>NC_141262.1:26202500-26530000 GCF_054856545.1 Hippocampus guttulatus
AGGCGGACACGTAATCGGGCTTCCAGGAGGAGAGCGAGTTGATACACCAAGCGCCTGATTTGCTCAAATCATAAATAGCAAGTGCTAAACTGCCATTGACTAAAAAGTAACCATATGAACAGGCAACGACTTTTATATGCTAGCTGCAAAGCGACAACTGACACCCACTTAACAAGCAGAATGGCTAATGGTTAGCCAGTTTGCAACTCACTGCTATCCTGAGTCATCAACAGCATTGACTCCCACATCGCTCCACGTCAAAATCCATATCAACTCAACTTGATTTGAAGAGCACTTTTAAAAACAACCATGGTTGCATACAAGAAAAAAATCTGAGGCACCAAGCAGGTATGTCGAGGTAGAGGAGCTGTGACAGGCAGGGTGGGGCGAGACCATTTAATGGTTTAAAGACTAATAAAATCATCTTAAATTCTAAAATGTTACCCGGAGCCAGGACTGTCTGACTCCAGAATATAGCGCATTACATTAACCCATCAATATGTTTCTAAGGCATGGATTACTTTTTCTAAACGTTGTCTTTGCAAGGAGAGACTTTACTTACTACAAAACAAAACAATTTGCCAATACAATTTTAAATCGATGTCTAATTTAAAACCCAAATTCCAGACTGCCGGCTTTAGGTAAGATGCCAGGGGGGCCAAGTCAACAGGGTGAGCGAAACAAGGCCCACTGGGACCAAACACCATCACCATGTGTTCTTCTTGTTGAAGTTTATAAAGTTTTGTGCCATCCAGACATTGATTTGCCCCAAGCAGGGCAAAAGTAGCCTTAAGAAGAAAGCACTCTTTTTTTTGCTTAGCGAGACATTGATATGACTGTTATCCACTTTATAATTAAAGGAAATTCCATGCTTTCTGAATAAAGAACACAGGGGCAACCAATACAATAAAAACAGCAGGGGCCACAAAGTTGAACCCTGTGGAATCCCACATGACACTGGGGCAGATGAGTGACTAATGTATACTTGATGCACATAGATTAAATTAAGCACACACAATGTGATTTTTCAAATCTGAGACGAATTGCACTGGCTCATTTGGGGTGTTTATTTTTAAACCTGCAGCAAAGTCAGAAAATGTCAGCTTTGAATATAAAACAGGTAAAGGCTATGAAGCAAGGATAAAAAAAACACGCTTTTACATGGTGGCTTTTTACAGTGTCATTAATTAAATTGGTTTGGTGCTCCTCTTCCTCTCTCGGTACGTGAAGTTATTGCTCGACTTGAGGCATATTTTTCCCCATTAATTGATAGTTAACATCCATTTTTATGAGCCCTCGATGTTGCACTTGGCCTATATATGACACATTAATATGGCTGGAATTTCAGAGACTGCAACCACAGAAGACGGCTCTCATCTTTCCTCTTTACCTTCTCTGGATCCATTTTACAGCTTCATTCCAGCCCTCTTGTAAAATATTTGTTTCCCCCCACCCTTCCTCCTTCTTTTGCTGAACAATATGAGTACAGTGGTACCTCTGCTTACGACTAACCCGGTCAGCTGACTTTTGCAAGTTATAAGGCATCGCTGGGCCTAACTGAAACACGAAAATTCCACTAGCTTAATGCTAACACTCAGTGCAAAACGGCATAGCCAGGCTAATGAAGCTAGCGTTGATCTTGTGGTGAATATAACCCAACCGTGTAAGCTGCGCCACAGAAAAGAAAATCTTTCATATGCTGTTTGACTTATTAAATCAACATACCATAAGTCAGGGCATGACTGTGTTATGGTCCGTATCCTCTCCTTTGGAACTCATATTGTCTTTTTTTTCCAACCGTGTCCATGCATTGCTCCCTTGCCGTCTGTCCGTGTGTGACCTGAAAACTGCTTCGCCACATTTGCAACACTTTTTAATTAGATTTCACGGAGAGGTAGCAGTGAAGACACTATTACCATTATTTTTGAACCTGTAGTCATCAAGGTGTGGAAAAGTGTGTGCGTGTGTGTGTTTGGCGGCAGTAAAATGAGTGAAAAAGGTCCCACGACCAAAATGGAGCTGATGTATTTGTGTGTGTGTGTGTGTGTGTGTGTGTGTGTGTGTGTGTGTGTGTGTGTGTGTGTGTGTGTGTGTGTGTGTGTGTGTGTGTGTGTGTGTGTGTGTGTGTGTGTGTGTGTGTGTGTGTGTGTGTGTGTGTGTGTGTGTGTGTGTGTGTGTGTGTGTGTGTGTGTGTGTGTGTGTGTGTGTGTGTGTGTGTGTGTGTGTGTGTGTGTGTGTGTGTGTGTGTGTGTGTGTGTGTGTGTGTGTGTGTGTGTGTGTGTGTGTGTGTGTGTGTGTGTGTGTGTGTGTGTGTGTGTGTGTGTGTGTGTGTGTGTGTGTGTGTGTGTGTGTGTGTGTGTGTGTGTGTGTGTGTGTGTGTGTGTGTGTGTGTGTGTGTGTGTGTGTGTGTGTGTGTGTGTGTGTGTGTGTGTGTGTGTGTGTGTGTGTGTGTGTGTGTGTGTGTGTGTGTGTGTGTGTGTGTGTGTGTGTGTGTGTGTGTGTGTGTGTGTGTGTGTGTGTGTGTTCACGCTTATATCAGCTATGAATCAGACCAGAATTGTCTGTCCAAAGTCCGAGCGGGAATTGGATAAGAGTCACGAGAATTCCGGCGCCATCTTGACAGCAGTTCTCCCCAGAGATGAGAGAGGCAGTTTTTGCAAGGGAACAAAGTTGCAGCAAACTCATGCCGCGTTTCGCTTTTTTAAAGGTGCTCCCGTGTCTCGCCCCAGAATTGGAAATGAAAAGGAAGCGACACAGTGGCAATTTTCCGGTTCACGCCATTTCCCGCTCAGCGCGAGCGAATGAAAGGCACGAGCGGCGCGCAAAAGCCTTTCTGGCCTCAGAGCGCATCGCCACTTGACTTTGTTTGATTATGTCTGGAAAAGGAGTGATGCTTTTGTCGAATGTTCTTGCTGGGGATTTGGAAAGAGACTTTCAACTGGAGTGCCGTTTCCGACATAGCGAGATAACATTATTAGAAGCATTCTTTTGGATTCACCACATTTTGCACATCCTCATCAAAACGCATTTTAAATATTCAGTGTAACCTTGCAAAAAGAAGGGCGCTAAAAATAAAATACGAGAGTAGAAATACGCCTTTAGAGAACTGACTCTACCCTGAATGATTAAACTCCACATTACGCAAACACAAAGTAGAAAATCGAGGACATGAGGGGCAAACGGTTACAAGCCAGCCTCTTGTTGTATGACTGTAGTTCTTTGAGTTACTTTTTCAATGGTTGCGTTTTGTTTGAAGCATACTGCGAAGCTAAACTGCGCTAACTGCCATTTCAATGCCAAATGTCGCGTTTTCATCAAATCAATGAAAAATAAATCTATCTCTTTATATCTATCTATATATATATATATATATATATATATATATACTGTATATCTATATCTACATCTATATAAATATAGATATACTGTATATCTGCGATTGGCTGGCAACCGATGTGTGTGTGTGTGTGTGTGTGTGTGTGTATATATATATTTTTTAGATACACACACACGTATGTGTGTATCTAAAAAATGTTTTCCATTCATATTTCGTGTCTCGGTTTGGACTAAAATGTAACAAACAAAAACCCCCAAAACGTTTGATGTGGTGTTTCCCCCGTCCCGACTACTAAACTAGTTTTGCGCTGGTCTCCGTCCTTGGAGTTCAAAGACTGGAGGGATTGTTATGCTTGCCGCCACTCATCTTCTGTTTGGATTCCTCGCCTGTATGTCCTTGCGGAGAAAGGTTGTGAGAAGTTGCTGAGAAGCAGGAGCAGATGCACATAGCTTAATTGCAAATGTCTGTGCTATGTTGAAAAAAAATGGGTGGGGGTTGGGGGGGATTTTGGTGATAGTGCTGCGCTCACAAGCAAGATTCAAGTCAACGCTGGAAATGAGACAATGTGCAGAGGCGGCAGAAAAATGGTGACCGCGCAGAGGAAAAATAATGCCTTGAGCATCTCCCAAAACTGCCAGCCTGAAAGTTTTGCATTAGATGGCAGGAAACAAGCACTCAGCATGAGCGCCTGGAGTTTCCGAGGCACATAGTCCCTGTGAATTGGCACCAAGTGCACTCGGGAACAAACAATGTAAACAAAAGTATTTGACCGTGTGATCACTGAGCACATTCAGTCGGCTGAGGCCACTTCTGGTACGGTTTTGTTCAACACCTTTGAGGACAGACGAGCGATCATGTGATTGACATTACGTTCATCATGTTGATGGTCACGCCGCCATTCCAACAGATGTTTGGCTCGTCTTCACTTTTCGAATACGCTCCTTTGCAGCCTTTTGTAAGGCAGCAAACGCTGTCCTCTGCTGGTTCGAGTTAGACATTGCACTCAGTTTTCCACAATATCGCGATTTACAGTGTTCGTTCCCTCACATATCGCGGTTAATGCCGCGATAAGTGAAAAACCGTGAAAGAGGGTTGCCCCCCCCCATATAAATAAAGCTGTGTTGTATTTGCTTTAGCATAACTCCATCTAGTGGACGCATAACGCAACCGCAGCCACTACTGTAGCTTCTGTTCTATGCACCTTATCATGTGGTGCGCCCTATATATGAAAACAGTTTTAAAATAGGTCATTCATTGAAGGTGTGCCTTATACTCCGGAGCTCCTTATAGTACGGAAAATAATATATCAACCCGTATTGTTTTGTGTTTTTTGTTATTGTAAAGTGTCCTTGGGTGTCTTGAAAGGCGCATATAAATAAAATGTATTATTATTATTATTTATACTGTATGTGTAAAAATATAGTGAATTGTTTTTATTCAAATGACCCAACTTTGAGAATTTACGTGTTCACGCTTACAAAAATGAACTACAGACACCCCCCCCCCCCCAAAAAAAAATTGTCCAATTTTGAACAAGCTAATATCGGCCAATTACATCGTCTGGTCCCTTGCTTGGAGGGGGGGGGGGATCATGAAACAAATTGAACTTATATGTCAAAGCAAAATGGTGTTGCCCGTCGACTTGCCTGTCGTCGCTTGTCAAGCAGTGACAAATTAGTCTGTTACACTGATTCACTTAGACATGGTGAGAGCGCGTGTGTGTGTGTGTGTGTGTGTGTGTGTGTGTGTGTGTGTGTGTGTGTGTGAGCTCGATGGCCTTGTGTGTGAAAACTGATATAGACTAGGCCTTGTGCATTATGTATCCATCATCATTAATGTGAGGGGTGCTGGTGATAGTGCTCCTTTTTGTTTGGCGGGCACATCCGTTTTGGTTATCATCCTCAAAGTGAGGATGATTCACTGGGGTCAGTGTGCCACCTAGTCTCTATTTTTGACTTTTTGTAAAAACAACTGCGGCACTTTTTTATCCCCCATAAAAAATTAACAAGTCGCTCACGAGTTAAAAAAATAAATAAATCGAAGTTAGTTTTGCTTTACTTTTTAATTACATCCAAATAAAGACTTTGTCTTCCGTGAAGCCCTGTCCCGGATTTGCTGTTTTTGAGCTTGTCGAGTTTATTGAAGTTTCTTTTTATGTGTTGAATGTATAAGTACAAAGTAAATAGGTCTACTTTTGGCAGTGGGAATTCTACCCTTTACATTCTTTTTTTTGTTACCACCTTTGTTGATTTCTTTTCTTTTTGGCATTGAATTCAACCTGCCAAAGCAGAGGAAGCAAAAGTATACCCTGATTTTAGCAAGGGGGCAACACAGAATCAGCGTTTTTTTTTTTCCCCGCAGGTGGGCTACGAGAACGCGGGGACGGTGGAGTTCTTGGTGGACAAACACGGCAAACACTACTTCATTGAAGTCAACTCGCGGCTTCAGGTGGAGCACACGGTGACAGAGGAAATCACGGAGTGAGTACAGCGAGATTTCTTACAAGAGTGTTACTAGATGGGAAAACAATACAGCTTTATTTATATCGGGCTTTTACAACCGCTGCAACTGTAACAAAGCGCTTTACTTTAATGCTTTTAGGTGCTCCTTATAGTGCCGAAAATACGGTATGTGTATATAATATATATATATATATATTATATATGCCAAAAGCCACCGTTGAAGGATTGCTGCATTTATTTGGCGCTTGAAGCCCATTTGAATTGGCCCGAGAGGAGCTGCGTCCTGCATGAAGTGGCAGAGGGTGGACGTCATCTCGTTTGCACAGGCCGCCTTTACACAGGCAAAAGTCCAGCCCCCAGGTAGCCAGTCGCAGATTATGCCCACAGGCAGCAGGGGGCTGGGTGATGAGGGGAGGAGGGGGGGGGGGGAACGCATGAAATTGGGAAAAAGTATGTTTGGTAAATTTGCACTCCAAGCCCATTAGTCCTCAGGCTTTTCCCAAGGCGGCGCTATCACACCTTCTATGTGGTACCACCGAATTTTGCAACATTTTCATGCCAAAAAAAGTGAAAGCCTCCCTCTTGCCCTATATTCCTGGATCCCACTTCACACCTTTTCTCTGCATCCCTTTCCTCATTTCAACTCGCTCCTCTCCAAACTGGCAGAGATTAAAAAAAAAAAAAACGAGTCCCCTCCCCGGACTGCAGGTGGGCTTGTGAGCCCCTAAAGTCCTTCTTGAAAGCCCCTTCAGTCAGTGTTTGATCAACAAAGCCCCGCTGTATTTGCTGGAGATTGCATCTGCCAATTTCCCCTGGCATCCTCACAGCAGGCCTTGTGGATGTGTACCCTTGTCGAGCTCTGCTGCTGGGTCTCGTCTATTTCTGCCTTCCGCTGAGAAGACCAGCTTGAACTGAGCTCGTTTTTAGCCCGCTTGGAATGTCTCACTGGAGGTCGCTGGGCCTCATCCCGCTCGGTGCCCGCCCATCCATCTCACCGTTATCACTGCTGTCACATGTGATGCCCCCTCATGCTATCATTGGCCCGCTCATTCATCTCCCCTCCTGATCGCGTTGTCCCGAACCTCACCTTTGCCTCGTTTGCGCAGCCTGTCCCTCTCCCACTTTTTAATTCGAGCCTTTAGAATCACAATCAGAATCGTTGAATGACACAACCCGTCCAAGAGATGTACAGTAGACAAACAGTGACCGGCCAGGGGATACAGAACGGGAGTTTGCCGGATCTCCTTTTAAAGCGCACCATTTTCACAGATGAAAAGAAAAATAAATCAACCCCAGACTTGGCTCTAGGAGCATAGCACGGATTTGGAGGGGAAAAAAAAAACCTCAGAACGCAAGCATACATTCATACAAGACGGACAGAGTAGTACAGGTGGAGGTGGGGCGGGCGAACGTCAGGGGGGACATTGCAGCCCTCATGCAGAGGGCAGCCTTCAGGGCGCCGCCACGTCCCATTCTGCAGTTGCGGCGTAATAGAGGAAAAGAGCCGAGTCGGTGGGGCAGCCAACAAGCGCTTTGATATCTCGGGTTGTGTTTTGCATTTGTGTGTGTCTTGCTTTTGTGTGATTAAAGGCCGTATCTCACTGAGCTTTGAGGAGTGTCTGCAAGCGGCCTGAATGTCGATTTTCCGTCCGTTCCGGCCTCGACGGCATTCGCCAGACGTGTGCCGACAGTTTTAAGAGTCGCAAACAGCTTCTCTTGTCGCCAGGAAATTTTGAACATGTTATAAAAAGTAAATGCTAATTTCTTAGGTTTAGGTTTATTTATTTATTTTCCTTCTTTCTTCTTTCTACCCACAATCTTGCTGCTGTAGACTGTAAATTTCCCCAGTGTGGGACAAATAAAGGATATCTTAGATTATACAGTGATGACAATAATAATAATAATAATAATCCACTACTTTTGGGTCAGAGTGATTTTTTTTTTCTCCCAGATTAGCAATTATCCAGTGCACTTGCGACATGCGTTTGGCTAACTAGCTATAGCTACACTCTAATCTTCCCTTCAGATAGGCGTAACCGCTTTACAGTGCTTCGTTGTCGGCCACGAGTGCACGCAAGTCACAGAGAGGTGGCGGACGACCCACAGAGAAGGAATCCTCGCACGCCACAGTGCTTCCACAGCTCCTATCGCCACACTAGTAGCACCCGCAAAAATAAAAGAGTAGGTGGGATACCGTTTTGCGTAATCGGGAGAAAGGAAGCAAGATCTCTCGCTCACAAATGGAAAAATCCACCCTTGTGTTGATATCCAAAGGATCTTCCGTGCTAATACCTTTTCATCTGTCTTCCTGCTCTTCTCAAGTGTCGCACAATCCAGTCCATTCTCCTTGATGTGCGCGTGTGTAAAAAAATCTGTGATATTTAATCCCACAGGCATTCAGTGTATGGTGTTTGAGTGGCAGATGTGTGAGCAGCATTAAGAAAACAAAACAGAATCAGTAAGCCCGCCTCCGTATCAAACTTTTTTTTTTCTTTTTTTTTTTTTTTGTCTCCTCTCTCATTTTGTCCTTAATTTAGCTGTGAGTAATCTCTGCGTTGCTCTCGTGTGAAGAGTGCGTGAGCGGCCTGTGCTTTCCATGGCGAGCCCTTCAGATGCTCAGCTCGATCCAACTCAGGCTTGCCTTTGTGTGTAAAAAGTGTGGTGCACAATTGTTCTCAATGTACAACATATTCATAGAGAGATTTTTCTCTCCTGGCAACACACGACGAGTCCTCGGGGCTTGGACAGTCATGGTTGCATTTTCTTGTCGTTAGCTATCAGGGCCCGGACAACTCGCTCTGCTGCATGTTAAGAGACTGCAAACAAGTAGACGAAACAGAAGCATATTAACATCTTCATCAGTATGAGAGGGCGTAAAGAGTGAGGAAATCTGCATTGAAGGAATGCGATGAATTCATCGAGACGTACATGTGACGGACTCATCAGTCACATGAATAAACCATGATGCTGTCGCACCCTAATCTAGATGTAGGCCACTTAGCTGAATTGTGTTCAGGGCTGATGATGATCATCATGCCGTTCATGCGTGCGCAAGTTAAAAGTGATTAAATGTCAACTTTGAATCGGCTTGAAGTGCTTTCTATTGACACGCTTTATTGATGGCTTTCACATCGCGTCGGCGCGTATCCCTCCATCATCGTGACAAGTAATACGGTCCACTCATTTTATCGCGGGGATCGTTTCCCCACTCACCAGGAATAGGTGAAAACCTGCAATATATATATATATATATATATATATATATACACATGTGTCTGCGTGTGTGTGTGTATGCGTGTGTGCGCATATGTTTGGGTATATACTGATATATGTGAATACAATACAATACATGCTGATTTATATAGCGCTTTCACAACAGCGGCAGCTGTAACAAAGCGCTTAACAAAACAGTTAACATAATGTAAAATAATAAACACAACACATAACATAAAACACGGACAGTCGTGCAGTCCTAACCACTTTTCCATCACACGCTTTGTTTTTTGAAACAGTTTGAGATGAAAGAGGAGAGAATCAAAGTGTCCTTTAACCAGTGGATCAGAGACGTCATGCTCAAAATGTGCACACGTTGGCTACAAGCTAAGTTTCAAAGTCAACAGGAAGCTGTAGCATCCTTTGACGAAAAAAGAGATTGGTTCACTTCTCCTGTCCCATGGAAATCCATTTCAATTCCAAGCGGCGACTCCCGGCGAATCCTCAACTTCAGTAGCCATCCATCCAGCCGCACCAACGCCGACTGTCCAACAGCGCCGACATCTCCACTGAACAAAACGGGGTTGTGAAAAATGCTGCCCATAACAGGCGCAAAAAACACAAGCGCCCCAGGTCTGTCCGGCACCGACAGTCAATGGCGCCGACATTCCTCCCAATCAAAATCTGTGCTGGTACAGGCGTGCTGCCGAGAAGGCGCAACCACCAAGCACAGATACTTCTCCTTTGACGAATGTCGTGGCCAAAAAAACGCTGAAAACAGTCCATATCAGGTCCCCACGATGAAACAGCAAACAACATGTGACAAAACAAAAAGACAAAAACAACAAAAAAGAACAAAAAAGCAAGGCTCTTGAAGAGCACTTGCCAAAGGCTGCCTACTCGGGCACCATCTTGGGAAAAAAAATGTATGTACCGTATTGGCTAGAATATAAGACGGCCCTGATTATAAGACGACCCCCTCTTTTTCAAGACGCAAGTTTGAAAAAAGACTTTTTGAACACCAAATTAATTTTTATTCAGAAAATAATTACAGTACATCTGAAACAAATGATTCTAACAATATATTTGAGAGAAAAAGCATCTTGAAGTTTACACCATAACTTCTCAGCTGCCGGTTAACCTGGCTGATCTTCAACCCACTTTTCTCCAGATTATCGCTAAATTTCTCCATTTTCTGTTAACTCTTCTATTTTTTTCTTTTCTTTCTTACCGCTATTTTCTAATTTTCTTCTTCGTGCTAACGCTATTTTTTTTTTATTCTTCGTGACGGGGGTTTGCTTTGGCCTGGGGAGTCTAGTTCAGCATTCGCTTTAATGATATCTGGCGCCATCTAGCGTCGTGAATGGGTATAATGTATCTAAGATCGACAGGTTCGACCCCGTATATAAGAAGAACCCCACTCAGTCTTATTTCAATGCAAAAAACACTGTCTTATATTCGGGCCAATACGGTATATATGGATATATGTGTGTGTGTGTGTGTGTGTGTGTGTGTAATATATATATATATATATATGTGTGTATGTATGTATGTGTATATATGTGTGTGTATTTATGTATATATTTATGTATATTATGTATATATATGTGTATGTTCAGGATTTCAAGCAAGGAACATTTTCTGTACGACCCAGTGCAATTACAGAAGTATTGTTGCAGGCTCTCAATGCACCCATTACGTGCACATCTCCGTGGACTCATCCTACTTCGCATGTCTACGGTGGACTTGAGAGTGTGCAAAGCCCATGCATTGCGAATTCGCGGCCGCACATTAGGTGCGCACGCCATCTAATTTGTCTCAAATGACCGCAGTCCTTCTCCATCAGAGCCACAAATGCTGATGGAGTGTCAGGAAGATGGAGAGATACATAGCATTCATTTACCAAAGAAAAAAAAAAAGGCCTTGAAAAATGAGTCAGGTGTGCACGCAGGAGAGGAAGGAAGAGGCATGAGATGAATTGTAAAGAGGAGGTGAGTGACCGCAGGCTACTGTGGGAATATCATCATGAATAAGCGGGGCAAAGGTTTCGCTTTGCGTCGGTTCGATATGTTTCAGCGGATTTGAAGTTGCGGCATTAGTCCATGGCACACCTTCTCGTCTCCTCCCCACACTTTGTCCGTCTCTTTATCCTTTTGTCACCTTTTCCACATTTCCCCTGCATTGTACCGTCCTTCCAAGTGTCGATTCAAGCGGCCGCCATTCCCGCCGTTGTCCGGTCTCGTCTCACTCATTCCCTCTTAACCCTTCCTTCAGCCGTGCTCGCTGCTCCCTTTCTCTCCGATCTTATTTATTCATGTCGTTCATGGATAATTGAATGTGTTTTCCCGTCTTGGCCCTTCTTTAGTCCTCAGCGTCACGCCGCGCACGGCCAGCGCGCCGGCGCTCTCGCGTTTGCTGCGTGTTTGTTTTTGCATTTCCGTGTTGTTGACAAGCCGGTATGCGCTGCATCGGGCTTGATCATGATTACGATTGTAACAGGGTTTGAGTCGCTCCTGTGGCGAATGGTAATTGTCCAAATCAGCCTTTATGTGCACGGATTGTCCTTCTGTAAGCACATCTGTACACCGCTGAGCACGGCGCATTCGCGTGCTTTTTGCGCGGCCGCGAAATAAATTTCAGGTGATTGTAATTGTGCAGTGGCGCGGCCCGGCGACTGATTAAGGAGCAAGCTGATGAATGACTGGAAAGGCTCGAATTGTGTGTGCGTACGTGCGTGCGTTATGTATGATAATGACACAGATGCTTGTCACGATGATGCGCACGCACGTCATTGTTTTGGATAGGGTGTTTTTGTTTGCGTCGCTTGGCGAGCATTTATATGCCTTTTTAAATTGCCGTTCGCCTCGTTTCGCTGGTCCGCTACCATGCACTTTTTGGAATGTACAGTACATCAATAAAGCGCAGCAGTTTATTCGGGGTGATTACGGTTTTACCGAGAATGATCCGGTATTACCCTGCTGTCGAAGTTCCTCGTGACCGCCCCTGCTTTGTCATACTTTTTAAAAAGCTGGTTTAAAGTGACAGCACCGTCTCCGAAATCGTTTCACATTGAACTGAATGGAAATTGAACTAATCTTTTCTAGCGCTTCCTAAAAAGACAACAAAATTGCATATTTTAATGCGGGTAAAATCGAACTACCTCGTATTATACTTCACATAAAAAAAGTAAAAAAAGTAATCACAATTTTACAGTTTTTGTCACACATGCCGTTTTTTTTGGTGTGCTCACCTTGGTCACATGGGGCCAGCATCAGACACAGACACATTTACTGTTCATTGGGGCGTCTTAACTCTTTTAAGATCAATTTGTCGTTCTTTACAGAGGGTAAAGATGAGTTTGAGTACTCATGTTGTCTTTCTACATGTGTTGGTTGACTGTTTGTATTCAACTTGTTGCTTCAGCGCTACACAGATGCTACTTAGCCTTAGCGTTATGCTAACAGATGGAAAAGCTAAGCTATGCTCTTTTATATACACAAAGTATAATTCTCTTTGTTTGATGTTTATTTTGACATGTACAGCACTTTGTACACAGCGGTGGGTGTTTTAAAGTGCTCCATAAATACAGTTGAGTTGAGTTATGTTTAGCTTGACGGTTAAATTTCAACTGGGAGTGGCAGCCATAGATGGTATACAAATACTGCGAGTTCACATCAAGAGTATTGCTTTTAAAAGCCGCTGCTCTCACAGGAAGGGAGCAGAGCTTCCCAACAACATCCAAGTTATATCGGTGTCGTCGTGACTTTTGGCTTGTGCTGTTGGGGCTTTGCTCAGCGAGTCCCCCGCATGATATCTTTGGCCCAATTTTCAGACGCTGGATGCCCTTCCTTACACAACCCAACATTAAAAAACAAACAAATAAAAAAATTGGACGGCCGGGTAACAATATCAAGGTTGTGTAATTTATCAAAAACTAAAAAAAAAAAATGGAGTGACACAAGATTCACAACAAGCGTCAAGTCATGCCAGACATGCTTTTATAACCCAAGGCTGGCATGAATCAAAACCCCTCATTTACATAAATTACCATGACCTAAATGATAAATTAGACCGAAATTTCCATACATTTTACCCAGTAATCCCCTTTTGGAGTCCTCCTAAACCGATTCCGCCCTCTTGGGGATTCTGAGCCGAGCGCGATGAAAGGTTAGACTCCAACATGGGGATTGAGCATGGCAAGCATTGAAAGGTCCCGACACACACACACACATTCGCGTACGCGCACCCTTTTTGCCTCTCCGTATTCCAATGTCTGCCGCCACTCAGGGGACTATCAATAATGAAGAAGTCACTTTTTCCTGAGCTGGGATCCCACATTCCTAAAGCACACTTCGTTTGCTCAACAGTGATTCGTTCGGAGTGATACGACTGCTGCACTCATGTTTAGTCGGCGCCGTTTGCCGCATGTGCCCACACGCACGCACGTGCGGCCATAGTCCGTGGGACGTCTGATGTCGCGGCATGAAATGACAGCTTGAGTACCTTCAGCCACTTACCTGTGCCTCCGTCGCGATCCTGATTTGACCTGCATAAAGCACATCATTGGCACCGATTTGCTTGCGTGTGCTCGCCACATGTGGGATTGCACGCGACATCTGCCAAGATGATTCTTCTTAGCGAAATCACATCAGGCTTATTCGTCGTGCTTGAAATGGATTTGAATGACTTGGATGTTGACATCATTTGCGTTTTCTGTACATCGTGTCTTTCCATGGACGTCGCTCACAAGAGAGACAGCGGGCCTCCGTCGCCCTTTGCGTTGTCACGCGTTTGGAAGAAAAGTCGGTCGAGGGAGCTAATGTGGCGTGATGCGAGTTTTAGTTGATGTGCTCCTATTAATCAAGGGCGCACAGCCACCATGATATTAATTAGGCAATTAAGCACCCCCAATCAGTCAGTGTTATCGCGTGACCCAACTTTTCAAAACTTCTCCAATCACATCTACTGTTTGTGACACGTCTATAGAGTGGAAGCTTTCAACTCTCAAATCGCATAAAAAGAAAATGAATTGGAGAGGGAGATGCTATGAGGCCAAAGGTGTTTCCTGTCGAAACTGAACCCGAGCGCTCATGAATTTTCCCATCGCCGGCGTGTGCCGGAGAGACGTCCGGCGTTTATGGAGATGATTTGAATTAAATACCGCACACAGATTTGGTTCGTGCACGAACCGAATGTCAAATAAAAACGATGTTCAGCGCCGAGTGGGGTGCTAAATCGCCTGTGTGTGTTGATACAGTGAATACACGGATTAACTTGGCAAATAGACTTGACTTTCCTGCACATATTGCATGTGTGACTGGCAGCATTGTCACCTGCAAGCTCAAGATGATTTCGTTGTTGTCGGGGGGTTTTTCAGCCGAGAAGTTGAAGCAAAACGAATGTCGTGTGTTAGAGGGAACCATCGTTTCTCGCAGGAGTACCTTAAAGGTCAAGTGTGAAGTAAAGTTGGCCAACCATCTGAGTAATACTTGCGGCGAAAACAATTTCAGACATACTTTTGTTTTCATTCCCGCAACTCATGAAAATTTCAAGTTGCAAACAGCCCCATGGAACACATTATGCTCGTAACTTGAAGTCCCACTGTGTTCCTTTGCAAATTTTCTTTGGCACTTATTTCAAGCATTTTATTTGTCACTCCCCAGTGGGAGCTTCGTTTAAAAGTGACATCTAAAACAAAAGAAATTAAAACGCTCTGGATTGAAACCCCAAAATGTGGAACCAAACTATATTTCGTCTCACAACAGTCTGCTAGCCTAACGCTAACGACTACTGCCGGAGACAAGCTAACAGAAATGAGCATAGATGTCATGGCAATAATTAAAAGTTCCATGTATTGACTTGTTTTGCTTTAAATTCCCCAAAAAAGGACGCCTTTTCATTGTTTGCGGTACTTAGCGTGCCATGTAAAATGTGCAGTGCGGCTACGCCGTAGAAGAAATATTTGTAGCTTTGAGTATGCTTAATCGCAGCTGTACCTCATCCGATGTGGCGGCGACTTGTTGGTGCGTAAATGTAGCATGGCAGGACGCATTAATGATTCATTCGGTCCCTGAAATGATGCTTTCGCGTGGTGTGCTATCCGTACATTGGCGTCAAGGGGTCGCGGTGCGTGTGCGTGTGTGCCGTTGACCTCGCATGTTGGCTTTAATGCAAATAGGCGTCTCTCCTCCTCTTCACTTCTTCCTCGTCTCATCCGCCGCTGCCTTCTGGACGCCAGGCTTATTTTGTTTTCCCCTCCTCACTCTCCCATCTGCTTCATAACAAGGGAAGCAAGAATTAATTAGGGGTCTGATTTCCAGGCGGGAGAAAATGACGGAGTGCGCGAGCCGAAAAGGAGACGGAATCGCATCAGATAGTTGCGTGCGTCTTCACAATACACTACAATACATCTTTATTTATGTAGCGCTTGCAGCTGCAACGCGGCGCTTTACAGAACAATTAACAATATGTAGCAGAACGCAGAACACAAAACGTGCACGGTCATACAATTGTGACAATTGTGACATACGCCTTGTTTGTTTGAAGCAATTATCGATGAAATAGGAGAGACTCAGTCTCTTTTCACCAGTGGATCAGAGACGTCACCCTCAAAACGTGCATGATGTCCCACACGTCGGCTACAAGCTCAGCATGAAAGTAAACGAGAAGTTCTAGCATCCATTGACAAAAGAAACAAAAAAAAAGAGTGGTTCCCTTCTCCTGTCCCATGTAAATCCGCTTCAATTCCAAGCGACGGCTCCCAGTTCCACATACGCGCCGACGCTCCTCTCTCCTCAACCTCGGCTCCGGCAGCCATCCATCCAGCCGCACCAATGCAGACTGTCTAACAGCGCCGACATCTCCGCCGAACAAAACAGGGCTGTGAAAAATGCTGCCTACTACAGGCGCATAAAAAAAAAGTCCACACGAAAGACACCAAACAACGAAAAAAAAGCTGAGATCCTGCAGACGGCACCATGATAATTATGCGGGCGATGACCTAGGCCCCCCACCTGGTCGTTCGAAAGTGAGTCGGGTTCAGATCCCTGAAACCCGAGGCGCGTGGCCGCGGCGCTGTCGTATTTGCCGTCTTTGCTGAATATGTTTTTCAGAGTCTGCGATCCATTCCAGTGCACGCTTTGTTTGCATTGGCTTCCTCGCTAAATTGATGTCGGAATGCCACCCTCATGCCACAGTGATTCCAATTTCTTATTTCCCCCCGCCCTCTCCATCGCACGCGGCTCACCTCCATCTCGATCGCTTTCCTTTTGTTTGCCGTCGAAAAGCATCTCATGAAAATTCATACAAGAGCCTCGACGCCTTGCTCACCACCTGTTTGTCGTGTGATTCTAAATACTTACGCCATCCTTTCTCGCTTCTATTTTTTAAATCCTCCTCATCGGCCACTTTTCTCCACTCGCTCCTCCTCTTCTTCTTCTTCCACCCGTTTGCGTTTACTCGTCCCTCCTTTTAACGGAAAACCTTTCGCAGAGCCGCTGTGTCGAGCCAGTACCAATCACGTGACCCTCACTTGTAACAAAATCAGCAACTGTCGTTACGCAGTCGATTGCGATTGTGTACGCTTGAACTTTAGCATTTAGCGCCATTTGCACCACGCGTTCCGTCCCTCTAATCAGTTGGACATCCATCACCATCTCCTCCTCCTCCTCCTTTCCACCCACGACCTGCTTCCTTTCATTCAGTGTATTCCCCCTTTTGAGTGGGGCCAAATCCAATCCTTTTCCACACTCCCACTTTCTCCACTTTGAAAGCAGCTGTTTATCCTCTTCCACACTCCCACTGCCTCATCTCTCCCCACTCCTCGCCTTCAGTGGGAAATGTAGAGCTTTCATCTTGTTTGTTTGCTTTTTTTCCTTCCTCTTTCTCTCCTTCTCTCTTCTCTCTCTCTTGCTCTGTTTCTTCCTCGCTCTTCTTTGTCAGCGAGCATTGAAGCACGGTGGCACGCCGCTTTGCCTGCCGACTGCTTCTCAATCATATTTTCTTCTTCGATGTGCCCCTTTTAGCTCCGGGCCTTGCAGTGTGAACTCCCTCACTGGCTCACGGCGATGAATGCGGTGACTTTGGGTGATCGGTGGCTGTGATCATAAGGCTATTGTACTGTTATAATGTAGTGAGGCTTCGGGGTTTTTTTTTTTTGCAGGTGTATGTGTAAGATAAGATAAGAAAACTTTTATTTGTCTCACATCGGAGAAATTCACAATCTACTGCAGCAAAATTTGGAGGGCAGAAAGTAGAAAAAATTATTTGTATGCACAAATAATTTTAAAAAAATGAACTGTACATGTTACAGAATGCAATATAAAATATAAGATAAACATATATGCAACTGCATATATGCTGCATAAGGTGTATGTGTGTATGCGTGCGCATGCGCTTTGCCACTTATTACACCCAAAATAAGCATTCTGTATTACATAAGCGTGTTTTATTTTTAGTGATACAAGGGGCAGGGGGGAGCTCAAGGATGCTGCTCCACCTTTATCAGTGTGATCCACTCGTCCTCTGTGGCCTTTGCAGACTGAAGAGTGTTTTTCCTTCTAATTGGCTTTGCATTTGACAAAAACAGTTATTGCACCCTTTGACCCGAGGGATCAAGCACCTCTTTTAAATGGCAAAAAGTAATTGGTGTTTACACATGGTAACGTCCAGTGAAACAAATCATGCTTTGAGGGAGCCGGTTGAAGCTGTTTTCATTTCAGTTGTGGCGTGCCAGTGGTATTGATTTCTGACTTGAATTTTTCTCCCTGTTGGACAAAGTATTGTAACATGCCAGTTTCAACGAGATATGTTCACATAAAAACTGGAACCACAATAAAACATTAAAACAGCGATCAGTCTCATGCTCAGTCAAAAGCCAAAGAATAAAAATGGGTTTGAAGATGAGTTTTAAATATGGACATAGAGGGGCCTTGCCTAACGTTTAACGGAAGGTCATTCCAAAGAGTGGGACTGGCAATGGCAAAATCGCCATCCCCTCTGAGCCTCCACTTAGTTGTCGGTACCTCTAAAGACCTGAGGTCTCGGGCAGGTACGTAGAGATTGAGGAGCTCAGAGAGGTAAGGTGGGGCGAGACATTTTAAAGACAATTTTTTTTAAAAAAATCACAAAATGAACTCTAAAATGGATAGGGAGCCAGTGAATGGAGACAGGAATTGGAGTTATGTGCTCCCTCCTGTGAGCTTCAGTTAAGAGGGGAGCAACAGCATTTTTGACCAACTGGACACCGTTGAAGCCCTACTGGCTGACTCCAAAAAATATAGTGCTTTACAACAATCCGGCCGAGATGTGATGAAGGCAGTGAATGCTGTTTCAAAGTGTTGTTGTGAAAGGAGAGGCTATACTTGAGCCAGCTCCCTAAGCTAAAACAACAAACAAACAAAAAAAATGGAACAAACACCATAATTTGTCAATTCTTGTGGCATTAAGGAGAAATATCCTTGAAAGGAAATTCCTTGCTTTCATATGATGGAACCCATCCATCCATCCATCTTCTACCGCTTATCCGGGGCCGGGTCGCGGGGGCAACAGCTTTAGCAGGGAAGCCCAGACTTCCCTCTCCCTAGCTACTTCTTCCAGCTCTCCCCGGGGGATCCCGAGGCGTTCCCAGGCCAGCTGGGTGACATAGTCACTCCAGCGTGTCCTGGGTCTTCCTCGGGGTCTCCTCCCGGTGGGACATGCCCGGAACACCTCACCAGGGAGGCGTTCAGGAGGCATCCGAATCAGATGCCCAAGCCACCTCATCTGGCTCCTCTCGATGTGGAGGAGAAGCGGCTCGACTCTGAGCCCCTCCCGGATGACCGAGCTTCTCACCTTATCTCTAAGGGAGAGCCCGGACACCCTGCGGAGAAAACTCATTTCGGCCGCTTGTATCCGGGATCTCGTTCTTTCGGTCACGACCCATAGCTCGTGACCATAGATGAGGGTTGGAACGTAGATCGACCGGTAAATTGAGAGCTTCGCCCTTTGGCTCAGCTCCTTCTTCACCACGACAGACCGATACAACGTCCGCATCACAGCAGACGCTGCACCGATCCGCCTGTCGATCTCTCGCTCCCTCCTGCCCTCACTCGTGAACAAGACCCCAAGATACTTAAACTCCTCCACTTGGGGCAAGATCTCTCCCCCAACCCGGAGGGGGCACTCCACCCTTTTCCGACTGAGGACCATGGTTTCAGATTTGGAGGTGCTGATTTTCATCCCAACCGCTTCACACTCGGCTGCGAAACGCTCCAGTGAGAGTTGGAGAGCCCCGTTTGAAGGAGCCAACAGCACCACATCATCTGCAAAAAGCAGGGATGCAATACTGAGGCCACCAAAACGGACGCCCTCAACGCTTCGGCTGCGCCTAGAAATTCTGTCCATAAAGATTATGAACAGAATCGGCGACAAAGGGCAGCCTTGGCGGAGTCCTACCCTCACTGGAAACGATTCCGACTTACTGCCGGCAATGCGAACCAAACTCTGACATCGGTGGTATAGTAACCGAATAGCCCGTATCAGGGGTTTCGGTACCCCATACCCACGAAGCACCCCCCACAGAACGGTCAAACGCCTTCTCCAAGTCCACAAAACACATGTAGACTGGTTGGGCGAATTCCCACATACCCTCGAGGACCCTGCTAAGGGTGTAGAGCTGGTCGACTGTTCCACGGCCGGGACGAAAACCACACTGCTCCTCCTCAATCTGAGGCTCGACTTCCTGACGGACCCTCCTCTCCAGCACCCCTGAATAGACCTTACCAGGGAGGCTGAGGAGTGTGATCCCTCTGTAGTTGGAACACACCCTACGGTCCCCCTTTTTAAAAAGAGGGACTACCACCCCGGTCTGCCAATCCAGAGGCACTCTCCCCGTTGACCACGCGATGTTGCAGAGGCGTGTCAACCAGGACAGCCCCACAACATCCAGAGCCTTGAGGAACTCCGGGCGGATCTCATCCACCCCTGGGGCCCTGCCAGCGAGGAGCTTTTTAACCACATCGGTGACTTCAACCACAGAGATAGGAGAGCCCACCTCAGGGTCCTCAGACTCTGCTTCCTCCAAGGAAGACGTGTTGGTGGAGTTGAGGAGGTCTTCGAAGTACTCTGCCCACCGGTTCACAACGTCCCTAGTCGAAGTCAGCAGTGCCCCATCCCCACTGTACACAATGTTAGTGGTGCACTGCTTCCCCCTCCTGAGACGTCGGATGGTGGACCAGAATTTCCTCGAAGCCGTCCGGAAGTCGGCTTCCATGGCCTCACCGAACTCTTCCCACGCTCGGGTTTTTGCCTCGGCGACCACCGAAGCTGCGTTCCGCTTGGCCAGTCGATACCCGTCAGCTGCCTCTGGGGTCCCACAGGCCATAAAGGCTCGATAGGACTCCTTCTTCAGCTTGACGGCATCCCTTACTGCTGGTGTCCACCAGCGAGTACGAGGGTTGCCGCCACGACAGGCACCAACCACCTTACGGCCACAACTCAGATTGGCCGCCTCAACAATAGAGGCACGGAACATGGTCCACTCGGACTCAATGTCCCCCGTCTCCCCCGGAACATGGGAAAAGCTCTGTCGGAGGTGGGAGTTGAAACTCCTTCTGACAGGGGATTCCGCCAGACGCTCCCAACAAACCCTCACAATACGTTTGGGTCTGCCAGGACGGACCGGCATCTTCCCCCACCATCGGAGCCTACTCACCACCAGGTGGTGATCAGTTGACAGCTCCGCCCCTCTCTTCACCCGAGTGTCCAAAACATGCGGCCGCAAATCCGATGATACAACCACAAGGTCGATCATCGAACTACGGCCCAGGGTGTCCTGGTGCCAAGTGCACATATGGACACCCTTATGTTTGAACAAGGTGTTCGTGATGGACAGTCCGTGACGAGCACAGAAGTCCAATAACAAAACACCACTCGAGTTCTGATCGGGGGGGCCGTTCCTCCCAATCACGCCCCTCCAGGTCTCACTGTCATTGCCCACGTGAGCATTGAAGTCCCCCAGCAGAACAAGGGAGTCCCCAGCAGGAGTACTCTCCAGCACACCCTCCAAGGACTCCAAAAAGGGTGGGTATGCTGAGCTGCCGTTTGGTGCATATGCACAGACAACAGTCAGGACCCGTCCCCCCACCCGAAGGCGGAGGGAAGCAACCCTCTCGTCTACCGGTGTGAACCCCAATGTACAGGCACTGAGCCGGGGGGCAATGAGTATGCCCACACCTGCTCTGCGCCTCTCACCATGAGCAACTCCAGAGTGGAAGAGAGTCCAACCCCTCTCGAGAGAACTAGTACCAGAACCCAGGCTGTGTGTGGAGGCAAGTCCAACTATATCCAGTTGGAACTTCTCTACCTCACACACCAGCTCGGGCTCCTTCCCTGCCAGAGAGGTGACATTCCATGTCCCAAGAGCTAGCTTCTGCAGCCGAGGATCGGACCGCCAGGGTCCCCGCCTTTGGCTGCCGCCCAGCTCGCATTGCACCCGACCCCTTTGACCCCTCCCACGGGTGGTGAGACCATGAGAAGGAGGACCCACGTTGCCTCTTCGGGCTGAGCCCGGCCGGGCCCCATGGGTGTAGGCCCGGCCACCAGGCGCTCGCCAACGAGCCCCACCTCCAGGCCTGGCTCCAGAGGGGGGCCCCGGTGACCCGCGTCCGGGCAAGGGAAACTGAGTGCCATCGATTTTATCTATCATAAGGGGCTTTGTGAGCCGTGCTTTGTCTGATCCCTCACCTAGGACCTGTTTGCCATGGGTGACCCTGCCAGGGGCATAAAGCCCCAGACAACTTAGCTCCTAGGATCATTGGGACACACAAACCCCTCCACCACGGTAAGGTGACGGCTCACGGAGGCTCATATGATGGAACCCATTGCCATCAAATACAATAAACACAGCAGGGCCCTCCAATTGAACCCTGCGGAACACCACACAACTGTGCGGCAGAGTGGGACTCAAGAGCAAAAAGTCTTACCTGCCAAGTAGGTTCGAAACCACTCTGGAGCGCTACCACCTAACTACTTACTTAAAAGTAAGAGCCCCTCAAGCAGACCGAGAGCATTCTGACTGTCAAAATGACTTCAGGACTTCTGCCACTTCCTGATCTGTTAGGCCTGGATAGCCAATCGGGACCTTTTTAAATCCGACATAGAGCATGGTGTGTAAGGTAGAAGACCGGTACTCCTCGAGGCATCTTTGTCTTTTCGACCGGCAGCGATAAAATAGAATCTTGGCAGCCATTCAAGGGCCCGGGAAGAAAAAAAATGCTCAAGTGCTCAGTTGGAGTTGCTGGCAAGAAAAATAGACGCACAGCATCGGGCTTGACATCTCGGCATGGCAAGAAATAAATAGATTGACACTTGAGAACATCACGTATGGCAACGCCATCGTAAGACTCTGTGAAACGATCCTCTTGCCAGAGAGTCCTTGATGCATTGAAAATTCAAGGAAAGGAGAACTTAGCTTAACTGTCTCCCTTTTTATACTTTGCGCTTAATTACAGCATATCGCTGCATCCACTTGGGGTTGAATCCCACATTTATTCTTTTGCCCCGCTCATGTTGCAATGTTTCTCTGCGACTTGGCAGCCTCATTATTTGTATGAAGTGCAAGTTGCTAATGACACAAAATGCTGTTATTGTGTAACAGTAACGAGCCGCACTGAAGGACAGATGCAGCTGCCGGCTCCTTCATTTGTCCAAGTCGTATTTAGCTCACAATGAATTTCCCCGGGCCCATTTTGGGATTTCAAAATGGCGGAGTTATGCCTAAATAGTCGATGTAATTTGATCTCTGTCATTAAAAAAGTTTTCAGATGTGCTCTTGACTATTTAAAAAAAAAAAGAGTACTTTTCCATATGAGACGCTTGTCTCAAATATGTAAATGAGGTTTTGTGAAAAACATATGTCAGTCTACTGTGGGCAAAGGCATACTTCATATTTTAGGGTGCCAGCGGAGCCGTCAGAAGGACAACATGAGTGTCAAGTTGTCTGTGACTCGTCTTGCTGCAGCAACACATTTCACAACAGGCTGCTGCATAATTGTCCTTCGGCTCTGCCAGTGTGACACGAGCGCTAATTGAGGCGAGCGGGCGAAGACGGCGAGCTTCTGGTTGTTGCGCATCCTTCGCTCCGTTGAGTTTACCGCTGTGCATTTTAGTCCGAAAGGTCAATTATCTGAGCTCGGGAAGCATTTCGCTCCCTTTTTTCTTGTCTTCTTTTCCTCCACCTTGGCATCAAGTAGGAATAAAAATACTCCCACATGCAGAATATGAAGCAGCAGGCAAGTGGAGTAGTTCAGAATCATGACAAATTAAACAGGATATATTCCGTATTTTCCACACTTTAAGGCGCTTCGGAAGTATACGGCGCACCTTCAATGAATGGCCTATTTTAAAACCGTTTTCATATATAGGGTGCACCACATTATAAGGCGCATAGCATAGATGCCACAATAGAGGCTGCAGTTGCATTATGCATCCACTAGATCGAGCTACGCTAAAGGGGAATACAATACAATACAGATTTATTTACAGAGAGCTTTCGTAACCGGCTGCAGCTGGAACAAAGCTCTTTACAGAACATTAAAAATACTACGTCCAAGAAATTGGAATATTGATCCATATATAAGGCACATCGGATTTTAAGGCGCAATGTCGACTTTTGAGAAAACAATGTTTTTGGGTGCGCCTTATAGCGCGGAAAATACGGTATGTGCTGTACTCAGCAGAGATGCTGATTCTTAAATGTGTGAGGATCGATCAAGGTTTTGCTCCTACCAACCAATCGGAGGCTGGAACAAATATGTAAATGAGTTTTTTTTTTCATTCTATCAGTGAACGTGCTGTTATTTATCGGGCTTTTTTGCAGGCCGACTTGCATTCAATCATAATCTCCGACCTGATTTCCTCAATAGCACTCCAATGACATGAGACTAGACTGGAATTAATGATTTGCATTTTGAGTGTACTCAGGCTTTTCTCGGGAGAGGCACTTACATGATCACATTACACCTTTTGTATTTTAATCAAATTTGTTTTCTTATTTGACGGCGTATTCAGGTGGGCTTCGTTTCCTTTCACGCGTGGCGGATTTCATTTGCCCAAATGGGATGTGCTTTACAAAGTCACTCATCCATGGCGAATTCGCGCACTCGCTAGCTCGATTTGAGCCCAGGAAGAGCTACTTAGTGCAGTTTTCAATAGAAAAGGTGGAATCAGCAGGCGCCATTAACAGCGGGGTTGTGTGTGTCTTCTCAGCGTGGACCTGGTGCACGCCCAGCTGCATGTGTGCTCCGGCCGCAGCTTGCCAGAACTGGGCCTCAGACAGGACAAGATCCGGGTCAACGGCTGCGCCATCCAGTGCAGGGTGACCACCGAGGACCCGGCCAGGGGCTTCCAGCCTGACACCGGCAGGATCGAGGTAGGACTCGCAGCGGTTGCGCTAAAACGTGTTGAGGCTTCCGTGTTAGCCTAAAATTTTTCCTCCGTGAGTCACGTAAAGAAAAACAGTTGCAAGTCCCGCTTTTTTAAAAAAAACTTATTAAATCAGGTGACAAAGTAAATAGTTTAGGATTTTTTTTTCTGTTTTGGGTTGACCAACGAACTTTTCCCCAGTTGAATAAGAGCTGCCCCTCCTTCATCCGACCACATCTCCACTTTCAGAACCAAATTGAGAGCAATTTGTAGTAATCTGACCACACGTGAGGACCATTCATGCGATACGTTCACAAATGGGGCCTCGACACAAAGCAGAAAGTGGACTAAGTTTTTTTGTTTGTTTGTGGAACCGAATTATAGAGGTATTCTGGACCACTGGAGTCTCAAAGTCACTTTATTGTCATAAATGCTTGGCATTATTGGTGAACGCAGCTCACATACAGTTTTGAATGGTATCTTTCCAACAAATGCGTTCCTCTCACCATTGCCTGACTTTTTATCACTCATCCTCCACATGTTTGTTTATCTCAAGGGCCTTGCAAGCAATTCAGTGGTAATGAGGGCCGGTAAGAGTCCATAAAAGTACAAGTGCGTATCTTTTTATTAGGGACAATGTTAAGCGCACGGGGAAGAAAAGCCACGACGGAAATGTGCTTGCCGAATGTATTTCAGCACAACGTGACCACTGTGTAATTGTCATCCTGTAAGTCCACTTGCAGGATGTTGCCGCGAGCGCTCCTTTTCGTGCTTGTGTCTCACCTGTGCAGTCGGGGGATTCTGTACACCAATCGCAGCCGATGCTTTTGTCTCCCTTTTTAAATATGATTTAATTTGCCTCGCGCTATTGACTTCCCGATAAAACAAATCATCAGTCTCTTGGAGGGTGGGTCTGGGGGGGAAGAGGAGGAAACGGTTGGTTTTTATGTGCGCAAAGCTTCGTTTCAATCAAGACGTTCATTTATCGCCCACATTTGTTTGGTTATGTGATTCAATTACCGACAGCCCATCATCATTAACTCCCATATTGGGGTATAATCCGGAAATAAGCGCAGCGTGCACTTCCGTTTGCTTTGAGGCAGTTGACATTCTCACTTTCAGGCAATGTTAATCCCCGTGTGAGTTTATACTATAGAGGTATTCTGGAACCCCCCCCCCCCCCCCCCCCTCCAAAAAAAATCCCAGCTGCATGGCCATGAAATAGCTTGCGACCTTTCTCCTCGGGTGACTTTTCTGCCTGCTTTCCACCCCGTCTTCCTTCTCTTCACCGCATCGGCTCTTCCCGCCCACCCGAAAGGAGTCTTCAAACGATATACATATTTTTCCTCATCCTTTACAGTTTCATCTTCACCCCCAGTGGCGCCGTCAAAATCCCACCCTGCACTCGCCTATTTTCATCTCTCTCGCGCTGCTATCTGGGCTCACATCGAAAACCTCCCACCTACCCCCGCCTCCCCCCCGCTCCCGCACTCGCTTGCACCACTTTGCCATGCCGTTGAGTTATGAAACATGTTGACACGGTGAAAACCTCCCCAGTCGCCATACATTATGAATGAGCCAAACACAATCAAGACAAAAACGCCAGGATGGAGCAGTTTGAGGGGCCGGATGAATAAATGATTCATCAAGAGCAGCGCCAAGGGCATCGTGGGCGCGGGTGCGTCTTATTGCCGTTGACAATTTGTTACCTCTTTCTCTGTTTTAGACTGGTTAGAAAATAACAAAAAGTGTCTTCAAAAGACAGTATCTTGAAAAGCAAGCTCAGGCAAAGGGGTTTTGGACCCAAACTTGTGTGACAAGTGGACAGCATTCCAACTATTTACCATGACAGGGGCTTTCTTGGAATATTTTTTTGAACATTTCTCTTGATGGACAAGCCTCAAAACATTTGAGGTACTTTATAGATATTTTTTTGAAGCCGCATGAATTTTCACGCCACTTTCAAGAAGTGATGCAATTTAGTTGAAGTCCACCATAATCACAAACATAGCCTTGATACCTCTCTGAATGTGCCAGTCAAAGAATTTTGGATTGTGCAGGTGGATCATTTGACACACTTTGTAAACTATTTGCAAGGTATTATTATTATTAGTAGTAGTAGTAATTGTAGTTGTAGTAGTAGTATTTAGTAGTGTGTGCGTGCGTGTTTGTATGTGTGTGAGCTTGTGTTTATGTACTGTACGTACGTCACTCCTGTAATTCAACATTTAAATAATCTCTCCTCTTTTCTCTCTTTTTTAACACTCTTTGTGGTAGATTCAACCTGACAAACGCAAACTGCTTGTAATGTCCAGTGCTGCCATCAGTTGATGAGTTTTTTTTCCATTAATGGTGATTTTTTTTTTATTGTTTTTGTTTCTCCCCAGCCTAATGATCAAACCAGAGTTGGCCAAAACTTTTCCCAGTTCATCCCCCCCAAAGAACATTGTTCAAGTTCAAGTCAACTTTCTTGTCAAATGTGCTACATGTGCAACATACAGCACAGATGAAATTTCATTCCTCTCAACCACAGCAGAGAGAGGAGCCGCTGCGGGTGCCGCCATCAAAAGAACAGTTAGCATAAAATGACAAAATATTGTTGACGTCAATCGTCGCCGCTCCTCGTTAGAATTCCCGTTGACGGCATTTCACATCTGCAGCCATCAAAGTGTTGAACAGTTTTATTCATTGCATCAGTCATGGCTCGATAAAATCTTGTGTGAAAAAAATGTGCGATGATGATGATGTTGATGTAATTGCAGTGGTTAGCTTTTGTGAAGACTTTTTGTCTGGCATGAGTGCAGATTTTCCAATTTTTGTCGTGTATTAAATTCACGTTACATGTTTATGGGGTGGTGTTACATTGGTTTAAAGTTTAGATTCCTCCTTCCAGTGACAGTTGAGTTTAACGGCTCAGCCTCAAGCAGTGACTTACATTGGCCTCCAATGCACTTCAAGGAGTGATGCCACGACAAAATCCAGGGCAGAGTCTCCGTGTACCGGCGGGAATAAGAGTAAACGTTGTAGAGGACAAGCAGTGATGGATTGTCATAGTGTGAAAAAGGTGCTCCGTCTTATTGACAGAGACGGAAGAACAGCAAAGGCTGGACTGCACGCTGGCAGGGTGGGCGGGCGGGAAATACAGCGGAGGTGTTTTAAAGCGACACCTTGATTTAGTTTTTTTTCTATTCACCTTAAGCCAACTAACTGTGGACGGTGGAGCTGGAAGAAGGGCGGGGGGGGGGTGGTTGGCAGCGCAGTGGCGGCCGCCATCGCTCCTTTTTGTCTCTTCATCAATCTGGCGCCATGTTTTATTCCTCAACACTTCACATCTCTGTCTGCCATTTCTCCGTCCTCACTTGCAGGACTACATCGCTGGCTTTCTCTCGTCTTCCTGCCCTTGTCCTTCCTCCTTCCGTTGCAAGTAATAAGGCCAATTCCTGCTGTTCTTCTCCCTTCTGTGTTTCTATTATCCACCTCCTCCTGACACCCGGCACCTCATTTCACTTGCTCCCGCTGTCATGTGCTATTCAGTGCGCTTGTTTTACCCGAAGTAAACCATGTAGCTCTGGTGAGAGGCATAACCCTTAATCTTGCAGTCTTTGCCCGCCTCGAGAGACAGAGACAGAGTGAGCGAGAGAAAGAAAGAGAGACGGGGGAAGTGTGTCTTCTCGCCTTATTGTTTTTGCTGTCATAATTGGAATATATATAAAAAAAAAATCAAATCATCGTAATTGATCCCATGTATCATGTCGCCATCCTAATAGCCCGTCGTCAGTGTTGACGTGCATGCGTTTAATTTTACCCGCCTTTGTTCTGAGCGCTTTTACATCCATCTATCAATGTGACGGCGTTGCATGATTTATCGATCCAGATGCATTACATTAATATTAATTAACATTGTTGTTGTTACTCCCAGTTGAAATTTACTTTCACGCTAAATGAAAGCGCGTACATTACACGATGTATACATATTAAAAGCCGCCACTACTTCGCCTTCGGAAAGTCAGCTAAGCTTAATGCTGACAATACAAAATGCTATAGACAGGCTAACAGTTAGAATCGACAGTTATGGGTATTAGAACACAAATGATGGAGCAACACATCGAGACAGATGACAATACTCGCAGGCTTGTTTATCCTTATTTCCATTCATGTCAATGATGAAAGACAATTTGAGATGCTTATTTTAGTTAACGCAAACTAACAGGATAAAACTGTCATCTAGCGTCAATCAATAAAAAAGCGCTATCAGATGTCGTCAATCCTTGGCGACAACTGCGCTTGCGTATTTGGAATGCCTTCCCTGCTTTTGTCACTCTCATCTATATACGTGTGTGTGTGTGTGTGTGTTTGTATATATATATATATATATGTATATATATAAATAAATCTTGCACACAAGAAATACACCAAAACTATTACAACCCTGTTTGAGATCCACTAAATGGAACTATAAGAGATGCCGTTGGACCATGTGACGTTAGCGTCTCTGTGAGGTCAGAGACCAGAGGGAGAATAAGGGGTATGGGGACCCCCCCCCCCCCCCCAATCCTCCAAACCCCCAGCGAGGGTGACAACCACCCAACCACCCGGCACATTGCCTGACAAGGTCCGGTTTTCAAAGAACGCCCACTTTGACCTTGAGAAGGTCACACATTCAGACAGCCTGGACGTGACCAGACTTAACAGGGGCAGGTGGAGACGAGTACAGAGAAATTGTGTGTGGGGTGTGAGGTCTGCGTCTGACAGTCAAGGCCGAGGTAATTATTGGAACAAATTCAGATAGTGTTTAAGGACTCAATTGTCTGCTTTTGTCCCCGTCTGCCTTTGCAGTGTTTCCTCTTCCTGCGTGTCATCATTTGACATTTCATCTGGCCAAATTTAGCCCAACGGAAATCATCGCTGCGGCCGCGGCCAGACCATTTTAATTGCGGAGATCGGACCGTTAAAATAGATGAGAAACCGCTCGCCGCGCCGAGGCCGTTTGCGGCTCCGCTAACCACACGGCCGAATGGAATATTTCGGAAAAGTGCGGCGCCGCCCCCAGTGGCTTTTTCTGAAATGATGTGTGGTCTGAGGAGAGGCCAGCTGTTACGGGAGGCAATCAGCCTTTGAATGTTTCCGAGCCGCGCAGACAATGCGATTAGGAATGATTCCCTGTTCCTTTGCAAAGTGGGCAGCCAAGGCACTAATTCATTTGGGGAAATTGGTCTTGCGATGGAGTGTGTTTGTACATTTGAATTGACTCGTCCATTTATTTTTCCAGTGCTCTCCCAGGTCACTGGCGCTGCATTCTGTGAGTTTCACAACATTGTTTTGTTTAGCTAGCAGTAGTCAACTTCGCCTTCCCATCATACTGCTCAAACTTCAACAGTTTTTGTTTGTTTGAATGTTTGTTTGAACACGAAGGAGAAAGTGCAAACGGCAAAGTAATGTTTGTGAGCCTGCTGACGGAGTGGACATATTTGGCTAGCTGAGCTAGCTGGCTAGCTTTGCGTAGCTCACAAGTTGGACAGTAATGGGGTTGATTTCGGCTGGATTTGCAGGTGTGTTCGTGTGTCGCCGAATGTGTCTTCCATCTCTTTTATGTTGTTTCTTCCTCGGCGGGCTGTCATCGTCTGTTGTCTGTTGGCGCCTTATCACTTTTTATGTGTTATTTGTTTCAGAGCTCGGCGCTCTCCTGCGCCACTGTATGCAGTCAATCCTCGGTGTCCCCTTGCGCGCTCTTGTGCCTTCTCCTTGATTTGTCCTTTTCAGGCTCTATTTTTGCATCTTTTCCTTGCCAAACCTCGCCTTTTTCTAATCTTGGCGATTTTACTTTAGTGGGTTTCCTTTTCACGCCGCTGCCACATCCAATATTTACACTCCATTCTCTTTCCTCCTTCTTTATGGAAATCTCCTTTATTTGCCATTTTTTTCGTCCGCCACCGCCCTTCCTACTACCCCTCCTCCCTTTTCCCTAATTCACTTTGAAATCACATTCTCTGCGGGCCTTCAATATTCACCTTGTCTCCCGTTTCCTCAATAAAAAAACCTCCTTTCTTCTGCGGCCATTTTTCATTTGTTTGTCTTCAGGATTTGTCTCCATTTGTCTACACTGTCCTCATTTCCTCATTCCGGCTCGATCCGGCTCTTTTGCAATAATTTCCTTCTCCGTGCGCTCGTATCATTCACTTGTCTCCTGACTGCGCTGCAAATATAGGACATGTGATTGTATCCGATTGGACTGCGCATGGCTGTGGCGCGTGTGTCGGATCTCTTATCCGATTTATTTATTAATGTAATTTTGCATTGTCTGCACGACACAAAAAAAACATCAACCGATTCCTGCAAGCTGAATTGTTGGCAGCATTTGTAAGTTCACTATTTTGCGGGAAAAATTTCGTCGTTATAATGAAGTCTACGTTGGAATGGAAAATGAACGAGATGAAATCGGGACGTTGAAATCTCAACGTTATAGGGGTGGAAACGTTGTAAACGGGGTACGCTGAAAAGAGGTTCGACTGTATGATAAATTATGAGTGATTAATTATTTATATATATTTTAAAAACATAACAAGCACTATTCTCACTATCAAAATCATACTTCCTGGACTTGCCAAGTAACTTGCTCATGACCCCGCAGCGAGTTTGACATCTTCACCAGTTATACATGCGAACATGTGCACCACCGTCCGTTTTGCACCCTTCCTCCTCACGCACTGCTCCTCAGAGCCCCCCGCCCCCATCTTCGATCCTCAACTGTTCCTCTATCATTTCCCTTCTCATCTTTATTCCGGCTGTCATCTTGTTAATTTTGCACTTCAGGGGGGAAAAAAAAAGGATCCGCTTTCATCTTATCCTTGGCTCTCTCCTTTCGCTGCGACTCGTCACATGCGAGAGAGGCCTAATAGATTCTGTGTCCTCCACCAACGCCTCCTTTTGTATGTTCCGCGCGGGCTTGTGTCCGTTTCAGTCCGGCGTTATCAGCATGCGCAGACATCCCGCGCCTCCCCATCCATCCTTCCAGTCAAGCGAGGAGCCTTCTGTTGAGTGAAGCCAAGGATTGACAGAGAGGTGTGCGGAGAGATGAGAGGGCGGGGGCGGTTGTTGTGACCGAGTGGACAGAGAGCGTCTGCTTGCACTTAACACCGCGTAGCAGCGTGTCATCTAAGACGAAATGACACCAAAATGCTCTTTTTGGGCGGCGCGGTTTGCCTGGAAGTGGGTGCGCTGTGTAATGTTTGCCGCTGACATCAAGTAGTGTATATGTTGTCGGTTACCGAGGTCCGGGGAAGGGGAAACTACGGAAGATGGAAGTCGAGTGGGATGCTCATTGGCAGATGTTGTTGGCGTGCGCGGTGGAGCGGGAACAATGCGTCCACGCAAAGAAGTGCGTCTGGGGAGTCAAACATGTTGAGTCCCCCCACCACACGTTTGGGGCTGTGAAAGGTCACATCATGCCAGCCTTTTATGATGTTGTTCAAAAGGGCAAAGCGGTATTGGCAACATCACACACAATGCTTCCAAGAATCTGAATGAATGGACTTCCTGGAATTGTTTTTGAAGAATCTTTCATCAGTGTTCGGTTTATTGTCAAGTGATACGTACCGTACAGCGACGCACGGCATTTCAAATAGCTAAGAAGAATGATGTTGACGTGACAAATAATTGAACAAGCTGTTGCGGGCGCACTTATCTTGCCATGGCAATGTGCAGTGACGCTCTGAGAGGCACCTTCTGTTTTTGTTTACGTGGCGCAGCCTTCCTCAGCGGAATCCTTCCCACACGCATCGGCAAAAGCGGGCCTTTGAAATGTCACACTGATAATTCAATGCGGTCGGACGGGCGTCGGCCGGTAGTCACGCAGCAACAGTTGGATCGCATTGAGAACGTACTTGTTTAAAGCGGCTTTTGGTACCTGGGCTTTCGTTGTCTCTTGATACCACCGAGATTGTTCACATCCTTTAAATCAGCGGTCCCTAACCTTTTTTGGTCCCATGGACCGGCTTAATGTCAGACAATATTTTCAGAGACCGGCGTTTACTACAAAATAAAATTATTTGACCTGTAAATAAGATACACCGCAAATACAAAGTGTATGTAAAAATACAACTCACCATTGCTGCATATTATGCAGAGTGGGCTTGGTGCGTGGGAATCTCCCGTTGAGATAAATGCGTATTTTAAGTAGAACTCCTGATACTGTCTATTAAATGTAGCCTTCTTTTGCTTGAAAGTCTCCTGGGCCTTTTCCCCTTCCCATAGAAACTTTCCACAGACGTTTGTTTTTTTTAAACTCATTTTGCTAGCTCCTGCGTTTCATTTTAGCGGTAACCTATCACGCGTCAAGAGTGACATACTGTAGATGGATGTAACTGAGACTCCGGTAATTTTTCAAAATAAAACAAAATATCAGATCCCGAAATAAATAAAACGTAAGTCATGTAAGTTATTTATTCTTTCTGTGCGGCCCGATACCAAATGACCCACGGACCGGTATAGGTCCACGGCCCAGGGATTGGGGACCGCTGGTTTAAATGACACATGCTTGATTGTGAAGGCAGACTAGCTAAACATGGCGACACACAGATGCAAGAAGTAAGTGCTTTAAAATGACAAACGCAATCGTCAGGTGTCATTTGGACAGTCCTACCCTTCTTTCTTTGTTTTCCAACTCCATTAGCACCTAATCTACGTTCTCCGCAACCCTGAATGTCTCATGTGTCGGCTGCAGGCTGGCAGCTCGCTAAGTATCCACTCCCTCATCACGCACCCTGCCGCCAGGTGTCCCTTTCCTGACAGCTCTGACATGCGAGGTGATAGGGATGCGACGAAGGGAGAGAAATCCTGCAGAGGATTGCTGGAAAGCTGTTGTTGTCTCCCCCGAGCACACTAATCGAGTATTTATGGCGATTGAGTCGAGCGGTGAGATGTGAGAGAAGCAGCCCCCCCCCCCACCCAACTCCCACCCCTTGTGCAGTGACACGTTTATAAGCAAGATTCAATATCTAATAATAGCCCGGCAGCTTGGCCACGTTGGATGCATAACGCGGTCAACACCGCTTGGCAGGAGGTCGCCGCACAGACAGCCTCTTGTTGTCTGGTAACAATGTTGGCGTAACCGTGTTGCTTAACAGCTGCTTGCTGCTCAAAACACATCAGTCCCGTTAATAAGCTCGACATCTGAGGCTCCATTTAGCGCAGAAAACACCCGTCGCAGAGGCGGCTCTCCAGTGAGTTGCTCTTCAAAGAGTGCTTTTCCAAAGGTTTATTCGTTTTGCTGACAAAAGCACAACAGAAGGCCACCTGTCCACGTGGCAAGTATTCTTCTGTTGCTGAATCACTCGCTGCATTCGTGAGATGCATTTGTAAACCTTGAACTTGATACCTGCAGATACCTCATGGTTATGCTCGCATTTTCAAATATGTATCTTCAGCCAATCCTCCATGAAGCGTCTCCAGTTGGTCCAAAATGCTGCTGCTCACTTCTTGACTGGTACTCGTAAGAGGGAGCACATAACTCCGACTGTGGCATCCCTTCACTGGCTACCTATACATTTTAGGTTTTTTTTTTAGATTCTATTTCTTTTCAAATCTTTATATGGCCTCGCCCGACCTCCCGCTGCACGTTAGCCAAGCCCCTCGATGCCCATCTTTAAAACAAATCTGAAAACTAATTTTTATTCTCTGGCTTTTGACTCAGTATGAGACTTTATTTTTTAGTTTGACTGTTATTGTGCTTTCCATTGTCTTGGTTATTCATATATTGCTTTATTGTTGGTTGTTGAATTAATTATACGGCACTTTGTATACCGCACTTGGTTGTTCAAAAGTGATCAGTTGAGTTGAGATATTACACCTTGTTTGAAAATGAGCGATATTTGAGAGCCGTTCAGTATCAAACAGCCGACCCTAAAGAGCCAACGAGTACCATCATAATTAATTCACGATAAATCCTCCACTAGGAAAACGGAAGAGAAGCAATGAAGCGTATCGACAAAACTTTAGATGCAATCGCTTCTTTTTTTCCCCACCGTATGATGAGACCAAAGCCTCGGCATCCTGTGACATTTTTCCAATGAATATTACGAATGCAGCTTCGCCCCCCTCGTTCAGGTCACATCAAAACAGACGCCGTGTGTGCGAGAGTGAGTCAGCGTTAACACCCATTTGCCTACCTTTGGATGTGGGTAGCTATGGAGGTGCAAAAGCGAGAGAAGCGATGTTTGTCCTTGTTGGAGAAGTGCGAAGAGGAATGAGGTGTCCTGCGTTAGGCACAACGTGGGAAGGTGTCGAGGCGCCCTTGAATCATTTGGATTTGAAGTTAAAGACCAAGGTGAGATGGCTTCCCGGGGGTGTCGTGAATCCGATTCGAATCGGAAAATCGGTTTTGAGCGAGTGCATCAAATCGAACCGAAGCGGATTGTTCCACTTTAAACACCAGCCCTGTCGAATTCATTGGCGATAGATGTCGCCGTCTCCTGCAAGGCGCGGTGAATAAATTTAAATCGCACATCCCATTCCCAAGGCAACTCAAGTGCTTCACACAACCAGCACAACAAAAGTAGCTTTTTAAATTTATGAAAAGAATGTACATTGTCAAGATTGAAACACTTCAACAAACAAAAGATTCAAAGATATTTAAGAGTAAATGAACTAAATAAAAAGTAGCCCTGTGAAATGACCAAAAGACCGACCGTATCGTGAAATAGATTTTTAAAAATGTTCAAAAGAACTTCAATCAAAGGAACATGGGGACAGAGAGTATCGTTTTGAACCTGGTTTTGAAGGCATTTTTATTCGTGGCTGACTTCAATTTGTTACATTTGCGTGCAGCATAACAGCTAAATGCTGCTTCACAATGTTTGCTGTGAAACATATTAAGGCTCCAATTCATGGTTACTTGAATAATCATTTATTTGGTCGATTAATCGATGAATCAGATTTTTAAAAAAAACATTGATTTGCATCTGTTTGTTCAAAAATGTTCTAACATTATTTCAAATGGACAATGCAATGCAACATAAATTTAATTCTGATTCAATTTCTGGTTTGGTCGGCAACATGCCAGAAAATGGTGATCATTGTTTTCAAAAGTCAGGCAAATGTTTGATAACCGCCCACTTGAATGGAGGACGACTGAAAGTGGATAATATTTACTATTCAGAAGTATTTTGAGCTTTTGGCCGATTTTAAAAATAAAAAAAAGTTATTGATGCTCAAAATTAATCCTTGATTAATTTGATTATCGATAAATTGTCTGTCAGTAGCTGCACCTCCAAGTGGAGACTTTAATCTTCGTTCCACGCTCTCATTGCCAAACGACTTCACACAATTTGAGCTGATCCACATTAAATCGTGACGACTGCGCTTATTCAAGACAGCGGGAACGGCGTCGTGTCATTCGAATCAGAATTCCAAGAGCAACACTTCACAGCGGTCGGCGTTGGCAACCTTGCGCGCCACTGGCAACGCCAGTCGCAGCTATCAGGCGTCCATGTTGAGAATAGAGCTCTGTGAACATTATTCCTAGATCTCGCGGCGTCGAGGTTCGGGCGGGGGGGGGGCTCCACAAGGGAGCAAAGGCAATAAAGCTACGTGTGAGTGGGAGGGCTCGAGTTCTCTCCCTGGCCATCCGTCGTGCGGCCATCTGCGCCGAGTGCGATTAATCATCCCGCTTCTCCCAGACGTGGCGAGCCGATGCCATGACACTCAAAGCCGGTGTGTGTTCGTGTGTGTCTTTCCCTTCTCTAGCCAAACATTTGCATATTTTGTCATGTCAGTGCTGCCTCGACTGCCACGCGCTCAACGTTGTTGGCATTTCTGAAGCATTCTACTTGCAAAGTAGCACGCTGCCAGCGGTGGTTATGACCAGTCCTGCCGGTCAGCGGCAGTTGTTGATGGTGTTAATTTTGCAACACGTCCCTGATGGTCCGCTTGACTGACAGGTCTGAAGGGAGACCGACCAGCATGTCTACTTAAGATTACCTTATTGTGGAACTAACTGACATCCACAAGTTGAGGTGAAAGAATACACGCTGCTATTCTCAATCATCTCACTAGTTCATCAGATGGAGGAACATTTCCCTGAGGGAATGAAGTAACGTCATTGACGGGTTGAGGGACGAGATCTGGGAATCAAGCTGAGCAGTCAAAAGATGCGTAGCAGCATAGAAGCCCTCCACCAAGGCTCAACAAACCTCATCTGGATCAGCACCAAGTTCCTTCATAGATCTTCTGAATATGTATGGCTTTCTCATTAAGCTTCATGCATTATTCAATGGGAAATGAAGAAAAATGTCAAAAAATGCTAGTTATGGTAACATGGCCTCAGCATTTTCCCTGCTCGCTCATAAAACGAGAGGAGACGTGCAGGGCTTTAACTGAGGGGGTGGGGGTGCCTCCCCTTATTCGACTGTTGCCAGGTAAATTAGGCGGTGTGTAACAGCAGATCATGAAGTTATACAATTAATCAATAAATGTATGATAGATATAAATGTAATATAAATAAATTAATTCATATGCCCGTTTAGAATTTATGAACGCAACTTCAAGGCAGGATACCTCCTTATTTTAGACAGGGACCATGAATGAAAACAATCTCGAAGTGCACTTTAAGGCATGTCAAGTCAAGTGCAACTTTATTGTCAAATGTGCTGCATGTCCTCTTCCTTTAAACACAGAGACAGAATTACAAACTAGCCTATGTCCTCATTATTGAAAAAGAAAGAAAGCAAAGCAACGCAACAGCCGTCAGACGCTGTTGCCCGGCGGTCACTCACTGCTAGCCCTTAGCGGCGAGCTAGCCACTAACGCCGGTGACTTGTGCCGTATCATACAATGAGAGCGGAATTAGCTAGCAGTTTCTTAGCGTCGAATTAGCTAGCAGTTTCTTAGCGTCGTTATTTAAGGAGCGAGTTTGATTTTGGAATGGGAGCAACTCTGTGATGGCAATAAAAACTGGGATAATCTTTGTTTTCTCTTTCCCTGGTCCTTACAGTGACTCCTCGTCCTAATTAGCGATCACGGTTCTTTTCAAAAGTGTACCGGTAGTTTATGACTGGGACTTAGAGGAGCGGCTCGGCACTGTGGAAGAACACTGATTAGCCGTGCTAGCTAGCCTGCCGTAGCTCTGGTGGTGCAGAGCAGCTTAGTTTAGCTCCTAGCATTCTACAGGGCAGAATGGATCTGTGGTCGGATTAATCGAACATGTTTTTAGACTTGAACAAGACGATGCCTTTGCCACAAACAGTACAAGCAATTCCGTGGCGCGACAAAGTTACAAGAAATTACAAACCGATTACTTAAAAAAAAAAAAGTTCTTGCGCTCATCTTAAACAGGCTAACCAGGCTGTACCAGTGAGAAGTGGTGATTGAGATAAAGTAATGCTGACTGCGTGATGAGAGATGGCGACAGCTGAGGAAACGCACGCCAGAAAAGTGACACCGGCATTACTCGCTGGCTGCTGGCAGAGATGAGAGAGAAATGCTGAGACCACGCTAATGAGGATGATCTGCGGCTTTTGGGGAGGAAGTGTGAGTTTATCCCAATGTCAGGCTAATTCTCCAGTCAACAAGCAGCCCCGGCGGGACGGGTGCTGCTAGACATTTTTTTTAAAAAAAGAGATCCGGGCCCTATTTATTATGCTGCTGCCCCAGATAATAGCACTAATATGTTTTAACCAGCCTGAGCCTCGAGGGTGGCCGGGCATGCTCACTTTGGCTACCAATACAAGAGGAATCCATAGTGCTCCGACTTCAAAACACTCCAGTCCGATTGTGACAGACAACCACTATTTATCAGGATGAAAAAATATGCGAAGCATCTCAGCGAGTGTGTGTTCACTTTCATCCTGGAGGAAGCCCGGCGTCTGCTTGTTTGCACTCGTGCGACCTCACAAAAAACACAGGTGTCCCTCCGCCGGCATTCGGCACAAAAAGACACCGGTCCAGAAAAACAATGCTGTCTGAAATTTGAAAGCACCCCCCGCACCACATCAAGCGCTGTAATCATTGTGAGAGGATGCAGGAAGACGCACGAGGGGTGCGAAGGGAAATAAATAATAGATGGCGAGCAGGGAGGGCAGACTAATGAGGGTCTGATTTCAAAGCGCCAATGATTTTCAAGTTTAATAGGACTAGTCCTGACACCCACAGCCAGCGTTGGTCGACATGATAAATTATCAAAATGCCATCAACAGTGCGAGAGAGATAGAGAGAGTGCTGGGTTCCCACGTGGCCTGGAAAACCTTAAAAATGATTGACCTCTTTTCCAGCCATGGAAAACGCATGGGAGATGAGGGGGAAAAAATTCAAATGTCCTGGAGAAGACTGAATTGCCCTGGAAAATTATTTTTCCTTCCTCAGTTTCTCCCTGCCATGTGGATGAACGCAAACGGGTTCATCAGACATGTACATCTGTTTTCGGCTGCCTTCAATGGGTAACACGATTTCTGCTTCCTCTCCGCTTCGAGCCGGCACAGAGCCCCACGTGACGCTACCAACTGATCAAATTGGATTTACCGTGAGAACACTTCTAATTCCCTGTTTGTTGCTCGATAAACCGACTTTTCAGACCCAGGTCAAGATTTATTTTCTCCAAAGAATCACCAAAACTAGCAACTTACAGTTGCAAGAGTTTTGCTGAAGCGCTGTATGTCAAATGTGAGGCTTTTCTCCCTCTCTCTTGTCCAGTGACCGACGAGTCACGGGTGGTCTTCCTCGGCCGTATTTCATTCTTGCGCCATTGTTCAATAGCAGAAACAGCAAATATGTGAATCAGAAAAACTTGATCCGGAATTCGGCTCTGTAAAAAATTGCTGTGCGTGTGCACAGCGAGCCAAGCGTTGCGCCCTTGGGCTAGTCAACTTGGCCGGGGCAATGGCATGGGTGCTAGCATGGCTTTGGCCTCTCTCCAACCCGTCAACAGCTAAAGAGCCCATCAGCTGTGTAGCATCAACTTGAAAGTCATTTCGATGTCACCATCCGAGTGAGATCTTATCTTTGCGTTTGACGTTCTTGAGTTGTGCTTTTCAAGGGCTCTTGTGGCGTGAATGATGAGAATCACTTTGCGGCGGTGAGGTAGTTGTGAAGATTTTTGCAGCCGGTTTGGTACGGTGTTTGGTAACATTGACGCAATCTGGTTGAATGTACAATATATAAGCTACAATTGTAGAAAATAGCACTTCTCCCAAGTTCGACGTGATTAACATTTTTTTTTGTATATGTTGTGATGACGTGCCTTATACAGGGGTGTCAAAACTCATTTTGGTTGCGGGCCAATTTGGAGTTACATCTTCCCTTGGAGGGCCGAAACCACAAAATTATTACTTCGACACAACAAATGAATAGATTACTAGCTTTGAAATCAGTCAAGTCGATTAAAATGGTTTGTTCAATTAGTGTTCAAGTGAGGGTAAACAGGCTAACAAAATTATTGCAAAGTCTCAATATTATTTATTACACATCACAATTTGACATTTTGATACAAATTTTAGCAAGTTGACAAACATGATTTGCTTTCACGTGCCATGTAAAATGACCTGGCGGGCTGGATCTGGCCCCCGGGCCTTGTGTTTGACACCACCTGATAATGTAATAGTTAAAAAAAAAAAAAATTTGGAAAATAATTTTAAGTAAAGATTGGGAAACCTGAGAGTGATTATCGAGAAAATTGTTACGTTCAAGCTAGCAGGGTTTCCGTAAACGTCAGCTCAGTTCCAAGTTGTTAAAATTTCCCAAGTCGATTGAAGTCGGAAACTAGTGGAAGCACGATGAAAACACTTTAGTGGTTTCCGATGACGCGCTTGTTTGCGCTTTCTGTACACATTTGTGTTCATTAATCTTGTACTGTATTATTATGCCTGACAATTATTTTTGAATGTAGGACACATCATGTAAGTAGACCAAGGCAAAGGAATACTGATCAAAGTGCTTATAAATATACGAGGAGGACATCGGAGAACCTTCACAGATCCTATTTTACGTTTCTCATTAAAAGAGAATTCCGCGTATTCACTCCCAAACAACAAGCTTGTATTCCATGGCGGCATTCACTTCTGCTTCATCAATGCATCACTACCTAATTCATTAGTCCCGGGCTGATGAGAAACGCGACTCGCTAATTCTCAAGCAGGAGGGGGTCACGGCCAAAATCGGACGGATTGAGAATTCATTTCAGTGTGAGTGAGTGAGTCCTTCAAGCGGCTGTGCCACTCACGCAAAACTGAGATTTGGGATATTTTCCCCCCCTTGCGTGAGTGGCATAGCGAAGGAGAAGGTTGCCAAATGCAAGCGCCAAGTTTGCCGCCGATGGAGACGTCAAAGAGAGGCCAGCAAAGGTGCCGAATGGGAGACGCGAACGTGCGGATGAGGGAGGATTACGAGGGTTAACGTCGTACCAGAGTTGCCGGAGGGTGTCGAGATAAGCAGAAGTTGGACGCCGTGCTGTCGTTTTGGAAACGACTTTTGAGTTGGGTTCCCTTTTTCCCGGATGACTCGCGATGATAGTTTGCACCTCTTCTTTGCACTTTGTTGAGCCTTCATTCGCATTCCCTCTCGTTTGACTGACCGCAAATTTGCCATTTTGCTCATGTTTGCGTCGCCTTTCGCTCTTGGACAGCGACAGGCCGTCCATGCAAATCGTTATCGTTTACATCGCACGTCGGTTCTGCAACGCCCACAAAAAATGTAGGAAAAGGGCCATTCTTTATTGTTTTGGATCACACTGGGTGGTGCCGGTAAGGGTTAATGAGGCAACCTGTGAGAGCATTAGAGAATTTATTGCTTGAGCCAGATTCCATTTCAGCATTCGTGTTCATGTCGGGCAGTCAGCCAGGCCTGCGATTCGTTGTTTGGCCATCGTGGCTGCGCTGCTGAGTGGGGAAGAGAAAGCGATAATGGCAGGCAAATGCATCCACAGAACGGCAGAGGAAATGGATTAGTGGCAGTCGGCCATGTTGGATCCGCTTGCTGCAGTCTGTGGAGTGAGCTTCGAATGGATCTGCTAATCAGAAGAAAAAGACAAGATGTGTGTGTATGTTTGTTTAAATATGTTTAGTAAATGTGGATATATCTATCGATATCGATGATATATATATATCAGTGGCGGATGCTGGTCTGTCAAGGAGGGGAAGCTCAATTTTGGCCGACATCATAAAATGTGTCCTGATCGATCAGTGCAATCCTCTTGTCCATTGAAAATGTCAGCTGTGAGATGACGAATGGGGTTTTCATTTTCATCTGAGAAAACTTGTCTGTGCAGCCTAAACAATCCAGTTTGTACTCTTTGGCAGGTGTTGTTGAATGTTTTACAGTAAAGCGAGATTGGAGCATTGAAGGTTTATGCTGTTGGTTATGAAAAGAAAAAAAATACTGGACTGGAATCGGCAAAAATCAAGACTGGCAGGTCAGGCTTTTTAAAGATTGGGGACTGGTGATTAGCCAGAAATGGTGATGAGGCACCCATATATATACTATATATATATATAAATATGATGGGACTTAGCACCAAATATTATCCGCATGTTTATTGTGAGATGAAGTTTGAACAGTTATCTCACGCATCCCCTTTCCCCCCCAAAGTTCAGCATTCATTATTAATGAGCACTGTGCGCACACGAGTCACATTGCATCAGTACTCGAAGACAACCTACATTCACGGGCGCTTTTTTTGTGGGTTGAGCTCAGGAGAATTTTTGGGAACATTTTGTTGTGATGAACCTCGCTGGCACGTGATCGGATTGATGAAATAACCATTCTTGCATTGATAGTTCAAATCGTTTCATCAATAAGACAGTGTACCAAACACGGTGCGCCCAGCACTGTACAGCTTGATTTTATGACATTCAAAGTGAACATAGGCCTTTTTATTTTTCATGGAAATCCATAGAGGAGAAGTGTTTTGTTTTGGGGGTTTTTTGGGGGGGGGGGCCAGTGATTGTGCTGTGTTGATGTGTTCTGTTTCAGCCGAAAATGTGCACGTTATGTAACAGGCGAGCTTTTGTAACAGTGCCTGTGCAGATGGCAGTCGGGCCTTTTTTGTGTCGCGCCGCGTTAACGTGCAAAACATGAACATTTGATGCCAACCTTTCTAACAGCGAGGCAATTACAAAACATTCCCCACCGCTCTTTCCTCGCCACACTTGCGACGAGGAGGATCGCGGCGGGCGGAGATGCGCGAAGTTTGAAATTAGACGTAATGAAAGGGCGACGCGCAGAGGAGCTCGCTGAGGAGAGAGAGGAGGGCGAGCCCGGCTGGGGAAGGCTGATGAAAAGGCGCGCAGGGATGAGAGAGCCTTGTGAGCAGGCAAAGCAGAATGGGCCTTAATTGATGGAACATTCAGACAGCCAGGAAAGCAGAGCAGAGTCTCGGCTGCTCATTAAGGTCATTATACCTCCGTCTGGAGCACACACGCCCACACACACACACACACACACACACACACACACACACACACACATACACACGAGCACGCACGCTGGAGACATTGAGAGGAGAAGCCAATTTGGTTGGGTATCAAAAATGAGCTTTTTGATGAGCGGTAGCTCCAGGACCAAGTGCTTTTTGTTTGTGTCAAAGCAGTTAGCGCATGCTCGTCGCCGTCTGTAATTGCGCCGCTCGCAGACGGAGCGAGACGCCGGCGTCCCCTTGAAGACGCCCCGCACAAAGAGGGGGAGGAAGAAGAAGCAGGAGAACAAATGAGTGATGCGCTGAAAAGGTGGGAAGGAAGAAAGACTGAATGGAGAAAAGATTCCAGAGAGGCTCTGGGGGCCCATGAAGGTCCGAGGCCGAGATCAATAATGAAAACAAATCATTGTCGATACGCGGACAGGTAATGAAGGTAAAAGCGGATGCAGAGCGGCGGAGCATAGATGGGAGGGGGGGATCTTCCACTTTGGTTTCAGCAAAGCAAGGTTGCGTGCGGTCACCATTGACCAGTCTTGTCTTCAATGTTCCATTAGCTACGAGTGAACAATGGCAGTAATGGTCACTCAATAGCGATCGGGAATCCCATCGATAGGTGCGCTCGTTAACCGTTTAACGAGTTTAGAGTGAGGTGATCGTTAGCGAGCACAAGGTTGGTGGTCTGACTTTTAATTAAAGCAAGGGGGGGGCAGCGAGGTGCTCAAGAGCGGGAAGGGAAAAAAAAAGTCTCATGAAGGCCTTGCGGGACCGTGATCAATTCCCGGGCGGCACACTGAGTCCATTTAAAGGCTTGCGTGTGCGTGCGATGATACGGCCATAATGATCCAGGGCATGCGTGGCTTGGCCACTGCTGTTCATGTCGGTGCTGCTCGATACTGAAGTCGCTCGGTGGGAGCTAGCTGACAGCAAAAGATCACTCAGAGGTTGATCGTCCACTACAATGCGATGAAAGTCAAGTCGAGTAATCAAAGAGCGCCGCCGCACTTGTTCCTCACCGCCAGTCTCGGTATATTACAAGACGAGCGGCTGTCAGAATAGCCCGATGATAATGTGACCAACCGCTATTCCTGTCCACCACCAGCTAATTTTTGTACTGTGATAGGGCCCGGCCGATGATGGCCGCTTCAAACATCGGCCAAAATGCCGTTTGTACTTACCTAATCTCGTGCACTCTAACCATTGACCGCAATGATCTCATTATTTACTACGCGAAATTTTGAACCATAACTATGTGTCATACGTGTGTGTGTGTGTGTGTGTGTGTGTGTGTGTGTGTGTGTATAAATATTTCGTGTTAAATATGATGCACATCGGAGAAGGGGTAACGCACTTATAACGTTAACGTTCTGATCCAACCTACACCTGCCCTCTAGTGGTGATTTATCAGACTGCAATCGTTTCCTCACCCTCGAAGCCCTTTAGTAATTATTTCTTAATAAAAACTACCCAAAACGTATATACAGTATACACGTTTTGGCACAAAATAATATTTTTTTACGTCTAATGAATTAATGGGAGGGCGGGCCAATTATTTTATCCAAAATGATTCAGCGCTCGCTTCAAGGATTATCAATGTTGCTACATCTTAAAGCAAATACAATTCAAAACCTGAACTCCATTTGAAATGACATTTTTTGAAATCTAAGACCAACTTCTTAATGCCCCACATTGTCCAACGTTAGGACGATACGTCAATGACGAGCATCTGCCGCTGAGGAGTCCCGACCAAAACCGCATCCGTGTGTTGTTGGTTCTGCTGTCGCAATTGCATGATTGCAGTCATTTCAGTCAATTATTTATTCTGAAAAATGTTGATTTATTTTGAGGTTCGAGACTATTCACAATAACAAAACTACTTAGCGTGTGCTAGCATTTTTTTGAAAGACCGATACCAGGCATTTTTTTTCTTCTGGTCAATTAAAGCCCTGTTTTAAGATTTATGAATTCAGTCACTCCTCTACATAAAACAAGAATTCCGTGGCGGCCGCAAGGCAGCCCTGCCGCTGAAAGCTTATTTAGTTCTACATCTGGGCCGAGCGAGTATCAGGGTTGTTTTCGGAAACCCCCGCTGGGAAGTGCGCACTTTATGCTCACACTTTTAGCCGTAACAATTTCCAAAGATGAAAGAGGCGAGAGGCCAGAGATCAGCGACTGCAGCTCAAAGCCGCTCTTCTGTTGCATTTGCTCCCAAAATAAAAAGGAGCCAGGCGACAATTTCACATGCGGGAATCCAACAGTGACGATTTGTCCATTTGTGTGTGTAGACGGGTGTCGAACAGCAGGTGTCGAGCAACGACGGTTGCAATGCGGCTAAGAAAAAAAAAAATCTACTGGGACCTGAAAATGGAGCGAACGCTTCTTAACACATTGTATCCGTAAAAGCCCGGCGCCTCCCTGAAGACGGTCCCCTTTTTGAAACCCGACAAATCAAAATGGCAGGAGCGTTGCAGCCGAGTGGAAAGAGCCAAATAAACGGCGCCGCGGAATGCGTCCATGCATTTTTAAATACGCGCCGGCTCTATGCACGCGCAAGCCATTTTGGCTTAACATTGCTTTAAATTGAAGTGCACGGCCCAGAATCTTGTCTCGTCAGGACGTTAAACCAAACACGCGGTAAGACAGATGTTTGCTGTTGTGCGCGCATACTTATTGTATATGGCCCATGTAATCAGACTTGAAGCCTCGACGGGCGCCTCGGTTATGGCGAGGGCTCGGCACGCTTGTCTTCCTCGGCAGACGCGCCGCACGAACTGTCCTGCATGGCCTTCAACGGCAGCTCGAGAATCACGGCCAATGCACACAACCGCGGCAATTAACGCTAAAACAAATGCTACATTTCACCCCCACGCTTTAATAAAGCACCTAACTATTACTTACATTTGTCTGCGCGTGTGCTAAGATGCACTGTGACCCCACGTTCAGGTTTTTCAAGATACGAGCCTTTGCCCAGACAATTTTCCCCAGTTTATTCTCAAACTAAACACAAAACAAAGAGAATTTCATGGACCTTATTTTTTAGCTTACAAACGGCATCGGTCTTATAACCCCTGACACAATAGATTTTTCAACACAAAATTTTGGCAGATAGCGGCTCGGTGGACGAGGGGTTATTGCGGCGACCTTACAGTGCAGAGGTCACGGGTTCGATCCCGGGCTTCGGCCTTCCTGTGTGGAGTTTGCATGTTCTCCCCGGGCCTGCGTGGGTTTTCTCTGGGTACTCCGGTTTCCTCCCACATTCCTAAAACATGCATGGCAGGCTGATTGAACACTCTAAATTGTCCTTAGGTGCGCGTATGAGCGCGGACGGTTGTCGTCTTCGGGCAGTAGGCGGGGTACACCCTCAACTGGTCACCGGCCAATCGCAAGGCACGCATCGACAGAACAACCATTTCCGCACACAATCACACCGAGGGACAATTTACAGTGTTCATTTAATGTTTTTGGAATGTGGAAGGAAACCGGAATACCTGGAGAAAACCCACGCAGGATCAGGTCGAACATGCAAACTCGTCATACATGACACGGAGCCCTTTAAAAAAAAAAAAAAACACGCACACACATTTGGTGGGAGGCTGTAACAGATTAATGCAGTGGTTCTTAACCTGGGTTGGATCGAACCCCAGGGGTTGGCTGAATCGGTCTCAGGACTTCGACGGAGCCTCTGCCATGGAGGTTAAGACACACCCGACTCAACATGTCAATGTGTTATGATACGTCCACTTGGCCATCACTGGCTGCAGATGATCACATGACATTGCTTGTCTAATCAGTGCTGCGGGAAATTTAGTTCACTCAGTCGTCACCGTGTGACTGTCGTGATAGTACATCGTGTGATTAATTTTTTTTGAATTTTAGAATCCATGCTATGTTGACCAAAAAAATTTTATTGATTGGACGAATATGTACCACAAGGATTCACATGCATCACAGAACGTGATGGGACTCGGCATCCTATCTGCATGATTTGTCATGCCAAGTTGAGCAACTCGAGTCTCGCACCGGCAAAACTGAAGGACCACTTGTTGAATCCGATTTTTATTTTTCAGTAATGAAGGGTCCGGTGAATGTGCTTATGAATTGGTTGGGTTCGGTACCTCGAACAAGGTTAAGAACCACTGGAGTAATGACATATTTATAAAGGCGTCACTCAACATTTTTGCCTCCTGACACTGAGACGAGTGCCAGCGCAGCAGTAACCCGCCGATAAGACGACGCTCCTTGAGCTCACACACAACAAGCCAAGGCACGATGTTAAGAATGGAAGTCAAGGTATCAGTGCGTCAGGGTGCATTGGTGGGGGGAGGGGGTAAATCCACAGACGTATTCCCCATGTCACATCTCTCCGCGGATGCTTGCACATGCTAACAGCCCAAACTGCCTCCACGGGACACCAGAGCATTCGTGTATCTCAATTTTACTTTTAAATGCTTTTTCGTTCCTCATTAAGTTTACGAGACTCGCTTTTTTTTTTTTTGTAATCGGATTTGCTGGTGTGATGCCCTGACTAAAAAGACTGCGCAGCAAATGTAAGTATTGTCACAGCGCATTGCAAAGGATCCCAGAGATAAATTATCTGAATTATACATGAAGAGCTGATTTGCCTGGCAGCCAAAACAAGATTTTCAAATGTTATTGCGCATTCTTGTTTTCTAGCATTCTCCTCTTTTCCATTTTAAAATTTCACAGATTGCTTGTTTCTGGAAAGAGGAAAAAAATAAAAGACTCTCACTTTACTTCCGTTGAGTTTTCAATTGGCTTCAGGGTGAGTTAAACAACTGGTTGTGCAAACAATAATGCGTAGGGGGGAGCGTGCGGCGGTGACAGCGGCGTGCAATCTCCAATTGATCGAGTAGTAATTAGAGCCCAGCGCGACGATAAGGCAGGCTGAAAGTATCCCAATAACTCTGGAAATCGGCGTTCCAAATTAGTCCATCAGGAGCACTTGGCCGTTGTGCCATTTCTTCTTTCTTATTGCGAGGCGTAATAATGGCTCATGAAAACGGAAGCAGCGTACCATTCTTCAAGCAGTCAGCGTTTGCGAGTTTACAGAGGGCGGACGTGCAAGGAAACGGTCTCGCCTTGAAGGCAAAATGTGAACTTCGTAAACTCGGCGCCGTCATTTCAAGTTCAATGTGGATCATCTCCCAATAGGCCAATTTTCAGAAGTCGTTTTGGCTTGGCCGGCTCCTGCCGTTGCTGGACCGCAACGCGCTGCCAAGCGGCGAAATGTCCATCAAACAGTTTCGACACAGATGAGCGAGTCAAGAGAAAGGCCCGACTCGATTGCTTTGGATTTTTTTTTTTTTTTTTGGGAGACGAGGTGACGTGCGGAAACAGTGTGGTGTTGAGAATGGGTAAATACCGGCAGATGAGCTTTTTCAATTCCAAAAAAAAAGTGCAGCGTTTATCCTGCACTGAACTGTTTTTTTGCCCTCAAGTGTCCTTTTTAGTGTTATGTATTAGAAAAGCCCTGTTTAGATATTTGAGGTATCACAAATGCAAAAAAAAAAAAAAGCATCAAAGTGAAAGTTCTGCTTGAAATGCATCCTTTCACAAAAAAAGCTTTTTCTCGGAATTTCTTGGAAACGAGTATTTTCAAAAAACTTACCAATGTTCAACTGCTGACCAGCTCTCTCAATTTGAGAAAAATGGCATGAGTTCATGAATTAATTATTTCATTCAATCATTTGTTGACCGAACCGCTTATCCTCACGAGGCTCCCTCGAAATTGCGATTTTATATCGTGCGCGATGATTTGACATGTGAAATGCCTTTTATTGACTTCCCAATTTTGCAAACATTTGACCAAACAAGTATGACGTTAGTGCTTAAGAAGTGCTGTCCGCATTAAATGTCTCTTTTATTTTTCTTTCTTTTTCCATGAAACATTAAAAAAATAATAATAATAAAAAAAAATTATATTTTAAAGCCACAGGTTTGATTGTTTGCTGTCATCTATTTTGGAACTGAATGACTTGTCGCACCTGTTCGGTACAATTTGTGAAATTGAGACAGTGAACGTTTAAAAGACTGCAAGTCACAGTGTTACGTAAGTTGACAGCGCTAACCGAAATCGATTCACAAAAAAATCACATCTTAAATCGCAAAATATTAGTGGAAGTTTTTGTCGAATCCAATTCATAACCAATCGGCTCGCTTCGGTCATGTTTTGGATCCAACTGTTATTTTGAAGGGCGTGATGTCAGCGGAAATGTTTTACTGGAGTAGATGTTTGCAGTGGCAGGCAGCAGCAGACGTTTGCTGGCAAATCACCAGAGTGGCACAACATTGTAATAATTACAATTGCGAGTCATCGCTCGCTTCCAGCCCTCGAGGGACTCCATATGTTGCCGAGTTGGCCCCGGCCCTCCTTTCCCTTCCTCACATTTCCTCCTTCGCCTCCTCTGCTCTCCTGCCAAGTGTTTTGGAGCGCTCCGCCCTTTTCTGCCGCATTCTCATCGCTGTGCGTCTCGCAGTTTATTTCCAACGCTTGCATTTCGGGCACTTAGCAGACGTGATGTACTGTCTTCCCGCCATTCCATTAAAAAAAAAAAGCTAAAGCCTTGCGGTTTTTGTTAAATTCATCTCCGGTGCTTGGATGTGGGATTTTGAGGACGTCAAATAAAAGCAATTGTGGCAAACGAGAGCGTAACTTAGCGAGGGAAAGGGGCTCTGAACAACACTGCTGGCATTCCTCCGCACAGCACCGGTAGTACGCTAATGAAAACACTAAATCTTCCTGACAAATTGTGTATCCAAATTGCAGGAAAATCCGCAGTCGTAAAACGCACAGCGTTGTTTAAGGGCCGCTTACGTGTACAGTGGTGTGTAAAGTATGGCGCCGCTTCGTGTGGCCTGTATCTGCTTCGTGAAACTCCCTTTTACGTTTTTTTTTTTTCGGTACGTACAGAATTGCGAATTTTGACCGATTGCAGGTGGGTCTGGAATGCGCTGTATTTGGTTTGTCACCATTTCGGTTTGTGCCCCACCAGGTGTTCCGAAGTGGCGAAGGCATGGGCATCCGACTGGACAGCGCCTCGGCCTTTCAGGGCGCCGTCATCTCGCCGCACTACGATTCTCTGCTGGTCAAAGTCATCGCCAGCGGCAAGGACCTGCCCACCGCCGCCTCCAAGATGAGCCGAGCCCTGGCCGAGTTCAGAGTGAGGGGCGTCAAGGTAGGACAGCCGACCCGGATGTTCAGTGCCGTCAAACCTCTGGTCACTCACGACCCTGAAGAATATTGGTGAACCAAACTTTGCTTCGGCTCACATTCTTCAGTTGGTAAAGGCAAGACAAGGCAAATGTATTTGCATAGCGCATTTCATTTACAAGACGATTCGAATGGCTTAAAAAACAAACAAACATTAAAAGCATAACAGAGAAAGCAAAATCAAAATAGAATCATCGAAAAAAATTACATTAAAATTATTAAAACCAAGCATCAGTCAAGACAAAGTAAAAGATGGCGTGCAAGGTTCAAAATGAGCGGTTTCGCATCACAGTTTTCGGTTTGAAATTAATATTTTGCGCCTCCTTAATATCTAATGAATAGCAAAAATGACACTCAAGCGCTGAGACAAGCGTCAAAAGAAGAAAAAGAAAGCTTCGTTGGGCTCATGTCACCTACGTGCTGTAGTCTGGATTTCTAGGGAAGCTCTGTTCTTGTGCACCGGAAGCAGCGGGCTAGCAACAGCGGAGTCGTTCCTAAATCAGTAATTAATCTCTGTGGCAGTGAAGAAATTACATTTCAGACAAGAATCGTTCCCACAAAGGGATGACGAGAAAGATACAGAGCCATGCTAAATGTTAAGCTAACCTCAGAACCACGGCTAGCGAGCGCTTGTGTCAACAATAACACTTTTTGAAGATGTCTGGCTGGAACCGCGTTCAAGCAGAACACTTTAAATGGCAACAAAGTACAGTATCTTTTGGAGGGAAAAATCATACACGCTAACTTGAACCCGGACTGAAAACGAATTAATTTCCGTTATGGTTTCCATCAGCCAGGCACGGACAAATGGACTATCAATAGGCCCTTTGCGGCTGAAGCCAGAAGGCTGCCATCTTACGTTCAAACTGTTATTGACGATGTGTTTTTGTTTTCGCTGAAAACACTGCCATCGAGTGCGTGTTTTCGGCGAAGGATATCTGCATGGACTCAGCATGACTTAGATTTGTTCTTGGTTTTACTGTTTGGTGCTTTCTACCGTCTTTATTACCGATTTGTTTTACTGTTTATTGTATATGTTAAATTGCTCCATGTGCAGCACTTTGTATGCAGCGATGGCTGTTTGAAAGCGCTCTATAAATACAGTTGAGTTGAGTTGAGTAATGAGAGAGACTCCAAGCATTCCCGTATACGTCTATATCGCCAAGAGAAAGGGCCTAATGTTGAAAGTATATTAATATCCTATCAAATATTTATAATTGATCAATAATGTTGTTTGTTTTCATAGTTGATTATTTTAGGTCTGCAACAATAAATGTTCTCAAAATGACATTACAGCGGAGCTTTTTTTTCCCCCATCAATTTAACTTTGCTTCTAGACAAGAAAATGAAATTTGCTACAATAGATGAGATGAATGTAAGAAAAAAACCCCGCTGCTTCTATTATGGAAAAGAAAACCAATTCATTATATTGTCTTTTTTTATTGTTTTATAAAAACCCTGCTTCTTTGGGAAAGAAAAAAAAGTTCCACAAAGTAAGAAAGTTGCTCCTCAAATTAAGTCAATGATTCACCAAACTACTCCAAAGGAAAAAAAAAGAGATTTTGAGTCTTGGCCTGCAAATGGGGATTGAATTAAGACAATAAAGGATGGATTCATCAGAATGCTGCAGTAAACAATCATGTTTTCAGCCCTGATTCAAACGACATGACAGTTTGAGAAGACCTCGGGTATTCGAGGTTTTTGTTCCATCGATAAGGAACTAAATGCTGCTTCACTTTGTTTGGTCCTGGTTCTGGACACACAAAATCGACCTGTCCCAGACGATCTGAGTGCTCTGGATGCTTCGTAGTGTACGAGGACATCTTGCATGTATTGTTGTCCAAGGCCATTTAGAGAGTGACAGACCAGGAGTAAGATTTTATCATATATCCTTTGACTCCAGGAAGCCAGTTTTGTGATGTGAGGACAGTTGTGATGTAGTCCGGTTTCCTGGCGTTTGTAAGGACTCTGGCGGCAGATCAGCCGCAACTGCCTGATCGAATTTATTTATTTATTATTCTTTTTTTTATTAAGACCTGAAAAGACACGATTACAGTAATGTAGTCTACTGAAAATAAAAGGTTTTCTGTGTCTGTGTTGGTAAACAGTCTTGGCACCGAGTTTGTGAGCCGAGGTTTGACTGTATATCATAAAATTCAAACAAGGTTGAAGAGACTCTATGTGTGTGTGTGTGTGTATATATATATATATATATATATATATATATATATACACATAAAGTGAGAAAAACCCCAAACACATCAAGGCATACAATGTGTTGAGGGATTAATGAGCTTGCCTAAAGAACATCTTTGTCATGATGTTTTAAGGTGTTTATGCAAAAATGGACTCTCTTGCCAATGAAAGTGGAGATTTTTAAAGGCCATGTCTCAAACAAATGTCAAATAAACACTTAGCGGTCTGTCATTTAATGTACACGTACAAATATCCACAATGAGAAAAGAAAGCTCAAGTATCCAGTTCAGTAGCTGTAATTCTCCGCAAACCTCACCCGCATGAGCGAAAATGGCAACCAGTTGGAGTGAAATGTACATTTTCCACATTGACATGCCTACTTTGTGCCTTTTCCTCAGTTTTTCACATTATGGAGGCGTTTATTGAGGTCCAGGTGTCATGTTGAGTTGAGTTCATCTTCCACCTGGCGTCCCTGCTCCCATTTGTCACTGATTACATCTCCGCAAGAACACCAGATGGGTGGCGGGTTCGCAGAATCTGGCGTGCTCGTTGCGGTGCCAACGGATGTTTCCGCGTTTTCCCGTAATTGGGATGTATTGCCTCAAGCTGTATGCAAGCATATTGCATTGGAATCATGCTGAGTAAGTCATTAACACAATTATTTGTGTGTATTGTTTTAGAGACAGCCCAAAGCGCAAGGCGTTAAAGGCATGCTTGGATAGGTTTGGTGTGGTGGATCTTGACCGGCCGGCCCTTACCTTTTAATGGGCCGAGTCTTCTATTTTCACACTCGTGTGGTACAGCTGCCCAGTCGAAGGAATATTGTGAATACAGATTGCTGTCACGCAATCCAATTCGATCTAAAGCTTGTTCAAGCGTCTGTGGTTGACATGTAGGCGAGTTTGGTGGTTGGGGCATCAGCGTTTCGAGGCGTTGCGCTAATAGTTTGCTCCCTCTCACTGTGAGCTGCAATTACATTTGGCACCGTGTAAAGCTTCCTTTGATGGTAAGACTGCAATGAAATTAGGGTTTCTTTAGCAGTGCACAGGCAAAAGAAAAGAAAAATGATCCTATCTTATCCATCCATCTTCTGTCTGGGGTTGGGTGGACCGGTCAGCAACCCTAGCGGAGAAGTCCAGACTTCTTTCTCCCCAGCGAATTTGTCCTGCTCTTCTAAGGCAATTCCAACATGTTCCGAGGCCAGCAGAGAGCCATTGTCGCACAAGGATCTCAGGGGTCTCCTCACCAAGAAGCATCCTGAACAGAAGCCCGAGCGACCCCATCTGGCTCCTTCCAATATGGAAAACCGGCGGCTGTACACTGAGTTGATCACCCTACCTGGATGAGTACCCCGAACGAGGAAACTCTGTCAGTCCCCCCCATCTGGCACATTCCAATATGGAAGACCAGTGGCCCGACTCCCGAATTTTTCACCCTATCTGGAAGAGCACCCCTACAGAGGAAACACCGCGAGTCCCCCCATCTGGCTCCTTCCAATATGGAAAACCGGCAGCTGTACTCTGAATTTATGACCCTATTTGAAAGGGTACCCTTACTGAGGAAACTCCGGCAGTTCTCCAAGTCCACAAAGACTGGTCGGGAGACGGTGAAGTAACTCCACACTCTCAGCAGTGTTCGGAATGGTGCATGGAATGAGAAGACAAAAAATGACAAGGCAAAAACCTTTTTGACTCGACAGATACTCTCTCGACCTTCTACTTTGCCCTTCTCCGCTTTCACGACCTGGCATGCAATCGGAGCATAGCTCGAAAAAGCATCGAAAGCAAAACTTAGGCACCCTCCCGTCTCCCAGTGCAGCAGCTGGAACATCTCCACATGGTAATTTGTCATCAGAACGTGGAACCAGAAGATGTTAGGGGAGCGAAGCTGGGGTGAAGTAGAAAGTGATGACCTTGCAGAAGAGATGAAATTTGATGAGTCGGATTGGGGGAGGGTAGCCTCTTTGCAGAGTTACGATCTGTCACGCAGCACGGGGTCAAGCCGGGTTCACTCTCAGGTAGCGCAAAGGAGCCACCGCTGTCGATGACAGGTGCAATTACTCGGCACCACTGTAGGAGCCCGCGTGGGCAGCGAGAATAAAAGAAAAACAAATTGGCTTGGTTTGAAAGTAGGCAGCGGATGATTCAGTCCGCCGAAACAACAGATAAAGAGGGGCGGGGATGCTTTGCTTTCGTCTGTCATTGTCACGCTGCCTTTGAGGACAATTTAGGAAGCTCGTGTGCTCTTGAGAAACATGCATGCATCAGACCACGAGTCTTGTCATTTAAGTTGGTTGATTTGCAGCTATAGAAACATTTTGTGTGTGTGTGTGTGTGTGTGTGTGTGTGTGTGTGTGTGTGTGTGTGGACCTGCTTTCGGCATCTCTGGATTCGTCAGATCTGTCAGTTCTCATTAAAACTGAAATTTTTGTGTTTCTCCAATGCTAACCCTGCAGCTCGGGTGTACATTGATACGCATATCAAGATCGACGCCGCAAACGCTCCCTTTTCACCAACGCATTAAAAAAAAAAAAAAAAAGAATACCGTGCCCTTTATTCATACAGTTCATCTGCGCCAAGTGCCAAGCTCTGTGCTACAGCACAATTAGCCCTCAACCAATTGTACTGTGTACATCCATAAGCATTTATGTGTGGGCACACTTTGGCAATTATGGGCCATTCGAGCGCTGAAGCGCGACTGCAGATAAGCGCGTCCGCGCCGAGGAGGAGGAAAACAATGACGACGTTCGACATTTGACGAGCCAAATGTGCGCGGTCCACAAAAGCCTTGTTGACGAGACTTCGCTGCTAGCAGATGCATCTTTGGGTCACCGTGACCTGCCCTCAAGGACCCGACATAAATTCGAATGTAAACGGGCGATCTCGTTCTTGTCCAGTCTGCTTGAATTGAGACTTTGATTTGAGATGAGTGGCACTTTGAGCAATGACTACAGACTGACGAGTCAATGTGTACACGAGGAGCTGCACGAGTGATAGCCAATTGTTTGGGTGACATGAAGAGGCGCAATGTCGCGAAGAGCACCCGTCGTTGTTGTTGTTTAGCTTGCTCCCGTCACCGGCTGAGAACAAACGTCTCCATTCTTATTCAAATGAGTTTAATTATGGCTTTTGCAGTGGCATGAGATCACGCCTGTATTCACTAATTGTCTATTCAAAGCAAAAATCAAGCGCAGACTCCCTGACAAAGCCCAAGGAACCACGTGCTCGAGCTGTAAGTGCTTGTTATTGCCTCTGCTTGTGGTGAAGTGGCTTTGTGGCGGCTTTTAACTCATTCGCCGCCAGTTATTTCAAAGCCGAGTTCCCCGTATTGAGTATTTCGACTGATCGTTCGGGATTGACAAAATATTGTTCTGTGATGTTAGAAGAACCAAACCTACAAATCTGACTTTAGTAGACACAAGCAAGGTGAGAGCCTCTTCCACGCCTATCCGCTGAAAGACGGAAATATACGTCAGTGGTATTGAACAGTTGGATTCCAGTTGGCGAATAAAAACGTCCGCGGAGGTGAATTGGTGAAGGCTACAGTGAGCATCCCAGCACAGTGGCTGACACTCTTCTGTCTCGAGTAGCAGCAACAGGCTGCGATATTTTGCACTGCGATTGTTTATTTGGCCTTCGGCAACTTGGCTCAGCATCACATTGACCTTGCGCGGACAGATTAAAAAAACAAAAAAGGGTTACACCTCGACAACGCCGTGAGGCACAATGGTTCCCCCGGGAGCCTCCCGCTTGAAATCTGGGAGCACTCTGTAAATATTGCCCAAATGTTGTTGTGCTACCAGAGATAAGGAGGGCCTCTCCCGCTATCAAAGTGTCAGCATCTTTTGCAGGAGCTCCTTTTTTTTGTTCATTTATGTTGCTTGTGTTTTTTTACCCTGTTTGCAAGAGATTGAATGATATCAGGTGCTCAAACTTCAGATGAGCACCGGCACCTTGTTGCTTGTGACTGAACGGCTTTTGCATGCATTGCCTCACATTTGTGCACATTTATTCATTCATTCATTCATTCATTCATTTTCCAAACCGCTTCATCCTCACTAGAGAAACGGTGGGCGGAGGGGGGGGGGGTGCTGGAGCCTACCCCAGCTGTGTTCGGGCAGTAGGCGGGGGACTCCCTGAACCGGCTGCCAGCCAATCGCAGGGCACACAGAAACGAACAACCATTCGCGCAGAAACTCACACCGAGGGACAATTTAGAGTGTTCAATCAGCCTGCCATGCATGTTTTTGGAATGTGGGAGGAAACTGGAATACCCGGAGAAAACCCACGCAAACACGGGGAGAACATGCAAACTCCACACAGGAAGGCAAGAGCTGGAATTGAACCCGGTAGCTCTGCCCTGTGAAGTCAACATGCTAACCTCTCGATTACCGGGGCGCCTGTACACATTTACTCAAGTCAAAATGAGTCAGCCACTCGGAAGTCCAGAACCTCTTTCGAATCGTGACGCACGAATGAGCCATGAAAAGAAAAAAAAAAAGCAATTGAAAATGCCCATGGCTCGTCTCATGGCGGAAGGAAAAGAAGGCAGCCAGACGAGGGGGATGGAGAAAAGGTCACGCGGAGGAAAAGCAAAAGAGCCGGTCATTAAAGTGACCCCTATAAAGGACAAATAGTTTCTCCTTGTCTTGCCCAGAAATGTGAATCCAAGGAGGGCCGTCATGTTGAAGTTGACGGCAAAACAGCCTGTGAAGACGAAAAGGGCGAAAAGGAAAACGCTGCATTCAGGCTACTCAATCACTTTCGCACCCGACGAGGTTAAATCTCTCCTCCGTTTTTCTCCCTTGGTCCCTTCCACTTCTGCCCGCTATCTGATCTTAAGTGCACCGTGTCGTAATAAACCGCCTCCAAGCGACACGGCGATACGACTTGCTTGCGGATGCTCTCCACTCATCCTGTTCACCGCACGAAAGACTCACTCGCCGGCTTCCCGCACGCGATCTGCATCCTGCGTCAACCTCCTTCCTTCCTTTCATTTTCACTCCAGACTTTTCATCCCGGCCCCAACCTGCGACCCAGGAAGGGAAATAGCTTCATCCTTTTGAATATCTCCGTGACCGTCTTGAGGACACCCGATTAGTATGCCGCTCAACACTCTTCAGGACTGGTCCGACTGTCCCTCGTGCGGAACGCGCTGATGCATCCCGAGTGGGCGGTTATCCAGGCGGCACACCGGAGGCCGGGCTGTCACGATGACAGGAAATGTCACACTCCCCAGGTTCCTTTGGCTTGGGGCGGACGTCCACCATTAATGCTTGTTCGCGTTTGAGAGGTTACGTGTCTGTGTGAGCGTGCTCGTTATTCAGCGTTTTGGACTATTCAAATCCGGGGGGGCGCCCTGGTTTCGCCTTGAGCGGAAAAAACACGGAACTCTTGAGTCATGATGGCGGTTCTCTTTTTAACTCATTCAGTACTAGCCAATTCTAGCCCAAGTCTGAAAAGACGTTTAAAAACGTCTTTGGGAGTGAATGAGTTAAGGTAGCTACGTTAAACACGCCTTTGATTCATAAACCCAGTCGCTCTCATTCGCCCCAAAACGTCGTCATGAGACAGTCAATGCTCCATACATATAATTTTTATTTCATATCATGTCCAGAGAACAATATTGACTTTGGCAAAATGAAGAAAGAAAAAAAAAAGTAAGAGAACGATGGTCATGTTTGAAATGGATCATTGATGTCATCGTTTCTTTCCAGAGGAATCTCAGTCTTTGTGTTTTTTCTTTCCGAACATCATTCGCAGAAAATTCCAGAGAAGAGAAAGGCATAGTGCAACAAATACAATTATTTCAATTAGATGTGTGTGTGTGTGTGTGTGTGTGTGTGTGTGTGTGTGTGTGTGTGTGTGTGTGTGTGTGTGTGTGTGTGTGTATCTCTATCTTTTGGACTTCCCGCTGATTGGAGCAGGAAGATGTTGTTCTGTTTTTGTCGAAACAAGGTCAGAAGGTTTGTGGCTCGTTCTGTCCACCTTGCAATGCTTTTGCTCCGAAAACATTCACCGTTTCGTTGGAGATTCCGCGTGGCACAAATGAAGTGTCCAAAACAACCCAAACATCGTCTCTATCTCACATTGGACCTGGGGTCACTTTCAGTCCAGGCTGCGAAAATAACGATGAATTCAGTGTAGTGTCGTCGCTTTTCAATCACAGACACCTGCGTGTTGCGAGAAAAAACAAACAAAAAAAAAGAAATACCCCCACGTGGAACAGGAACAGAGGTGCTGGACTCTAAAAGTGCTGACATAGGCGCACATAAACACACACACAGGCACAGTGACACACATCCTGTCGGCGATCCTTCTTCGCATGCACACCAGAAGCAGCGGAGCAAGTTCGTGTCGCCAGGAAAAGTTCCATTTACAAAATGGCGGCGCATTTTGTAAATCCTTATCGACTGCATCGTATGCCCGGCGTTGTTTCATCATGTCCGTCCGTCCGTGCTCGCGCCGGCACGCATCGATTGATCGCGGCCAGCGCACGCAACTCGGCATTGATGCTCCTATAATCCGAAGGCATGGCCGGCCAAAGTTCGGGACGTACGCGAGTCACATTCTTTGTTGAGCAAAGTCCGAAAACAATTTGACAGAGTCCAGCCACATCCAAGCGTTTTGGAGTTGTTTTTCTTTTTTTTTTTTCTCCCCTCCCGTCACCCCGCTGCAGTGTTGATCCAGTTGTGTGATGGTGCTTGATCCAGTGCAACCCCTTTGCGGTGTTGCGTGGGATGCGGCAGGTTCTATTAGCGTCGAGGCTTTGCTCGAATCCACGCTGAGCTCTTAACCCTTCCCGGCGTCTTTGTTCTCATCTCACCTCTTCGATCGTTTGTCATCTTGAGAACTTTTTTTTCCCCCTCCAAACTGACTATGTTGACCTCAATGCCATAAACACCCCAAAGCTATTTACTAGATTTTTTTTGTTTCTTGAAATCAATCTCTGTCCTGTCCCTCCTTTCTCTTCAAATACAATCTTCCTTCCGTCATTTGCTGTCTCTACTTTCCCGCCGGCATTTTTACACCACACTTTCCTCCAGCTCTTCGGCGCTCCTTCCGTCCTTCCCTTTCTCCTTCGCTCTCTCCCTTCCGGCGCCCCCCCTCCCGGTAGCCACCCCGGAGTTGGAGTTGGAGTTGGTTGTGTTGTAAGCGTGGATGTATCCGCGTTGAAAGTCGCATCGCGCTCCGAAAGGGCCGGCGCTTTCGCCCTCGTCGCTGGTGGCGGAGGAGCCGGTGCTGGCGGTGGCGGTGGAGGCGCACTGCACCAGCATCCCGTGGAGCGACTGGCTGCGCCTGGTCCAGATCACGCTCAGCCGCTTGGCGTAGCTGATGGCGCCGTAGCGTTTGGCCACGGTGGCGGCCGCGTCGGTTGCTAGGGCGACGGAGGAGCCCATGTCCAGCGAGTGGCGCCGTTTGCTGACGGTCCCGCGGGCGGGGTTCAGAGGGGACACGGGGCTCTGATAAGCCTGAGAGGAGTTCCATTTGTCCCGGCCGGGGGAAGTAATCCTCCAGGCCAGCATATCGGAGTCTCTCAGGGGTGCCGCCAGGGAGAAACTGGCGCGGTTGGTCAGCTCTCGCTCCAGACGCGGTTTGGGGCCTTCCCTGAAGCGTGACTGGCGGGGCAGGGTGGATGAAACGGAGGGGGGGTAGTCGATCAGAGTTCTGTCGCTTTCCGCGCTGTACGGCGGCGCTTTGTCCGGCTTCCGCTGCCGCACCACCAAGGCCATCTCCCCTCCCGCCCCCGCCATGGTGGAGACCACGCCCCCCGCCGAAAGAAACTGCTCCAGGTCGACCTTCGGCTTGAGCCTCGGCTTCGGGGGCAGTTTTGGTGGCAAAGAAGAAGCGCAATCTGCGGGTTCCTTGTCCTTTTCGCCCTCCCCCGTTCTCTTGGAAGTCAGACCGTTCGGGAGGACCACCATCATCATGTCACCGGCGCCGTTGGACTGGTAGCAGCCACCGCCGTCTCCTCCTTTATCCCGTGCCGCCACGCCGCTCCCCTGACCGCAAAGCCCGCCTCCGACCTCTGCGTTGCTGTCGCGGCACAGGATGTGGTCGGAGTGATCGCACACGCGGTGGCGAACCATCAACGCCACCGTGAACACCAGGAGGGTGACCACCACCACACCGCCCACTAAGATGGTCAGCGTTCCTCCCAGGAAGTGAGCCTGCAGAGAGCTGCAGGCCGGGTAAACGTCCTTGGTGGAGAAGGTGGTGCAGCCCAGCACTTTTGTCGCCGCCAGCGCTGTGATGGAGTCATCGTAAATGGCCAGCACGCACAAGTTGTAATCCACTCCGGAGACCAAGTTCTTCAGCAGGAAGCGGTCACTGGTGGATGGCAGAATCCTGACGAGGGCGAAAGAAAAAGAAAGGTCAAGCGTGCGCCGCGAACATTCCTCGCCGGCCGAATGTGAAACGGTGCCACGCGGACCGTTGTGGAGAGAAAATGTGAGGTTTTGAGAGAGCCTGGGGGGCAAGGAGAACGAAACAGCCCACCGGTGAATACGGCACCAATTGAAAATGAGGCTATTGATGAAGCGTGCGCCCAGGGAGCATGAAAAGAGAACTCTGTCTGCCTGCCTGCGCGTGCGTGCGTGTGCGTGCATGCAAGCATGCGCCTCTTGCTCTCGAATTGCCCGAAGAAGCAAATGTTGGGCCATTTTCATAAGAGGCCATTTTAGGTGCAGGCAAGATTACAGCAATGCCGAGGCGTTGTAGTGCGTTTGATAAAGTGTAATGTGTCAGCGTATTGCCACCAGGCAATGGTCTCATTGCTGACTGTAAATGCGGAATCGGTAAGCGCTTGTTTTGGCTCATATACGGAGAACCGGTGTCCATTTGTCATCTTTTTACAGCAGCCGCCGACGCTAACAAACCACGAGGTGCCGCGTTGTTGGACCTTGGATATGTTTGTAGGATAATAGCTTGAGCACGTTTTGTATTTGTGTGGCGTGTAGGAGAGCGGAGCGCAGCTCGAGTGTCCCTCGCCGACAGCTACGACTTTGGCCCTCCGCCCTCACCCTCTTGTGTGGGCAAAAGAAAACAAAAATGTTTGCGTCCTTGACAAAAATGTGAATCCTTTCGCATTGTTTTCTGGTTTTCCTTCATCTCTTGGTGGCCGTGACCGCGGTGGGCTCTTGCTGCTTATTTGGTTTTGTACAGTGAAACTCCTCTACAACAAAATCATGTTTGCAGCAAAAAATGTTTCACAACAGGGGGTTTTCACTGTTGCAAATTTGATCTCAGATGTAAACACACACATACACAAACATATGTGTGCACGTACACACAGACATGTGTACTCTTGATTTTTATATGAGCATACACTTATTTGACACTCGTGAGTGTAGAAAGAAAAAAAGGGAAAGAAGTTGCGAAATTTACAATCAGCATTCACTTTCACTTCCATCAATTTCTTGGATAATGTCTTTTATTTTGCTTCCTCCGTCTTCCATTTTGATCACCTTTACCCTCTATTCCAGTGTCAGAGCTCTTTTTGTCTTAGCTGCTTGGCATCCAAAGGTCCGTTTCGTAGCCATTTCAGCAATGCAACGTTCTTGCTGCATCTGAAACTAACAATAACAAATACTTCCTGGACTATTGCGCATGTGTAAACCAGTGTGGTGGTTGCGGTTGCCGTTTCCGAATGAAGCATTAGAGGTCGCTGTTGGATTAGACTTCGTTGTAGTGAATCTCTTCGCGAGGCAAGAGCAAAGAAAAAGATTTCGTATAACGCAACAGGGTTTTTTTTTTCGTTGTATGGTGGGCCGGAAAGTGGGAATGGTGTTAATGTATGAAGATATTTTTCACACTAGGGGGTATTTCGTTGTAGAGGAGTTTCACTGTATATGCGCATGGACTACATGAGTCACATGACTAATAATGATGATAATGATGACACCCACCCCACCCCCCGCCCACTAGTTTTCCCGTGACGCAGAATGAAGTAAAGCTATGCCAGTCTGTCTAATCTGAACAGCTTCCTTGTGCAAGCGGCCATGTCCAGATGTCATTAAGTCACCATAGATTGACATCCGATGCTGACAGAAATCCACTTAGGAACTCCTCCTACCCCATGGAGGCATGTGGTGTTGCCATGGCAAAGGTTCATTACTTGGCCCAATAGCGCAGCACTCGAAGTGAAAAGAATCCGACGGCGCAGCTCACGTGGTGAACACGGTCGTGACAACGCTGCCGCAGAGTGTACGCCAGGCGGGAAAAGTGGCGCCCAAGTGGCTTTCCGTGTTCCCAAAAAACATAAAAATAAATGTCGAGGACTCTGCACTGCATTTGAAAGTCTATCCAAGTGCCGTTTGATTTGTATTCTGCGCAAGCGGGGCATACTGTGCGAATGCGTTTGCCGCGTGGATTAAAATAAGCATCCCGGAATGCTATGCATGCAAAAGTGGGGCGCATAGAAATACACGCATACACTTCGAGTCAAGCCTAAAAGTAGTTTTCTTAGCCCGGCAATGTGCCCCCCCCCCCCCCCCCCATGCCCCCATCGTTTGGATTGAAATCATTTCCTGTTAAATGTGCGCTCCGCCTCTGCTTCTACTGATTTTTTTTTACGTTCCGACCTCTGTCTTTGTCTCACTGCCCCGCCTCTCTCCTCCAAGCTGTTTCTACCGAGAGCCACAAATCCTTTCGGCAGTCCTCGCCGGACGCTTCCTGACCTCGCGCCTTCTCCCTCTGCACTTTTTTTTTCCCCACCAGACATTGCGCTACATCTCCATTAGCCACGGCTATATCTGCGCGTGCCATTATTTAACAGCCAAGGTCGCGTCTTCTCCATTCTCTCCTCCCGGCGATCATTCTTTCTTTAGCTCGCTTTCCACCTTGCCGCTCCCTTTCCCTTCGTCTTATATTTCCTCTTTGCCCACTCTCCCTATATCACCGCTTTTATCTTCCACCTCACTCCTGTTTTTACGAGGTTGTGAATCTCCCCCCCCCCCCCCCCCCCCCCCCCGCCTGAAATGTACAGACACCATTCACTGAAATGACACCATCTTGTCATTGCGTTGCGTTTTAACCTTTTCACAAGCGGGATAGCAAATTAGACCTCAGATGTGACCCAAAGCGCATCGATGAAGTGAGCGGGCGGACATTTGGAATAGCATCACGTGCGGGGTGTGCACCCGTGTTTCTCAAATGCTTCTAATTCTGGTTAATCCCCCGCTGAGGCACACAAACACAGATGCCGGGTGGTGGTGGGGGGTGGTGGGGGGGGGGGTTGTCAGGAAGAAACTTGGGGCGGGGGAGGGATGCTGCGTCGGAACTGGTGGCATAGAATTAAGTTATTATTAGTGCCCATGATAGGAGGGACCGGGGGGGGGGGGGGGTATTGTTCTCCATCATGCTCCTTGCTTGCTTCCCTCTGCAAGATGGGCGAGGAGGAGGGAGAACAGAACGGGGATCTCCTCTCGCGCCTCACGTCTCGGCTGCCCTCATTTCCTCCTTTTTACATATCGTGTTTGTTTACCCTTTTCCTCCATGTTTGCTGGGAATTCGCGCGGCCCGTTCGGTAGCTTGTCGGCCGCGATTGCGTCTGAGCTCTTCTTCTGCTCTCCTTGATCAGTCTCTCCCCCCGCCGGTCCAACAGCCGATCACTAAGCCCCCACCTTTCTTCGGGATCATCATTCAATGTTTTTCTTCAAGCGTCCGTCTTGGTTCAAGCCTCCTTTGCTCATCGCCTCGTGTTCTTCGCGATGGTACACATTTTTAATCAAACGGAGAATCGCCTTTTACCCGCACAGCCCATTCGGAGCCTCTCGCACGTGCTCATTTCCAATGAATTGCGTAACCAACACACCCTTTATTCCTCCTGCGCGTCGTCCTTTTATCCCAGTCTGTGGCTTCCTAAAACTGCTTTTGTGTTCTCGCATGCGATGGCGGCGTGTCGTTAGCGTTTTGTGATTCGCCCCCTTGTTCGTGTCTGTCGGCTTTGCGTGGCGCCTTTGCTCTTCCAATGTGTGCCGGACTCTCTTTGTAACTGCGATCCACTTGCGATACATCCCATCCTGTTGACTTGGGGGCCCCTGGCTCCTTATCTGAAGTCTCAAACTTGGGTCTTTAACTGGACAGTGATTTTAAATTGGACCGGCAAATTGGTGCCGTTGTTAAATCCAGCTTCTTTCATCTTAGGCAGCTGGCTAAAGTAAAACCTCTCCTTTCTCATGAGCGCTTTGAAACAGCCATTCCGGCTGGATGACTGTCATGCACTTTACTTTGGAGGCAGCCAATCCTCCATGAAGCGTCTCCAGTTGGTCCCGAATGCTGCTGCTCGCCTCTTGACTGGTGATTTGAGAGGGAGCCCATCACTCTGGCAGCCCTTCACTGGCTCCCGATATGTTTTCGAGTTCTTTTCAAGATCCTATTTTTTGTTTTCAAATTTCTAAATGACCTTGCGCCACCTTACCCCTCTGAGCTCGTCTGCCCTGACACACCTGCTTCAGGTCTGCGGACCAGACCTTATTAGAAGAACTAAGCGGAGTCTCAGGGGTGATCGAGGCTTTTCCGTTGCTGGTCCCTCTCTCTGGAATGACCTCCCACTGAACATTCGGCAACCCCCGTCGCTGCCCATCTTTATAACTGGTCTCAAAACTCTTTTGGCTTTTGACACTCCGCATGACTCAGACTTGATTTTTAGTTTGACTGTTTTTGTGCTTTCTACTTGTCTTTGTGATTAATTTCTTGTTTTATTGTTGTTCTATGATACTTGCTCCACGTACAGCACTTTGTATACAGCGAAGTGTGTTTTAAAGTGCTCGAGAAAGACACTTGAAATGAGTTTCAAAGTCGGTCGGATCAGCGGGGGAAGGTCGCTCCTGTTGTGGCTGCACTTTAAAGCCGACGGCGCTACGGCCCCTCCTTCTCTCTTTTTTTTCTCTTAAGCGCGATATATCAAAGTGTATCATCCAATCACGTATGTTTGAGGGGTTTCATTCCCAGCAAAGCTCGGCAACTTCAATCTGACGTCCATCAATTGCGTCCCGCCCCGTAAGCACGGTGCTGGAAGAAATGACTTTTTGTCCAGAAATGAGACGCCTTTGGCCAAAGGAGCAGATGTTACCACGCGGCTCCGGTTAAGTGGTGCCTCATTTACATGGAGGGACATCGTCTCCCCTGGTGCGCGTCCTTTAGGTGGGATGCACCTGAAAGGAACCCGGCATGAAATCTGTGACTTTTTTTTTTTCACGGCGTGGTCGTGCCGCGCGGAAACCGAGCTCCAGGAAAAGGCGGCTCGGCTCGTCTGATCATGTCAGGGCCCCGACAGCTTGAGCAGCTCCAAACAGATGCCACACGCGCTTGCCATCCCACCTGGTCCTGTCACGCCACGCCGTCCAAATTAGACACGCCGCGTCTCCGGTGCCACTGACCTTTTGAAGAAATGATTCAATCTGGCAGACCTACCAAGTGCTCTTTCCCGGGCACTGTGACACCATCGAATTCAGCTGGTTTCCGCTACCCGGAAGTTGTGTACCGTAACGAACCAAGCTGGAGTGGGCTCAAATCACCTGGCTTTGTTTTTCTATTCAAGTGGCCAGATTAATTGTGGCAAAATGAACAATAGGGGGAAACAAAAATAAAGTAATGGAACTCTCTGCTTGGACTTTTCCAGCCGCTCGCTGGCGCGATATTGCGGTCGGCAGAGGCCCGTTAATAGCATGATAGAAATCTATGGTGGAGATCCCTGGCTCCATTGCGGCGTGCCCGCCCGTCTTTCAGACGTTTCCCTCATTTGTTTCTTTATCGCTCCTCGGGGACTTGATTTGCCTGCTTTGGCTCTCAAAGCCTTCCGACGTCTCATCTTCCCTATCAGTCATTTTTTCCCCTCCCTCTCTCTCTCTATTTCACCTTTTGGCAAGGATGCTATAGAACGGCGTTATTATTTTTCTGGTTTGTTTGGGTTTCTCCCCGGCGTGTTTTGTTATTGCAAACCGCGCAGCTCAAGTTATGCTTTCCTTTTCATGAGGTATGGTCGGCGTCTCAAACTTTTGTCTTTGCAAACTGGATTTCAGAAAATTCAAGTCATCCAGCATCTGCTAGAGTCCATTTGTCAAGTAGCCTGATCTGTGATCCCCCCCCCCCTTTTTTTTTCTTCTTTTGGCCACAAGCTTGCATTTCTCGAGCAAAGGCCTATCCTTTCATGCCGTAAGCCACCAGTTCCTTCTATTGTTTGAGTATTTGCCATGGAGAAATTAGCAAAGCTGATCAGCAAGGGAGCTCAGATCTCATTCAGTTCAATCATTTATTTAATTAGTTCTCCCCGCTTAATTGCTGCGCCTGCGCGGACGGGAAAGAAGACTCCCCCTCGGGGGGAAAGAAGACCCTCTGCGTTTGTTTTGACACGCTATTTCTCTTTCTCTTTTGCTGACTTGATTGGATTCCCTTTTCCGTACCTCTTCTCACCTCTTTGTCACCCCGCGTTTTTGCCGAGCAGATGCTCCCCGTGCCTCTCAATCTTTCATTACATCTTCCACCGAGGCCCTCGCTTTCATCCCAGATGTGTTTTTCCATCTAACTCTATTTCACTGATGGATTTACTTTTCCCCTCCTGCTGCATTTTCCTAAAGGACCGGTCGGCCCAGCCGTCTCTCTTCGCCTCAGCCTCACCCGCTTTCTTCCCTTTCAACGGTCCTCCCTTTCACTCTAATCTTTCCCATGGGGGATTTGTTTAGAGTCAATCTCAGATCTTCCTCTTCGTTCCAAATTCCTCTGAAGCCTCAAAATCGGCCTCCGTCCATGCAATATATTCAAAGAATGACCATCTCCTCCTCATTCTCTCGCTTGGAAGCCATATTTCCACTCCCACCCTCTCTCACTGCCTCCTTAATCTCCCGAGGGATGTCTCATGAAGCCCGCGCATTAGTCGACCTTACAATGCGGCCATACGCTTCCCCTCGATGGTGCGTCATAGCAACAGCCAGCGATTAAGCAGCACGCGGCACCGTGAACGAATGGCAAAAGTCGAACTGACCTGTAGATGAGGGTTTCGTCGGCCGTGCAGTTGTATTGTATCTGGTACATCCACACAACGTACGCTCCGGGCGAACGTCCCAAATCCCAGCGGACCTGAGCGGAGGTGGACGTTATCCCCTGAACTCCGACCGTCCGCCTGTCGTCTTCGTCTCCGTCGTCATCCTCGGTGGCCCCGTCGTCATCCCGCTGCCCTTCGGTCACCCCGCCGCCGTCACCCTCTTCACCTTCGCCGGCACCTTTTTTCTCATCCTCCGGCTCGCCGGTGCGCCCCGCGCCGTTGTTCATCCCGCCGTTTTTCCCCGTGCTGATATCCGAGGATCCCGGATCGGTTCGTAAAATCCCATTGGTTACATTCCTGCTGCTCTTATTGTTCACGCTGTTCTTCCCCGTGTTGCCACCCGCTCCGCCCCGATGAGGGAGGGGGATTATTTTCAGGTCCACGGTGGCGGTGGCTTCGCCGGCCGCGTTGATGGCGATGCACGTGTACGCCCCGTCGTCCCGGGCCACCGTCACCAAGATATCCAAGGTGCCGTTGTTAAAGGAGCTGGTCCGCGATGAGTTTGCGATGATGCGATCGTCCGGCGAGACCCAGTGCACCACCGGCTCCGGGTCTCCGATGGCGCGGCACTTGAGGGTGGCCCTCTGGCCTTCCAGAACCCACAGCTTGTGCGTGTGACGGGTGATGAGGGGGGGCTCACATGTAAACTCCTCCTCAGGAATCGACCAGAAGTACCTGAGGGAAGAGTGGAAACGCCGACACGAAAAAAAGTGAGCCCGAGAGATATCGATCATCGCGTTGCACGTATTTGCCTGACCTGTAATTTTTCACAAGAGCGGTTATCAAGTTACTACTCTACTCTAAAAGATAATGCCGGCAGATGCTCGTTTTCCCCCTCAATACGTCGCAGGCATTTTAATGACACACTCGGTCTGGAAAGGGATGGAAGATAAATGCGGAGACGATGCCAAGTAGCGCTATAATGACTTTTACGGTGTTACATTTCCGTGAATTATGGCGCAGTCACTGTATCACCATTAGCGGCGCATTATCCCTCAATTGCGTTCAGTTCTGAAGACCTACAAGTTTGCGCTTCAGTTCTAATTGTCCAATTAAGGAACCGTAAGAGTTGCGGCTTTGCGATTGCCGAGATGCTCCAACACGGGGCCCGACTCCAAACTAAAAGAACCCGTTTGCTTGCACGTGTCTTGGCTAAAGATGCTCATCGCCAAGCCGACGACTGAATGAATGTACGGGAAAAAAAAAAAAGGCAGGCGAGAGCAAAATACCTTGCGGCGAGGTGGATGGGCGTGGCGCAGGTCTCCATGTCATCACTGCGAGCAAGCCGTCGGAGCCAGAGCAGTTCGCAGTTGCAGTGCAGCGGGTTCCCCCCGAAATTCAGACTGATGACAGCGTTGTAAGGGGTGGGGCTTATGGCACCTGTCTGGGATCTGGGGGGGGGGGGGGCACAGGCCATTTTAAGTCATAGCCAAAAATATTATGCACACAAAGGTGCAGGAGGTATGTGTGACACACACATTCAAAAAAAAAAAGGTCACGTTCTTGTGCGTGTGTCATTTTGTTTTAGTTTTTTAGTTTTTTTAGTCCTTGCTTTGCCCTGACTCATCACCAACTTGTCTGCCAGAAAGAATGCAATCCTTCTCAAATTGCTTAAGAAAAAAAAAAAACACACAATCTCAGTCACGCCGAGTTCATTGAGTCTGTCGCAGCCGCTTGACAAGCGGAGCTCAGTCGTCGTTTCACTTGCTGTCGATATTCCCAAAATGTCAAAGTCGCCTGTCTATAAATGTCATCCCTCGACTTGCAAGAACCTCTCTTTCATCACTCCGAAGCCACTTACGCCTCTGCGACGTACAATCTGGAACCAGCTGATGCCGCCTCGGTCATGTATGCGAAATGGAATGAGGACAGCAGATTTTGCCTAATCCCTCACTTGAACAGCTGGCCCACATGTCTTGTCTGTGTAGCTCTGTGGTGCAACAATCGTGAATAATCTGACAATTAACAGTTTGGAGCGCAATATTTTGACTAAGCTCCCATTTTTTTTTGGGGGGGGGGGGGTGCACCAAGAATGAATAATGTTGTGCTCTACCTTGCAAAGAGGGGGTCCGGTGGCAGGGTCCTGAGCCGGTTGGAGGTCATATCTAGCCTGGCGAGCTTGTACAATTCCCCAAAGACTCCCTCCGCGATGTGGTCAATGAGGTTGTGGTCCAGGTTCAGTGTGTGCAGACTGGCCATGTTCTGGATGGACTCCCACGGTACCCTGTTGAAGTCAAACGGGGGATTGTTGAGCGCCAATGAGCAGCAGTCATTTAATGTCATTGTCTTGACAGCGGACAATAGATTTGCTAATTGTCAGCGATTTGTGCGTAGCGGCGGCAAGTATCCGGAGCTGACTCGTCGCTCTTAATTTGGGTTTATAGCCCAAAGCAAAGAAATCAGCCGAGTGACTGCTATTAACTCATTCAGTACCAGCCAATTCTGGACCAAGCCTGAAAAGACGTTTCAAAACGTCTTTGGGAGTGAATTAGTTCAATGGAAAAGCTCGCAATTGGGGGCGATTGTAAGTCAAGGTCCCGCTGGACTTTTCGAACTTACTTTCGAAGGTTGTTGTAGGACATGTCAAGATCCTCTAACGTGAGTAAGAAGTCATCAAACGCCTGCACTGACACTTTGACCAGCTGATTGTTGTTGACAATCAAATGTTGGAGATTCACCAATCCCGCCAGGTCCCTTGGGCCCACGATTGTTAAACGATTACCTGGAAACGCAAGAGGAACATGAGGTGACGCTTACGGTCGGTGGTTATTGTCGATGTACGGTTCTTATGCTATTCACCGTCGAGATGCAGGGAGCGGAGACTCTCCAGATCAGCAAAGGCCATCGGGCGAATCAGGTGGATGGTATTTCTGGACAAAGTCAAATCGACCAGTCCGGTCATGTTGACGAAGTCGGTCCCCCCGACCTCCGTGATGAAGTTGTCAGCCAGCCGCAGCTCGACGGTACGCCGGTCGACGTGCGGGGGCACAAAGAGGAGACCCTTGTCGGCGCACAGCGTGCTGAGCGATTCGGAAAGATTCCGACACACACAGTGGAAAGGGCAGGCCGACACGACGCCCCACGTCTCTCCCGCTCCGATCAGGGTGGGCAGCAGGCAGCAAGTGACCAGGGTCAGCCAGTGAAAAGCCGGCAACTGGATGCGGCTCGGAGGTGATGTTCGTTTTGAGGTTCCCAAGCAGGCGCAGGGGATGACTTTGGACGAGGAGGGTAGAGACGAGACGAAAAGGGGGGCGCGAGGAAGCCAGAGGGTGGACGGAGCGAGGGTGGACTCCTTTGCCTGTCGTTCAGGGCGGCGATGTGTGTGAGCCGGGTGCTTCTGTCTGCTGGGGTTTAGGGTTGGGGGGGCAGGCATGGTAGAAAGCCAGGCTATCCACAGACCTAAAGGTAAAGAGAAAAAGACGGTCGTCGTACCGCTTGGCCCGTAGCATTCAAAGTCAGCCACATTCCGCCCATGTCTACACGCATCCACGTTAAAGCAGAATTCTTTTACTTTTCAACCGCCCCACAAGGCCGAGCACAGCCAGTCCCCATGGTAACAGTTACCTAGAAACCTGTCAGAGAGGATTCGGCGTGTGTTTTCTCATGGGACACTTTCTTAAGGCTGCGGGTCAGGGAACTGAATTGGGTCGCCGGGCTTATCCGCCTCAATTGTCGCGTCAAAATAGCAACGCGCATATCTCAGCCGCTTCTGTTTACACTCGATATCACCGCTTACGGCGTGGCGAGGTGTAGAGATGAGTCACTGAAGCTGATTGTCATGCATATGGGTTGCCTTGGCAACATGGATCCCGGAGGGGGGGGGACAGCGAGTGTCGATAACGGGCAGAAGCGCCGCATTCCGAAGTCACTTGATGTCACTTTTCAGACTTGAGACTGCGGCCGCCAAGGTAGTCAGTGATGCCTGCCGCGTGTGTATTCCATCACTTCATGCTGCCGCCGCCGTGAAGTTTGCTCGTTGTGCGCGAAACCAGAAAACTGTTGTCATCGTGCTTTGATTTGTCACACTTTCAAAAAAAACAACAAAAAAACCCAGAATGACTGAGGATGACCGTTTCAAGATTACTTTGCACTCGTTGACTCCTTCCGCTCTATCAAATCGTTGCTCCGCTTTCAACTTGAGAACTGAATTGTTCCTTTTCTTTGGCTCTGCCCAAAGTACTTCCGATAATTTGATGGCACCTTCGGGCACTGAAATTGACTCCCTCTTTCTTGCAGCGTCCCATCACTCTTCGTCATCTATTCTCTCGCGCCAAGTGCGGCTCCTCATGTTTTCCGACTTGCTCACTCGGCTCCGTCTCGAACCCGTTGTGCCTCTAGCGGTGCTGTAACTTTCGACAATTTCCTTGTCGTATTCCCACAATCTGTTCCCCGCCGTCTCGTCTCTGCCCTTGAGGCAACCCGAGGATGGCGGCGTTATCAGTCACAGCTCTGCCTCGCCGCGTCTCCTTCGTCTCTCGCCCCCATCTTGGGTACGCCGCACCTCCCCGCTCGCCACCTCCTTTCATGCTTCGAGCCGGGGCGCACCTTTGCGCCTGCAATATTCAAGCCTCCTTCCGCCATCGTCACCGTGCGAACCTTCTGTTTTGGAGGTTCGCCTTTGTGTCTGGAGCAGTTGCAGGCCCACAGGACACAATGGCAGGCACAACAATGATCGATAGAGCTTTCTGAGAAACGCTCGGCTCCTTGTCCTGCTGCTTTTGTTCGCCGCCTCCGCTTCTATCTCCTCCTAGCAACCCATGCTCATCACTCTACTAATTGATTTTGTTCTGATGCGTGTTGACCATTGGCGGGCTGTTCATTTGGTACGTGGGCCTTAAGTAATCCGCATCTTTCTACTGCCACAATCACGTCCTCGGAACGCATCAACACGAGACAAAAACGCAAGCTCCTTTGCCATGAACATCATCTCGAAGACTTCCCAATTAATATTTATGTGGTACCTTGATAGTCTTGAGATTTCATTGGACCTTGGACATATTCAGGGCACCCTGCGCCTGAAGTAGCAAAGCAGCCCCGGAACATAATTGGGCCTGCCGTGCTCACAAGCAACACTGACATAACTTCAAACCGACGAGACTGGAAATTGCCGGAATGCAAATTGACAAGCCGCAAATGCTTGCGGGACTATTTTCTCGTGATGATTGAGATTTTGCATGTCTTAATCAAAAGATTTTGCCTGTGCCATGCGTACAAAGAAAGAACGCTGAACCTGCTGTGAAACAACCTCCCGAAAGTGTTAAAGAGAAACACTTCATTCGTCACCAATCGAAATCGGATTCTTTAATTGGAACAGCAAAATAAAGCGATTCACTTCAGTCATTTTTTTTCTTGCTTAAAGGAAGGGCACAAATTTGACCACGTGTACGTGCACTGGATTAGCGTCCACGGTTCGCCACGATGTTCTCTTTTATTTGAGATATTCTGCTTTCCGTCTATTTTGGGCAATGTCTCGCTTGCGCTACCCCGAATGAACCGGCGGAATAATCGCAACAATACAAAGGAGTCCTCAGAACCTCCACGTTGGCGCACGACTCAGAGCCGCGAGGCTCCACCCGCCCCGGCTGAACTCCCGACTTCCCCCAAAAGTTCCTTTTCCAGCCCCGTTAACTTAAGAGGTCAAATTGAGCGAGAGTAAAGTCATTAGCTTTCCCTCTCCCGCCATTAAAGCTTGTCATTGCAAAATGTGAACCCGACCCATGCAATTAAAAGGGACTTGGGGCTGTGGTTCAAAGTCGAAAGTGCCTCGTTGTTTTCACAGAGCGGACCTATTGCACTTTAGGACTTCATTTCCTTTCGCCCTCAGTCTGTAATCCCCCACTGAGGACTATAAATGTCAAGCCCTCATTAAATGCCAAGTACAATTCACAATCTTAAAACATATTGTGTCGGCGTATGTGTGTGTGTGTGTGTCTCTTTATATTTTGCATGTGTATTCTCTCATCGAGAACATCCCTTCGGAGCAGCTACCGTGGCCTTCCGAAATGCCACCGCTCCCTAATGGACTGAAAATGGCCAGCGCGGCGCTATTGATAAGGCGTGGTATTAAGCGGCCGCAAGCCACTTATCGTAATCCTCAGATCTGGCAATAAAAAGGCGCCAGATCAAGAAGCGAGATGATCACGTGCGCAAACACGAAAAAAGGAAGAAAAAAAAATAAAGAGGCAGCGATAAAGTGGAGTCAAAGAGAAGAATGATTTCAATCACGCAATGCCCTCGATATTAATTGTGCGTTTGCATGCACAACAACAGTCTCCCACACAGTCGTAATTATAGTGAGGCCGACAGATTCTCTCTTCTCTCTCGCTCTTTTGCTCCCCCCCCCTCTCCCTCCCTCTCTCTGTCTCGCTCTTTCGCTCTTTCTCCGGGCGGGGAAGAACACAGCGCCCACGTAGCCTCTTGTTGTGGCAGTCGTGTGCATGGAAGCCTACTCATCCTTTTGATATTCTCGCGTCTTTGTCACTCCCCTGTCAAATTTCAGACGCCTCCGCGTTCGTCCGCAACGTATAGATAGCGCGGCGAGAGGAAGAGCGGTGGGAAAGGGGGTCACCGACTGCAGGCAAAGCAGCGAGGCGGGTAGAAAGAAACGCTCGCTACCAACGCGTGTCATCAAGCAGATGGGCAGGGAAATATGTAAAGACCGTAAACAGGTGAAGGCCGCCATCCATCATGCGTCGCCGCGAGTGCAGGACGAAGCGCCGAGCCGATTTGATTGGGGCGCCGGAGAGCCGGGCTGGAAATGAGTTTGTGGGAGGAGCCCCGAGGGACAGCCGAGCAGGCGTCGCTGCGGGTGAAAGTGGGATTGCAGTGGCGGGGCCCGCCCTGGATCAGTGGCAGTTGTCTCCTCGCAGCGTGGCCCCGAGTTAATGAGTCCACTTGTGCACAAATACCGACTCATGCCCCCCAGAGGCTGTCGCAACATTGAAAAGTGACCTCATCCTTGCATCCGCCCGCGTTTGTTTGTTTGTTTGTTTGTTTGTTTGTTTGCAATTAAGCGCCGTTTTATTCCAAGAATGTTGCATCACGTTATTGCCAATTTCCCCCCACACGGGTAGAGAGCGGCCACCTCTGTAGTAGCCCTTGTGGGATAAAGAGCATTTAATTGTTCTTTTCTGTTTAACTGTTCTTCGATGCCAGGGATAGCAGGGCACCACTGTCTGGTGTCTACTCATAGAAGTGCTTTGAAGTGCAGCCTTTTTAAGCGTAGGTCGTCTTTTTTTTTGTCTTTTTTTTTTTATTGCAGAGATAAGTGCGGAGGATGTCTCCTCTCTCCGGCGGGTGGAAATGTTGCTCCAAGTGAGGCCTCGTGAATTTTGACTTGTGGACATGCAGATCATAAGTTGAAATGTCTTCAGCACTCACGGCCCACAATGAGGCACTCTAAAGCAGCCGTGCCGGCCCGAAACCGATCGCTGACTTGCCTTGCCATCGCACCGTGACACGCACACACTCATGGCGGGCAACGAGGCCCTCTACCCAACAGGGATCTTCAAACAAGTGTGATGAATTTAGAAACAAATCCCACGAATCCCCTTGACAGGGACTTTAAATAGTTTGCATGTTCACCTCGTACGCGGAGAAGCAGTTTGTCCTTTCAATCGGTGGGACCCTCACAGGAAGTGTTGCTTTGCCTCCATTGCGCAAGATTGTGTTTTCAATCAAACGCCGGAGGTGACCTTGGTGCCGTCTCCCTCGTCACTTTGCCCCGACCAAAAAGTTTCTGGGATTGTGAAATGTTTGCTTCTTCCCCCGTCTTTGCCGCCGGTTCCTTCCTCTTGGAAAGTGTGCGGAAGCTCGCGGGGGGATTCCACTTTTGTGCGCTGACGATAAACTGAAGTGGCAAAGAACAGAGGTGACAGTGATTTTCTTTGGCACTCTGTTGGCTCACACAGAACTTGAACATGATCCGGAATGAAAAGCTCCCATTTCGCGTATGCCCTCAACGCAGCCTCGATGAGTATGAGGCTCACTGTGTGCGCGCTTTAGATGTGTGCTTGCACAGGTTCGCTTCCACCCCCCCTCTCCAACTTTTGTAATGCGTCACTGTCGCTGACTGACTGCAAAGTAGCATGTCAGTGTTATCTGTCAGCAAAACCCCCCCCCGCCCCCATCTCGTGTAAACATCTGTAAGACTCGAAGGCAGCGAAGCGGCAAAGCGGTGGGCATGGCCCTGCCCGTTTTTTTGTTTTTTTATTCACGTGAATACCAGATTGGACTATTTGGGATCGGTGTGGACTATCAGCAAGCGTACACACGAAAGACTTCCCCATTCCTGAAATGAATGAACCCTTTCAACTGCCCTTCATTCGAACATAATTACTCCAATCCACGGGAGTCCTCCGCACGCCGTTCCACATGCCCACCCCCAAAGTTGCAGACGCACCACAACCGGGACGCGCTTGCGCCGACGCTCGTAAATTTGCATTTGCATGACACGTGGTGGCAAAGAAACTGACCTGCCACCGTGGCTGCACCTGATGTGCTTGCACTCCCCCTCCCTAGTTCTTAATTTTTTTTCTTCTTCATTTTCCTCCCCCTGATGCAACCCCGTTGTCACTACACTGCCGCATTGGCTGTCGATTTTTTTCATATGTCGAGGCCATTTTGTGTGCCGCGCGTGTGTACGCAGATTTGTCAAGAGCCAGAAATCAATCTAATCCAACGCAAGTTGGTGAGACGCTCACTCTAATTCGGACTCCCCGCAGGGCCAATTTTATGGACCCTGATTTGCTGACAGCGTATCTTGTTTGCAGCTTGACAAAAGTAAATTTGAGTGTGTTTGTGTGTGGCCGTGTAATGATTCTGTTGGCTTCCGGGCTTTCTTTATGGGGGGTTTCGGGGGCGGGGGGGCATAGGAGTCTTAAGAACGCAAATGATTATCCAAACAGCCCTCAGCTCCCACCGCGGTCGGTCGATGACATGTCAACCACACCCGTTGATTGCGGTGACTGTCGTATTGACTCATGCGACACACACATACCCGCTGAGTAAACCCCTCTTCCATGTTCTTCCCGTGGCAAGGATTACGTGAGAGTTCAACTCGACTCACTTGACATGAAGCGGCACTCTGTGGAATTGAATTATTCAAAAAAAGACTCAAACACCCTTTGCATTTCAAGCAACCAGATTTTCGTTCCCTAGCTGAATGCTAATGCTACACAGCATCTGTGATGAGGTAAAGCAACCAGATTTTAGTTTCTTAGCTTCATGCTAATGCTAAATCAGAATCAGAATCATCAGAATCATCTTTATTGGCCAAGTATGTAGAACACACAAGGAATTTGTCTCCGGTATAACACGCTGCATTAGTATCATCGTAAACAACAAATCATTGAACCATTTTAGAGTAACCAGTAGCAGTATTTGTAGTACAAGAAGAGTGACTACGTCAGTGACTGTTTAAGGAGTTAATGGCTAGAGGGAAGAAGCTGTTTAAGTGTCTACTGGATTTGGTGCGCATGGATCTGTAGCGTCTGCCTGAGGGGAGTAGCTGGAAAAGGTGGTGGGCAGGGTGCGGGGGATCCAGGAGGATTTTCCGTGCCCTTGTCTTGATTCTTGCAGTGTGCAAGTCCTCAAGAGTGGGTAGGGCGGTGCCAACGATTTTTTCCGCCGTCCTAACTGTCCGTTGAAGTCGGATTTTGTCCTTTTTTGTGGCGGCCCCAAACCAAACCGTGATGGAAGAACACAGGATTGATTCGATGACTGCCGTGTAGAACTGTCGTAGCACCTCCTGTGGCAGGCCATGCTTCCTCAGCAGCCTCAGGAAGTACATCCTCTGCCGCGCCCTTTTCAGGATGGAGATGGTGTTGACTTCCCACTTCATGTCCTGGGAGACTGTGATTCCCAGGAACTTGAAGGTCTCGACGGTTGACACGGGGCAGTTGGATAGTGTGAGGGGCAACTGTGGAGAAGAATGTTTCCTGAAGTCCACGATCATCTCTACAGTCTTGAGCGTGTTCAGCCCGAGGTTGTGTCGGCTGCACCAGAGCTCCAGCTGCTCCACTTGTTGGCGGTACGCAGACTCGTCGCCGTCTTTGATGAGACCGATGACCGTGGTGTCGTCAGCGAACTTTATGAGTTTGACAGCTGGATCTGTTGAGGTGCAATCGTTTGTGTAGAGAGAGAAGAGCAGTGGAGAGAGGACACATCCCTGTGGGGCTCCAGTGCTGGTGGTGCGTATTGATGATGTTGTTGCTCCCAGTCTCACCTGTTGTGTCCGTCCCGTCAGGAAGCTGAGGATCCACTGGCAGATCGTAGGGGACACACCGAGGTGGAGAAGTTTGGGGGTGAGGAGTTCCGGGATGATGGTGTTGAACGCAGAGCTGAAATCCACAAACAGAATCCTTGCATAGGTCCCTGTGCTGTCGAGGTGCTCGAGGATGTAGTGCAGACCTATGTTGACCGCGTCTTCCACAGACCTGTTTGCCCGGTAGGCAAACTGGAGAGGGTCCAGCAGGGGTCCGGTGACGTTCTTTAGGTGGTTCAGCACAAGGCGTTCAAAGGACTTCATGACCACAGACGTCAGGGCGACAGGCCTATAGTCGTTCAGTTCCGATGTTGCCGATTTCTTGGGAACTGGGATGATGGTAGACTGTTTGAAGCAGGATGGGACCTCACACAGCTCCAGAGATCTGTTGAAGATTTGTGTGAAGACCGGAGCCAGCTGGTCAGCGCAGACTTTCAGGCAGGAGGGGGACACTTTGTCGGGCCCCGCAGCTTTCTTGATCTTCTGCTGCTTGAAGAGCCGTCTCACGTCCTGTTCGTGGATCTGTAGTGGAGAAAAAGGGGGTGGGGGGGTAGATAGAGTAGTTTCTGGTAGAGGTGGGTGTGTGTGGGAAATGGGGGTGTCCTTTTCAAATCGGCAGAAAAACATGTTTAGTTCATTAGCAAGACCCTTATTGTTCACTGTTTGGGGGGATGGCATTCTATAGTTAGTGATTGCTTTCAGGCCATTCCATACAGATGCAGAGTCGTTAGCAGAGAACTGGTTTTTCAGCCTCTCTGCATAGCTTCTCTTAGCGATGTTAATTTCCTTTGTCAATTGGTTTCGGGCGTGTTTGTACAGTGCCCGATCTCCCGATCTCTCTCTAAATAACATCTATTTTTCTTCGCTGTAACGCGTTGAGCAGTACTCACTGAGCAGTACTTAGTACTCACTGTCGTGTTCTTTATCCTCTGCGAAGAGTGACTCATAATATGAATTCATTCATTATACAGTATTGTATAAAACAATACAAGACAATTCAAAGCCATGGATTGCCCAAGTACAATTACTGTATTGACTGTGGCTCAGCTGGATCTGTAGGTGAGCTGGGTCCATCCCTATACTGCTCCTTGCGAGTGTCCTCATTTTGCATTTATCAGTTTGCTTTTGGCGACCGTGACTTTTGCATTAGCCTTTTTTTGTTTTATTCTATTCTTTATTTTATTGATGTTCTAATCAAACAATTGATGGCTCTACAAAAACAAAACACAAACACACACACACACGCACAGAGTTATTGGGCCATATGATGGTACAATAGTTCAGTTCCTCAAATGCTGTCTTTTACTTTGCACCCATGTCACTCACCACCATACCCCTCAAGCCTCGCAGTCACCCGCTTTTTTTTAATCACTCAGCACAAAGCATCTCTCCGTCTGTCGCCCACGGTTGCCGTGGTTTCCTGCTCATCAGGCGCCCGTTGTGCCCAAACAGACTGTTCACATTTTAATTACTCATCCTCTCGACCTCGCCGCAGTAAAACAAACCAGACCTTCGAGTTAACTTAGCTCTGCTTTTGCTTTTGAATAAGCCAGCCAGCCGAGAGTCCCCGCTTTCCCCGCTCCGAATCAATCCTCTGTTCGCATGCCCCAACGGCCATTTCCTCAACCTCTCCTCCTCCATCCACTCGCCAGTCTGCTCATTTTGACGGCAAGGGTCCCCATCTGCTGGCGTCTCGGAATGGCAGACGCCCTCGCCGACAGTGATGAGATAATTGAAGGAATGACAAATGCTTCCGCCGCTCCGGCCACATGACGCTCAACCCAAATGGATCACCGGCGGGAAAGCAAAAGCCAATTAGTGTTTGCTTTGCATTCACGCAAAGGCGCTACATGTTGTTCTTAGTTTGTTTTCTTCCATGTTGGAAAGAGCCTGCGACCTCGCTGGAACAGCAATGAGGCCGAGTCGAGCATACAGCTCAGCCAAGGCCAATAATTGGATTCAGCACACAATGGTCCACCTTCGTAAATAGCTGCCTCCTACACCCTGAATCCTGTCAGTGGTGTTTTATAGATATATACTGTACCTTACTCAAAGGACAAGATAACCACAACATACCTTGACTTGGCCGTTGTACTGCTATTTCTGGTGCGGCTACAAGACAGGCATACTCTTCATTGAAATGACTCCACTCCTCTCATCTCATCAGTGCGGCGTTAATATTAGCAGTTCTTTGCAGATGATAAAGAATATGACCGAGCATTATTCTTGACATCTCCATTTAATGTGACAGTAAACTATTATAACTACAATTATTTATTTATTTCACTGGTGTCTAGAAAAGTGCCACATGTGTCCATCAAACATGAAAAGTTCAGGTGGTAAAGCCGCAGATTTGTTTGCATCATTGTTTGCATCATTGTTGTCATCTGTTTCATGTTTTATTGATTGATTTTTCGCCCCACACTTGTTCGGTCAAATTTAATTCATGGTTCATTTGCCTTTACTTCAGCACAAGCTTAATTGACAAGATCAAAACCTTTATGTATGATAAATCTAATATCATTCGTTGCAAGATTGCTTGTGTTTGTTCGTAACAATTCAAGGGAAGCGGTTATCCAAAAAAAAAATCCTTGATTAAATCGCAATCGCAGTATCGAGGGTGGAAAAAAAATGCAATTACCGTATTTTCACGACCATTCGACGCACCGTATCGTTGGGCGCAGTCTCATTAATGAGTGCTATTTCTGTATTTTACACATAGACAAAACGCACTGTATTATTGGGCGCAATTTTAAATTGGTAAAACATACGCCAGCTTAAACATACGGCATGCATGCGCGCACGCTAAAAACACGTTAGCTTGAAGCATACGGTAGCATGCCAAGACATACAGATACAAGCTAAAAACACGTTTTTAAAAAGGCAACGGAACTAAAACTGAGTTCCGTTGTATTTTATTTAGCCATCGTACAATGTACTCACGTTTTTCGATCAATCATCACCCAGAAATCCATCAAAGTCCTCATCCTCTGTATCAGAATTGAACAATTGTGCAAGTACCGGTAATCCATCAAAAACGCCGTGTTCCCTCTCGTTGTCAGTCACTCTCATTACCATGTGGCTCCACAGAAATGATGCCGGCTTTGCCAAAAACCCGAACAACAGTGCAAGCAGACACGTTCGTCCAAGCAGCCACAATCCATTCGCAAATTGTGGCGTAACTCGCCCGGCGCTGCCTCTCACTCTTTGTAAAGTTGTGTTTGCCATGGATCATTCATTGTTCCCATGCCGTTCGCAACTTTACTTTGAACGCCCGGTTGATGCCGATGTCCAGCGGTTGGAGTTCTTTAGTCAAGCCTCCGGGAATAACGGCAAGCTCAGAGTTCATTTGCTTGACTTGGTTTTTCACCGCTGCTGTGAGATGGGCACGCATGCCAAAAGCATAACCGATGGCTTGAAGTTTGAACTGAGCTTCGTAGGCGTGTCTCTTTGTAGAATTTATTTTCGGGGGTTCTTAGAAACCAAAACCGAAGTTGTTTTGCAACAATGCACATAGCCACACTCTATACAGGTGTTGGTACCTGCTTGGGGCGTACCTTTAGCGTCCACTTACACGCCCACCCTTCACTCATTGGCGGACTTCTTCCCCGCATGCCTGTCCTCACTCACATCTGCCTTTTCTCTCTCTCGCTCTCCATATGTGTATATATACACGCCCACCCTTCACTGATTGGCCGACTTCTTTGCCGCATGCCTGTCCACAGTCACTTCCGCCTTTTCTCTATATAAACAGCGTGTCGGCTGTCAGTCAGGTTTTGGAACTCAGCGCATAGACAAGACGCTCCGCATCATAAGGCGTCCTGTCCATTTTGGAGAAAATTTTAGACTTTTAATGGCGCCTTATAGTCGTGAAAATACGGTAGATTATATTTCAAAAAAAATTTCAGCCCTAGTCAGGAGCGCAAGTAGATAATGACAGACATCTTTCATGTCTTTGCCTGCTCGCCTCATTCATCTTTCAATACTGTCACTCATCAAAATGTCGATAAGTGAATCACAGTTATTACACTCCCATCAATGAATCCCTCATCACTTTTTTTTTCCTGACCTCTTAGTCCTCATCATGTTGCGCCAACCTTCTCCCTTTTCATTCTCTCTACATTATCTCCTCTCCTGACTTTATCTTTGGCTCTCTCCCTCGCTCTCGCCGTGTCTCGCGGCCCTCTTATCCTCCCATACATCCACTCAGTCGGTTTCCTGTGTCAGCAGGCCAAATAAGTGCAAGAGCGTGCGTGTGCGTGTGTGCGCTTATGTAAAATCTCTCCGAGGTTGCCGCCCGGAGCCCCAAATCCCGGCATGGCGACACCCAAACGACACGCCATGCGAGATTACAGTGAAGCTTGCGAGCAAGTGATACAGCATCTGGCGCACGCACGCACACACACACACACACACACACACACACACACACACACACACACACACACACACGCTTGCATGCTTGCACGCGTTGGGTGACGGACGTTCTCATGGGAGTAAAGCATGAAAAAACCCAATTAAAGGTGTTAGTGGATGAAAATGGAAAGGAAAAGCTCAAAATAACCCGCGTTGACATTTCCCTCTCATGTTGTTACCAAGACACATCTGTTTATTATCAATAGGTCACCCCAGTGTATGTCTGTGTGTCTGTGTGCTGTGTGTGTTTTGGAGACAGTGCGTAGAGTTCCTCCCCTACTTAATGATTCAGCACGAGAGCTAAATAAGTGCAGACACTGATTCACCTTTACTGAGCCAATATATGTTCTACTGCGTGTGCGTGTGCCTGTGTGTGTGTGTGTGTGTGTGTGTGTGTGTGTGTGTGTGTGTGTGTGTGTGTGTGTGTGTAAATGTGTGTGTGTGTGTGTGTGCGCGGTCTCCGCAGTGGCCCATCTGGAGAACTGTGAAAATTCCCGTAGGGCTGGGCCACCAGGGGGCGATGTTGAGTCACAAGGATGCAGTGTCCTTACATCCCCTGACACTCTGCCATAATTTATAGATCCACCCATCCATCCATAATCCGAGCCGTTTAGCCTCACAGCGGTCGCGGCCGTGCCGGGGCTGAACTCGGTTGTCTTCGGGACACCCTGAACCAGCCAATCTCGGGGCAAACGAAACAGCCATTGGCACTCACAATCGCACCTAGGGACAATTTCAAGTGTTCCATTAACCTACCATGCGTGTTTTTGGAATGTGAGAGGAAACGAGAGTACCCGGAGAAAACCCACGTCAGCATGGGATGAACATGCAAACTCCATACAGGAATGCTAGAGCCCGGAATCGAACCCCGGACCTTTGCACTGTGAGGCGGACTTGCTTAAACAGTCGACCACCGCGCCGCCCTAATGTGTAGATTTGGACAACATTTTTTTAAAGATTCAATTTTCAATTGATTTTGATTGCAAACTTGAAACTGTCGAAACTGTCTGTCGAAAAGACAACATTGTTTCATACACTCAGCGTCCATCAATTTCATTACTCTCACGCCATAGCAAACAGCCAACGTGGCTGGGAGGTCATTGTTTGTCATACCATCCACAGTCACAAGATTCAAGCCAGGCGCATTCATAAAACAAGCAGGAGCAAACCTCAATAAAAAGCAGCGCTTCAAATTGTGAAGAATGATGGCGAAGAACTTGTGTTTTTAAGTTTAATGATCAATCGCAGTATGCAAAATGCTGTCTGTCAGCTGTCAGTGACAATCGATCACGCCGATTGGAAGGTTTTGTATGTATGCGTTTTATTTCATGAAACCCTGACTGTGGATGCTATGACAAACAATGACTTCGCAGTTACAAGTAGGGCCACTAAACGTGTGTGAACTACGTGCACGTGTGTGTGTGTGTGGGTGTGGGTGGGTGTGAGTGTGTGTGTGTGTGAGGGCTCTGGGGTGCACAAAAAAAGGTCAAAAGGTCTTACCTTTTCTGTCTGTGCTTAACAACTAGAATCAGCTCCACATGTTGGCCAGGTTGCTGTCGTGTGTGCGTATGGGTGTTGTTGTGTGTGTTCAGTACATCTCCCCCTCGGGTGCTTTTGTGCCGCTTGGGCGTTCAATAAGCTTTGTGTATTTGTGTCGCAACCTGTCCTGGTCCCTTCCTCACCACACGCATCAAAAAGATATGCGAAAGTCAGCCGGGTTTGGGAAATTTCCACAATATCCTCTTAATAAAGCGTCTGCAGCGGGGAGAGAGAACCTGGAAAATTCCGAATTACTCACCCAATCCTGGCCCGTTATTCCGAGATGGAGACCTCACTTTGAAGAAGGGGTGGTGGGGGGAATCCAAGAATCCACTTGGCTTTAAATCCTCTTAAACTCCCTTTTGATACGACTTCCTTGAGGCGGCATCGGATGTCTATTTCTTAAAGGCTTCAGTTCGGCCCGCACTGGAATCCAGACGGCAGTGACGTGTTTCTCTCTTCCTGGCCTGCGCATCCTCGTGCATCCCGACCGTTACCTCGGTTATTTATTCATCGCCTTCTCGCGGTTCCATCCCTCACGCGTGGACTTCCTCTTTCTCGCGCCACTTAATTCCGGGCTCGACTTCCGCGGAGCGTCAACGGCGGTCTCCTGTGCGCTCGCCGTCCCCCCCGCCTCATTTGTCGGCCGGTGACTCTGTGACCTTGGCGAGAGGGCGTGATGACCTACGGGAGAAGAGGAGTAAGAAGTGGATTCAGTTGTTGTGATACCCACCCCCACCCCCTCCTCTTTCAAAACGGCCGCCTGTCCGTCATCCGCTCCTCCCTGATGGCGGCAGTAAATTCTCCCTCACTCCTTGGCAACTCGTCTCCGATACCTGTCTGTCAAGAGGCGATCAATAGTCCTGGGACCCCCTTAACGTCTCTCTGCAGGTTGCTGTGGTGTCTCTCTGCACGTCGAAACAGGAGCGCACAAAGTGGCACATTCATATACACACACACATACACGCGCACGCACACACAAACGGGCAGGCTAATGAAACAACCGGCCTATTGATCCTCACTGTGAATGTCAGACAGTTGGAAAGTCCGCCCTGGTGGACTCTGGCCTGTCAGTCATCTTTGACAGCTCCAAGAAGTCGATTTCTCGATCGTTTTGTGTTCAAGCTGCACACTCACTCTGTGCCGTTTGTGGCTCAAGTCTTGCTTACGGTTTGCGTCCCGCATTCCATATGCGGCGTCCTTACCCTGCATAGAACGTGCGGATTTCATCTACCATCCCCCACCCCCGCCCCGCACCCCCCTCTTCCTCCCCACCAAGGTGTTTATTTGCCACTTGGAAAACACGATAGAGCTATTTTGCTTTCCCTTCATCCCCTCTCTCCTGCTTTCGTACACCCCCCCCCCCCCAACACCACCACCACCCTCAATGGCAGACGGGATTACTAACCTTGCCTTCCCAACCATTCCACCTGCGACCAGCGAAGCCGTCACATCCCCATCTTCGCGACACGCTCGCGCTCCCTCAACTCGGCGGCGGAACAACACCCATGGCTCTCTCCCTGCCTCTGCCCCCCCCTTCGTCTCTCCCCTCCTCTTGGCCGTCACTCTCTCTCCCTTCTCTCCCCTCCCGCTGGCACCCCACCCCCCCACCCCTCTCCGGCTGGCTCGTCCTGGACAGCTGCGGCGCTCTGTCTGCCGCCTCTGTCGCTCTTCGCTCGGGCTGCAGGGCTGATTGGAATTTAAGTCGTGCTAATCCCAGAGTACAGGTAGTGAATGAAGGAGGAGGGGATGGGAAGGAAAGAGACGGCGAGCGTCTTCTTGCTGCAGGTCTTCCTCCCTGCTTTCATCTGCCGCCCCGATACACTTCTTTTGACTCTTCCTTATGTTTTCGTTGCGCCTAAGATGGAACGGGAGACGGGACTGAGGTCCTTCTACGTTGGCGCCGATTTGTGACAGAGCGAGAGAGAGAGAGAGAGAGAGAGAGAGAGTGAGTGAGATGTGGAGCCAGAGTGATGAAGTGGGGGGGGGGGGGGGTGCAGACATGAGGGGAGGGAGAGTGAATGCAGGAGATGGAAAACGCTGCGTAGGAACAATCCAGAAGATGATCAAGTCGAGTCAACGTTGTATTTTGTGTTGAGCTGGTTAACAAGGCTTCAAATCAGCAAAGAGCGACTTCTTAATTTTGTGGAGCATTTTTTGTTTTTTGGGTGTGGGGGTGTTAAATAAATAAGGTGAGAAGCTCGGTCATCCGGGAGAGGCTCAAAGTCGAGTCGCTTCTCCTCCACGTCGAGAGGAGTCAGATGAGGTGGCTCGGGCATCTGATTAGGATGCCTCCTGGAAGCCTCCCTGGTGAGGTGTTCCGGGCATGTCCCACCGGCAGGAGGCCCTGGAGACGACCCAGGACACGCTGGACAGACTGTCTCTCAGCTGTCCTGGGAATGTCTCGGGATCCCCCCGGAAGAGTTAAAAGAAGTGGCTGGGGAGAGGGAAGTCTGGGCTTCCCTGCTAAAGCTGTTGCGCCCGCAACCTGACTCCGGATAAGTGGGAGAAGATGGATGGATGGATGGACATTGTGTACAGCAGCAAACTGTATTTTCCTGTCCAGAAGCAATCCAAGTCCGGTATTCAAGAGCCCCGAAATTCGATGTCTTCCTCCTCCAACACACCCGATTCAAATGATCAGGATCGTTCATGTAGTTTTGAGAACATTTGTTGCGCATAAAATCAAAATCCAAACTCGCGACTCTATTGTGAAATAAATAAATAAATAAATAAGCAAGTAGCGTATAAATAAACTGACAGTATGAATATTTTATACGCTATTAATATACTTTTAACCTTACAGGCAACTATTCCTGGCTGGCGTACATTGTAACAAAAGTTCATTTGCGGTGCCGGATCTATTGAGCGAGTCGATTTTCTCTCCAGCACCCAGAAATTTGTCTGCTATTTTGCTGTTCAAAGTTGGAAGCTCTCCGCTTGAACGCGGTTCCAGTCAGACGTCTGTAACAAGTGGACTCGATCACCCAAGCACTTGATTCCGATGTCAAACGTGCTATCCGCGCCACGCTTGGGTTAGCTGAGCGATTAGCATGACTTCTGCCTTTGTCAAAAATGCATCTTAGTGACGATGACTACTGACTTCGCAGCGACTCGTGCTCAGCCACAAAAGTGGCAAGCTGGAGCTCGCCAGCGGCTAGCTAGCGCAGCGTGAGTCGCAGCGAATTGTGCCTCAACCTCCGACTACCCGCGGTGGGTGACGTTAGCGCTAAGCTTTTCTCAGTACAGTCATACCTCAGTTTTCGACCATAATCCGTTCCAGAAGGCTGTTCGAAAACCGAAACCACGCTCTTTTTTTTAATAAAAAAATCTTTATTTAACACGTCTGCTCACAACGGAACGCTACACGAGGAAGCGTCACTTCCTCGTCTACCCGAGGAAGCGTCACTTCCTCGTGTAAGCAAGGCGAGAGGACTCAAGTGGCGCATTCAAGTGCGCTCAAAAGCCTTGCTTTGACCGTTTGGTCACATCGCTTCAGTCTTTTAACTTACAAACGTGCCACTCATTATGTATAATAGTCGAATTGATGATCGTTTTATGCTCTCTTACTCTATTGCCTCTCCCCCAACGGTGCTTTTATAGCAACGATTATTAAAAGAGAATTAAAGTCGGAATAAATCTTTATTGGCCAAATATGTTAAAATTACACCGTGATTTTGTCTCCAGTAGTGGAAGTTACTTTCGAGCCACCCCACCGCCGCCCCCCCGGCCCAAAAAATACACACATGTCCCAAGTACAGTTAATCGTAAAATAAACTTAAATTGTGCTAAGGACCTGGCTTCTTACATTTCGGGGCATATGAACGTATCACATTGGATGGCCTTTATTCAAACGACGATATTAAGACAACTGAAACTGTTTGGATGTGCTTTGTGAAGATAGCGGATCGGCATTCGTATCGCCAGATCATCACAAATTGTGTCCGTGTCATTCATGAAGAGTCTCTTGAATGCTCGACTCAGAAGATCCAAGATCAGTTTCCTCACAGTTCATCAGTGGCAGGTTTAATCGCGTATTTTTTTTTACGGTAACATGCGCCTGATGTCGTCGAGGTGCTCGTAGTAGCCGACGACGCGGTTTATTTTTAGCTGTGTTGGGAGGAGTTGCATGACGGACATATGGAGGAAGAGCGGGAGATGAAAGGAAGACGAGCTCTTAGCGCCTGGAGCTACTCTGGGGAAAGTGAGGGGGAGAGCTGGAGGAGGAGGAAGAGGAGGAGGAGGAAGACGGTGTGAGGACAGCAAAGTGAACCTCGCGTGGTGGGATGCCTCCAAGTGGCGCGAGGGGGGAACGCCGGGGCTCTTGGGCCCCAGTTGCGGCTAAATGCCCACCAGCCGGCGGGGGAGGAGGTGGGGCCTCACCGGGAGGTGAGGCGCCCAGGGCTCACCCCGCTGGAACGGAGGGAAGTGGGAGTAGCCGCCCCACAACCCTCCTTAAACATAAATCAGGCGAGGGCCCTTCCGGGGCCCGCACTGAGTGTGAACCTCGCGGGGCACCAGCGAGAGTCGTACCGGGTGTGGGACCCGGGAGGGGGGGCAAGTCCCTGACGGGGGCCGATTGCCCAGGAAGGAAGGAAGGAAGGAAGGACAGCAAAGTGAAGAAGGGGAAGCGCAAGGCCGAGGCTCTCCCGAGCGCCTTGGTGAGATAAGGGCAGCAAGTGCGGGCTTGCGGAGGAACGGATTTGAAGCCCAACACTTGTAAGCTCGCGTCCCTTCCATCTCTACGCGTTGGAAGAACAGGGTGTTAAATGGAATCTTGCGCTTGAGCCGCGGCAGCAGACATTGTGCTGACGAGATGTGAGAAAGCTGGAGATGAAAGCGGGATGGGAGGCGGCCACGGTTCAATTTCATCCTCGGCTCTTCATCTTCTCCCTCCCTCGGCCCTGCTTTCTCCCGTTCCCCGAGCAGTCATTATTTGGCCTGCGCTCAGGTGTTTTGGACTCCCCCCCCCCCCCCCCCCCCCACCGGCGTGAGCGATTTTGACACCTCATCCGGCCCAATCCTATTCAATTAACGGTGTTCTGCTTCATGGCTCATTGGCTCGCAATTAATGCACCCTCCGCCGAAGGTTATGAGGCGCCGTGGTGTTGTGTGACCTCAGTTGTTCGGAGAGGTGTTGTCTTTTGTGCGTCCACACCGTTTTTCATGAGACGTCAATATTAGCACGCTCAAATCAGCTCAGAGGTTAGTTTTGGTTAGCGCATTGGCTTTTTGCTGTAATCATAAAATAATGTATAAAATGGTAAAATATTCAGGGCGGTGCAGTGGTCGAGTGGTTAGCGCATCAACCTCACAGTGCAGAGGTACCGGGTTCGATTTCAGCTCCGGCCTTCCTGTGTGGAGTTTGCATGTTCTCCCCGGGCCTGCGTGGGTTTTCTCCGGGTACTGCGGTTTCCCCCCCACATTCCAAAAACATGCATAGCAGGCTGATTGTACACTCTAAATTGTCCCGAGGTGCAAGCGTGTGCACGGATGGTTGTTCGTCTCGGTGTGCCTACGCTTGTACACAATTGAGCACAGAGAATCAGGGGGTCAATTTGAGGTGAATGGAGCCAAGGCGCTTGTTTAACTGATAATACTGAAAGAAAGATTCAACTTCGGGCGGACAGGAAGTACAGGATGCGCTCCAGCATGATAAGATGTCCTTGAGCGAAATTACAGTTGTGGAGAGGCTACGCATTGAAATGACAAAGTATCTGTTGTTTGCACAGGGAGGGCCGGGCTGAGAGGCGCGGCGTGGAAACGAGGGGAGTGTTATGTTCCTTGTAATTTGCATATGCTACCAATAAAAAGCCTGCAGTGGCTGCAGAGGTCACGTGTCAGTTGGAGGAGCGAATGCGGAGTGGCTTCATAGAGAACTGCGCCTCCTGCCTACAGTCAAAGTCGATTCCTTCCTGAGTTGAGTCATTTTGTTCAACTTGTAGAGCTTAAATCTGAGAGCTACAAAAAAAAAAAAACAAAACAAAACAAAAAAACCCCAACGAAAGACAGTTTTTAAGTTTGCGTCAAAAATACATTGCGGGCCATTTCAAACCATCTCTGAGTAAAATTTCCTGATGTCCAATGCAGTCCATGCAAATGACACTCAGCATAAATTTCAAGTCATCAACACGTTGGAAAATAATTTCAATGTATCTAAATAAGCCTCCCAATGGAAAAAAAAAATGCACCATTCCAATTTCTGCCACACAGCACGTGTTTGCAAAGAACTGAAAATGTGTTGAATTTGCATTAGGGGGTTATTTTTACTGGACTCAAAAAGCTATTTCAATCAATCATTGGCCTTAGAGAACCTCATTGTCTGCCATGAGTGCATGTACGTCATGGTGAGAAAGCCGGGACAACCAGGAATGGGGCGACAGGTGGGGGGGGGGAATTGAAGTTTGACTTGACAGGCTCCGTGCTTGAACGGCCACTTTAGAGTGCCACGTTGTCATGGAACAGCCCCGCAATGACCTGGTGGGATCTATTCCAGCCACGTGTAGCTTGATGTGGATATATTTTCATGGCTCAAACATGTTATGTGTGGACTAAAGAAATATTCCCAACGAAATGGAATCCCTTTGTCATTGTGACATTTGATTGACAGCCGAATGGGACCTGCTTTCGGTGCAGTCACTGGACACGCCCACAGTGGTTTAGAGCTGAGAGACGAGCTTAACTTTTTTTATTTTATTTTTAACATTTTCAAACAGTTTTCTGCATTGTGATTATTTAATTATTTATTTCCAATCGTTTGAATTTGGCAGGGTTGTTAACAACATTGACACACGCACACACACACACAAGGACTGTCAATGGTTTGGAGTGGAAGATTGAAGGGCCGATGCCTCTGCATTTGTCACAATCCAACGATAATGAAATACAAGGACACCCACACCCACACACGAGCCGCGAGCTCCGCCTCCTAATTTTGTCCTGGGAGCTCTTTGCATGTCATTGTGCTTTTACTTATTTGCCGCGCGTTACTAATGCGCTCTCCTAATGATTAACCACTCACTGCTGGGAAGCGGTCAATGGAGTACAAGAAAAAGTGCGGCGGCTCCTGTTTGTTGGCCTCGCGCTGCCCGCTAAAAAGCTCGACGCGTACGCGCTCGGAGCACACCGAAGAAATTACTTGAGGGAGAAGGCAGCCCGCGTTCAATCAAAGATGCGAGCCAAATGTTTCCAAGAGCCGGTTGCCGTGCGTGACGCCCTGGCGGGATTTGCAATCGGACCGGAGGCTGAAGAATGACGCCGGTTGGCCTTCACCTTCTGCTGTTTGGTGCGTGTTTTATGGCGTTAGCCGGTTGATACATTTCTCGTCCGCTTCAAGCGCTGACCTACGATCAGTACAAAGGGAAGCGATTTTCTTTTGTCTCCTCAGCCGGCAACACATTAGCAGGTGTTCCGGAGAAGAAGAAGGAGAGGCGGAGGGGGCGGAGGACGGGGGGGGGGGGGGGGGGGGGGGGTGCCTTCCACGCGAAGCATAGCAAATTTATTCCCAAACCCAGAAATCGCTCATCAGGACGGCGCTGCCAAAGAGCTCGCTCGAGTGTCGCGCCAGCTGACATCTTTGGCATCTTGAATGATGTTGATAACAATGACACCCAACCTCAAGATCGGGTTAGATCTCCTGAAGTGCTGCTGAAAGTTCCACTCCAAAAACATTTGCGGGCTTGACAATGAATGGCAGCAATCTGCGGGCGCCCCCGGCGACGACCAGACCACAGTTGACATTTAATTATGGGTAATTGTGAGCGAATATTTCTCTCATATCACTACGCCCGCTTGCATTTAGCATTGGGAGCGGCTGGAAATTGGATGCTCGAGCGCACCTGAGGTGTGAAAAGTCTGACGGCGGAACGCCGCGAGATAATTTGCGGCGCCGCTCTTCGGAATTGTACGCCGTGTCACTTTGCTGAGGCTGGGGGGGGCGTTAGTCTTCCTCCTCTGAACATTTTCAGCCACCTCGTGCTCAAAGCTGGAGCCGCGCGTTACAAACGCACCTTTAGTGGAACAGTCCGGTGATGTGCTTTGTGTCTTATGGGCCAGCTGCGCTCTGCCGATGCTTTCAGCACCGCAGACAGCTCCGCAGCCCCCCGCAATGGAAATCTGACAGCACGGTCACACTGAACCGGCTTTTATCGTGAGGGATGCATTAGAGACCCACTCGTCATCTGTGGAAAAGGTCAAAAACGAGCACTAGCTCATACTTTTTTGTATGATACAATAATCTCAATTCCAGGAAATAAAAACTGAAATTCGGAACTTGAGTCTCATAAACATCTCTTTTCCTTCTCATTTCATCTCATTTCTTTTGATGGTGGCGCGGACACTCGCCGCGGCTCCTCTTGTTTCTTGCTTTATGTTGAGAGGGAAGAAATTTCATTTGTGCTGTATGTGTAACATACAGCACAAATGAAATTTCTATTTCATTGTATGTTACACATACAGCACATTTGACAATAAAGTTGTAATCCAATCCAAAATCCAATCCAATCTTTTGATCTGAATCCCAAATCATCAATATATAGAAAAAAAAAGAAGGAATTGAATGAAGCGCATCTTCATTCATGTTTTTTAAAAATTTTTAACCATACATATTGAATTCACCCAAAGGGCCTGACTTGGGGTTCACTATTGAGGAAATAAACCCTCCAGATTATAAAATGCAGCCAGCTCTTATTCTCGAGTTGTTCGCAGCCAACCGGGAGCAAGTGGAATGTGGAATGTCGTCTGTTTGTGTGCTCCCGTTTATGTGTCAGAGCTGACGGTTTAAGGCGTGACAGATGGGCGAGCGAGCGGCGACGGAGGCGAAAGTATGAATGACCCAACGGTGCCTCGATTCAGCTCCTCCTCAGTGAAGTGAGCGCGGAGCGGCGAGGTGGCGCGACTGCGATCCCCGGCGCCCTCATGTCACGCGCCGCCGATCGTGCCTTTGTACCCTCTCGTGTTTGTAATTGCCAGGAGTTCGGGATTTGAGGAGATAGCTGCATCTTTTCGGAGGAAATCTTGTGAGGGAGGAACAAAACCGTGTTGTGACACAGTCGTGCTGCCACACGGCGTTTTTAATATCACCGTTTGCGGTTAGGGATTTAGGATTATGTCGTTACGTTCATTTGTGGCGCCACCCCCCCACCACCCCCTCCAAACCTTGAAGCGGCATTCATTTATTATTATCGTTGAAGCTAATCCGGCTAAATATTTTCAAGAACACGACTGTGTTTTAGATTTGTCTACAAAACCGCGCCCCTCGCGAACGTGCGTGAGTGTGATCCTCAAACATGGCCGTTTGAAACGGTAGCCGATTATCAATGTGCATAGTTGTGATAATGCCACAGAGAATGAATATTGAGCTTCATGAAAATGGCAGCGCTAGGAATGCTAAACTAGCATCAGCACCGCAAAGCCAATGTACGTCAGCATGACGTAATCATCAGCGAGTGTTCCCATAAGTAGTGGAGATGAGCTAGAGCCGATGTTGGGGGCGGCGGATCTGCGAGAGGGACGTGTGTGCCGCTGTGGGGGTGGTCACGGGCGACTTCAGTCATGGCCAATCAAAGTGGTTCCTTTCATTCGCTTGAAATGTGGCGTACTGGACTCTCGACATGGCGAAAGCACATCTTCGGGGGTGAAGCGGGCACTTGGATAAATCCCCCCCTTACCTGTGCTGCCCACAGAGATGAATTACAAATAATACATTGATCCATATGGCTTGATGCCCGCTGTTCACATATTTATGAATGAAATAAATTGCACCAAATGCACCAAATCTGGATGCGCCGACATTTGCGCCACTGTCTACAAAAACAGAGGTGTTATCGGTTTGTTGTTATGTATTTTTTTGTGAGTGTGTGCAATCAATTTCATCGATACAATTTTTGCTAGGAGTTAAACTTTTCACCACTTGACGCTACGCTGACGCAAATCCAATGGCGAGGGGGGGGGGGGCCTTCTATGACGATGCCAAGTAAACACAAGGCCCCTCATGACTACATGTCATCTCCCGGGGCCGGTGGATGGGCCACCCATACGAAAAAAAGGCTTTCGCTAGACTGTTTGCGTGTGCGATTGTCATCTTTCATGCAGCCGGCCAAACTGAGAGCCGCTATCCAGACAGATGTTCGAGTCCATCCGAGTCAGGGCAGGGGGTGTCTGTCGAGGGGAGGCGATGTCGTGTAAAATAGGAGGGAGATTGGCGCGAGTGCGTGCGCGTGCTGTCCCGCCAGGCATGCCGGCCAGCCTGCTAATGAACACATTGATCGGATACAGTAGAGTGCAAAAGGACACGGTATTCGTTTTACTCATTAATCGCAGCAGCTTGTGTTATTTGTCTCCATTCATATTTCACAACGTTCGGTACATCTCATTAGAGCCCGTACTGGAGCCGCCTCGAGCCTTGCGCTTTTGCAAAAAATTCTTCGGCTCACTTCAAGTGTTTTCATGCGTCACACGGAGTGCAGTTTTTTTTTTTTTTTTTTTTTTTTTTAAATACTGTTCTTGAACATATTGAAGCTATTTGAGCTCCTCTGCTTCATGCAGGTGTACCTAATGTTGTGTGGGTATTTTTTTTGTCATTTTGCGCAAGTACGATGTTGAAATGACCCAATAACCCCCTCTTCTGCTTGGCTCTCGACGAAGGCGGACGCTTTTTTCGCACAGCTCCTGCCCCCACCCCGCAACCTCTCCCTGCTTGCCACTTAGTCTTTGTGCTGTCTTTGTCTAACTTTTTCCTAGCCTCCTACCGTATTTTCATCCGAAGAACTAACCATGGAATTAGTTGGCTGGTCTCTCGATGCAATTGACAAAATTTTTTCGACGGAAAGAGCAGGCAGTGGGGAGCCTGCTTGCCCTCCGGGGACATTTGCTGCCGGATACGCCCTGGATCCATGGAGAGAGTGAAGACCGGTGTGCCTGGCAATACTGTCCGTGGAGGATGTGGAAGACATCTACATTATTGGCCTTTTGATAACAGGTATGCTGCTGTTTGGTGTTGGCAGCTTTCTGTTCTATCGCAAAATTCAACCGACGGAGCGGCTTTATTGGAAGTGAAGAGGCTGCCGGTCATTCTGGATGGTTGGGCGCGAATGTCCAACACTCAGACTCAAGCGGGGACTGAACTCAACCGCAATATTGTTGCGGTTTTGGAGCAACTCCGCGCGATCGACAACAACATGGAGAAGTTGGAATCCGCGCTGCGGAAAGAGTTTTCGGATTCGGGCTGATCGGCGCCAGTGAAGAGATACAGACCACGGACTCAAGGCTGTCTGAAATTGTTGGCGGCCGTCCCTCCAAAACAAACAACGCTATCCGGCCTTTCCCCTGGATGGAAGTACGCATGGAAGTACCTTCTCGGCCATGGACTGATAAGCCGGGACTGTCTTCATGATGAGCAGACCTCGACGAAGCAGCTATGACCTGTACACGCATACACATACACAACTGGACAACCACACGCGCATACACATCCTTGTTATCACCGTCTTCATCGCTCCGATTCTTTTCCCCCGTGACATGGTTCGATCTGCAGAGCGCACGGGTGCCGTGCAGCTGGTCAGGACGGCCGCGTCGCGGTCACCCCCCCCCCCCCCCCCTTCCCATTCATCCTCCCCCTTATTACATGTTATGTCTTGTGACTTGTTGTAACTGTCATATGCTTATTTATGTGCTAGGGTCTTTTTTTATCCTGGACTTAAATTATCCTCAGAAGAGGATAGTTCGAGCGTGTTTTTTTTTTTCCCTCTCCCTACCCAGCGTTTTCCTTTCTGAAGTCTGATTGTAATTTCCCCATTGCGGGACAAATAAAGGATATCTTAATCTTAATCTTAACCATTCGTTCGAATGATTTGGCAAATACTTTTTTTGTCCTCGAAAGTTTGCTCATACGCAGCAAGCGGCTGGACTGCAATCAAAATGGATCAAATCGGATTTTCATAGCTTGCCGCTTTGTCCTTGGAGACGGCATCCATTCTAATAGCGTTGCTATCGGCGATCCTATAAATGGGAAGGAGAGTCATCATGCAGCCAAAAGCGTCCCCCCCCCCCCCCCCCAGTTGTCTTTTGGGCCGCACAGCTTGCGTTAGCCCAAGGCCGCACGGCCTCGTGAATCCCTCGGCTGTCTTCGTCCCTCGCCGGCCCGCCCGCCGCCCGTGGCTAAGTATACACCCCCCCAAGTCCTCGCTTCCAAAGAGGGAGACGCTTGGTCTCACTTTCTCAAGTTCTTTTCGTCAGCTCCCACAAAGTGCCGCGGATCTGAAATCTGTCTCTGTTCATTTTCCGGCGCACCACTGAATAAAACAATCCTCGTCTCATTTGGGCTGTATCGGCGTGACCGACTTGCGCGTTTACATGCCTCAGCAGATTGATCTCTTTGCTCTGCGGTGCCGTCTTGGGACCGCTAATGAGTTGTGTTTGTTTTGTGTGTGTGTGCCTGTGTTGCGTTTACTGCACCTGCTAATTATTGGATTCCTGAGTGACTGCGGAGGCAAATGATCTCAAGTCACTCCAGGTGTTTCGGGATGCGAGCTAAATGGGCGATAGTCGTGCTTTGTCACAATGTGTCCGTGTATCAGCGCTGCGCCTGAGCCTGAGCCTATTTATAGACTGCCAGTGTAAGATACCGAGGCACATGTGTGTGCTTCGGAGAGGGAAGGGGGGGGGGGGCGCTTTTTACCCAGTATCCAGGGGGTCTTGGTTGGGGACCAAGCTCTGTGAGTGTGCTCAATTAAAGGCGAGCTTGCTTCCCCGCAAGAGTAGCAGGGAGGTTCTTTTTGAAAGATCACACGTGGGTTCCATGCCAAGACGCAATTCTCATCACAGAGAGTTGATCTCGATATCGGATATTGTTGCCAACGACACAAACATCCTTTCGTAGATCACAAAAGCAAACAATTGTGGTCTTAGAGCCATGAGGGATCAATAAATAAAACAATGAGCCGCCAAAGCAGATAAATAGGCGGGCGTCAATCAGCACGCACTTACCGTCGTATCTGACCAGCTCTTTGTGCACCAAAGCACCACTTTTATTTAAAACAGGTGAACCTATTTTCCCCTCATTGTTGTGAAAGAAACTTCCAGACTTTCGATCTCGGGGCAACATAATGCAGCACGGCTGCCGCATCGTTTATTGGAGAGCTTATCGATTTGTTCTTACGCTATTTTCAACACATTATCGGTGATGATGTGTCGAATCGAGTCCCAGGGACTCGCTGATCAGAAAAGTATGAGTCCCATTATGCATTTAGAGAGTCCCAAATTTCAAATTCTGAAATGGTCTACTTATTCAATTGCATATGATAATAACACAAACAACAACAATATACCATGATAATAGGTTTATTCCTTATAAGCAAATGCTGCAAGAAAATTCAATAATTCAAGATTTGCTGAGAAATAGGTTTTTATTTCATCCCATGGTTCAGTCTTTGTGTTCATAAATTCTCCTCTCTTGAGTCTGCTTCCAATGATGCAAGGCTTTCTCAAAGTCAACTTCTTATCGCAAAAAAAAACTATCCAACTTTAGCTGCTTCCTCTGTGATATCTCCGCAATAAACTTTCGCAACACTTGTTTTAACGTGACACAACTTGGCAATCGTCTGCTTCCCGCGAGGTGAAGCCCGATCACGGCAATCTCGTCTCGCGAGAACGGAAATCTCGTCACGCGAGATTACTTAACGCGAGATCAAAACAACAATGGCGGCGATGGTCAAACTGCGTTTGTTGCTGGAAAAAAAGATTTACCGTCGTTTTTTTTTGTTTGTTTGGTTTTTTTTGTTTTGTTTTGACTCAGAAATTTCCTTGCGCCCCAAAAACGCACATTATTTGGAACTGTGCATCCCGCGGGAATATTATGCGTCTAGGACGCGGGACTAATGAGAAGGCTGCATTATATTTAATGCAAAAATAAATAAATAAATAACAGATGACACGGCGACAACAAAATCGTATTCATTTGTTAAAAATGTAAAATTGTCCATCTTTGGAAAAGTTTCTGCTTCAACTCCATATTTTGCCCAGGACGTTTTTTTGCATCGTAAACGTATCAGTTCTAGTGTGCTGTTTTTTGTCTCCCTCTCTCCCCATCGTAGACCAACATCCCATTCCTCCAGAATGTGTTCTCCAACCATCAGTTCCTCCACTCCACCGTGGACACGCAATTCATCGACGAGAACCAGGAACTGTTCAATCTCAAGCCCACGCAGAACCGAGCGCAGAAGCTGCTGCATTATCTCGGTAGGGCGATAACGACAAAGACGACCAACGAATTTCTTCATCGACCTAATTTGGTGCCGCCTTCCAACTGTCTGCTGCATTTTGTAGGTCACGTGATGGTGAACGGACCGACCACGCCCATCCCGGTGAAGGCCAAACCGTCCTCCGTTGACCCGGTGGTTCCATCCGTCACCATGGGTATGTAACTTTACCGGCGGCAGGCTCTGCATTTGGTCACTGGGCCTTTTTCCACATCCCGCGCTGTGCCCCTCCCATAGGAGCAAAGTTTGGGAGTTGCTTTTATCCCCGCCCATTCTTCGTGCCCCTTCTTTTGTCCTTCTTATCTAAGAAATCGGGACGCCGCCGTTCCTGTCTCCCTCTGTTAGATGTCAATGTCTTTTCGTGGTTCTTGCATAGGCTGAAATTGTCGAAAGAATTTCGTTTCTCTGTAATTGTGACATGCGCATTTCCATTTGCATCCAAGTGGGGATTCACACTGGGGCTGAATAATTAATGCCAACGTGTTTAGGAAGTTAACAACTCGAATTGAAGTAAATCATAAATAAAATAAAGCCGGCCCGGTGATCCAGTTGTTTGCACGTCGACCTCACAGTGTAGATAGAGGTCATGGGTTCCGGCCTTCCTCTGGAGTTTGCATGTTCTCCCCGGGCTTGCGTGGGTTTTCTCTGGGTACTCAGGTTTCCTCCCACGTTCCAAAAACATGCATGGCAGGCTGATTGAACACTCTCAATTGCCCCTAGGTGTCCCTGGTTGTTCGTCTCGGTGTGCCCTGCGATTGGCTGGCAACCAGATCAGGGTGTCCCCCGCCTAGTACCCAAAGACAGCTGGGATAGGCTCCAGCACCCATCGCGACCCTTGTGAGGATAAAGCGGTTCACAAAATAAATAAAAAATAATTAGAAAACACTTTCACATGAATTCATGGTGAATTTGCCTTTATTTTAGCGTCAGCCTAACTTACTGTGTAAGACAAGAAAACATATTTGGAAAACAAAGCTGATATTGTTTATTGTTCACAAAATACATACGAAAAGGGCCTTTGAAAAAAAAATCACATATTAAATTGCAATTGTACTATTGGGGTTGTTGGGGAGGGACCAAGTAAAATGAGATTATTTTACAAAAATTGTCAGACGGACTTCCTCCACTATGGATTTGTTAAAATTCACACCGAATTAGTGGACAGGCCCTCTCTGGATCTTCAAGACAAATAAAAGCACATTTAATCACGATCGTAATATGGAGGATGAAAAATCTCAATTTGATCATTTCTCATTGTTTCTTCAGCACTAATTGATCCCAGCAAAACCAGTATGGCCTTGCAGTGAAAGAATCCGCCGATACGATACGAGAAGGCAATTACAGCTGTCCGACCGTTACCCTTTCTGAATTAACAGGATAGTTTCAACATGCGCAGTGATTAAAACCCAATTTGCAAATGACACATATAAAATGCGCTTGATTTCATTTCTGCTCACTTCTGTCTCATCAAAGACGATAGGTTCACTTCCGTCCAGGTCTGGCCTCGTTATTTTCAAATTGTAAACCTGAGGGCACTTTGGATAAAAGCAGCGCCTGAATGACAAATGGACTGTCCAACAGTCGGATGGCTTTCGGCGGAAAAGCCTCCTTAAAAGGTTCCGTTTAGCAGCCGCCTTGGGAAAGGATTGCACCCCGGGCTTCTCCGCTGAGCGATGAGTCAAACAATAGGGGGTTGCGAGTGCAATTCATGAAGCCCAAAGTTGTTGGCATCCCTCACCTGCCGCATGACCGACTTCACGACCGAGCTGTGCTGACACGTAGTTCATCCAGCGACGCGCAGTCTCAGGAGTCAGGCTCTTTGGTCTCCTCGCTCGGTTATGAATTTGCCCCAAATGCTTTTGACACGATGCACTGTGAACTTTGGATCGGTTAAGCGGTGCCCCTGCGTTGACCGTTCGGTCCCGGTGGGCTTTTTTTTTTTTTTTTTTTTTTTTGTCCACATGCCGTTTCCATCCTTTGCTCATTTTTTAAGTGGAAAATCAGCCTGGCCGCAACACACAGGCATCTCCTGCAAATATGAACCGATCACTAAATAACCTGCAAAATATCATTCATCGCAAGGCATGATTCATCAAATCTGACTGCCCAAAATGCGCATCTCAAACATGGTGCCAGTTGGCATTAAAAGACAAGCCTTTTGAAGTTTTCAGTGAGAAAAAGGTAGTACGTCATAACGTCCAGCTTCCCACGAGTTATGACGACTACATTCATCCTCGTGCCCTAATGGAGCGTTTCAATTTTGCTGCCTCAAAATACATGTTCAGTGTTCGGTAACTTCATCTGAATTCATGGTTCACGTGCTTTTATTATCGTGTCAGCCTAACCTGGAAGACCAATATAGAATAAATCCTCAATTTAAATTTTTTATTGACGACCGATAAACTGTCATGAATCTGCTAAATTGTTGAGTCACAGTATTAACTTTATACTTGCTTTAAATTGAATCCCCACTGGAAACATGAAGCATGAAGTGGACATTTGTAGTGACGATAGTAATTTAGCCACGCAGACAGCAATGACGTGACATCATCTTTAGTGGATGAGTAGAATCGAAAAGCCTCGCCTCATTTCCCCCAAAATATTTCTACCTCCTCCCGCATTGCTCCTTTTAAGATGTGAGATGATAAAACGATGAGCTTCGACATGCTTTACCATGTTTACTTCAGTAAACACTCCATTGCGAATGATGTCGTCTCTTATTCTGTGCATGTGGGTCACTTTGGCGACGCATTTGGTTCACACACCAGACAGGTTGATGTAGCAAATTAATTTATGTGAACGATTCCACCCCAAAAAAAATCGTACTTCACCCCAAAAATAATCACATTGAGAATTCAGACTTGCAGTCTGACCGTAGCTTTAATCACTTTTTTTAATCTTCCATAAAAGAAACACAACACTCCATGTAATTAAAAAACAAAAAATAAAACTAATACTAAAATTAAAAGCTATACTAAAATGAAGCAAGGAAAAATGAAGAAAAAGCAAACTTGCTCAGAAAACAAATTAACTGAAATTTAAGTAACAAAAGTCTAAATGAAATTTAAAAAAAAACGATAATATAATATTACAACTCCAAAATTCACAACAACGACAACTCTGCTGTGCTTGTCTACAAATATTGTGGTGGGCCCTCTTATGTGAAGGAAATGGGAGGAGGGTGTGGTGGGGCGGGGCGTGGCCTGCAGGGAGTGGGTATACGGCCCAGTGTCCATGCATGCATCGAAAACTGAGTAATGAGATTTGTAATGTGCGTTGCTTTCATTCAACTCAGGGATTGAGGGAGAGAAGAGAGGGATTAGGCCAGTATTATCACACTCTCCGCAGAGGGAGAGCGACGTGGACGGAGACCGGGGTTAGAAAAAGAGGACAAGAGCGGCTTTGGTCCGGTGTAGGCTATAATCCGGTCTGCACACAAAGGCAATCACCGGCTAGGTGCAAACACGAGGAGCGATGAACCGAGCCGGACAACTCTCCTGTATCCGGATATTTTTACTTTTAAAGAGCGCCGCGTGATCTCCGGCCAAATGTGAACTTCCAGTCAAAAGTTCTCCCCGATGGAGGTAATAAAACGGCCAATTAACTCCATCCCGGTGCGCGTCGGGTACATCGAGTGTGTGATTACAGTAATCGTAATGCACACAGTAGGCGCGCAACACAAATGGGTTTCTAATGTGTATTGTGGCGCTGTAAGTGACATTCTATTGCTCGTCGGATTATTGATGCGGAGGCCTGTGCCATTAGGCTGCGCGGCGTTGCGAATGCATACCGCACTTGGTGTGAAACTGGGCGAGCCATACACATACATCATTTGCCTGATTCGTTTTTGATAAGTTCAAAGTGTCCTTTTTAGTCGGAGTGGGGGGGTGTGGGGGCCCGCTACACCCGAGTTCATTTTGCTTTTGGTGGGGGAGCCGCACCGAGAAAAAGTTCAAGTGGAAAGAAACCCAAACGAGAAGTACAAGAGGGCCGTGAGCATCCAGGCGGAGAGACGCTAGCTCATTAACTGGACTAATTGATTGATGAACATCCGCTGCCCAGCTGGGATTGATCTCAGTCGGGCTGCCAATATTTGAAAGCCTCTGGTTGTGCTTGTGTTTAATTGCCAGGCAGAGGCTCGGTGAGAGCAGCGCGGGAGTAAAATGTGTTGTTTGCGCTTTGATGGCAGACGTGTACCTCGGTGTTAACAGGCGATGACAAGATGCTTTGTTGTTGTTTTGTTCAGTCAACCATTGTTTATTGAGATGTTCCACAATAGGCGATAAAAAAAAAAAAAACACGAAAATTACACAACCATCAACATTCCACCAAATGTTTCATTTCATCTCTCAAAAGTCTGCTAGCTCAGCGCTAACATACAATGTGAAACGTCATAGATGGGCTCCCGGAAATTGGCATCGACACTGTGCCTGGCTTCACCGTAGTGAACCATCCTTAATTTCTGATCATTTGCAATTTTAGGAGATCCTCCGGTAGGATTCCGCGATGTCCTGCTGCGCGACGGACCGGAGGGCTTCGCCAAGGCCGTGCGTGCCCACCAGGGCCTCTTGCTGATGGACACCACATTCAGAGATGCCCACCAGTCCCTGCTGGCCACCAGGGTGCGCACCCACGACTTGAAGAAAATCTCGCCGTTTGTCAGTCATAACTTGCACAACCTTTTCAGCCTGGAAAACTGGGGAGGTATGTGACATGATAGCGCAAGCTGGAATAATTATTAGGGCTCAACCGATTAATCGGGCTGTTGTAAAATCTGCCAAAATCTGTTGGGTGTTTTTTCTTTTTAGGTTTTTTTTTTACAATGAACACCATTAATAATACATTTAAACCCCACCCCCCATAATAATTGGTAAAAAAAAATAAAAGTACAGGACCAAGTATTTTAAATCAGTCACATGTTCTGCCTTTAATGCATCTCTTAATTGTAAGCGTTAAGGAAAAAGTCAGTTATCGTATTCTCCATTTTTTTCTTTTTGTTAATCTGTTATAGAAATATTTTTCTCTCTCAAAAAAATCCATTGGGCCCTGATAATTATTATGTCCATCACATATATAATGCCTTGAAAATGTCACGACAGCTGCATTTATGATTAATTCTTTGAGAGTCCGTTGACCTGAAATGACGTCAACATCAACCCGAACAAGGAATTTTTAGTTTTTTATGGGAATGGCCAGAGAAAAGTCTTGAGAAGCTCTGGTTTGATGATTAATGTGGGAAAGCAGAAAAAAAAGCTATGGCCATCAGATGGTAGCATTGGGTCTCGTGGATAAGACCATCGTGTGTCAAGGGAATGTGGAAACCCGTGAACATGACGGATCTCTGGAAATGCGGCTGTTACAAGCACCTTCTGATTGATCGAAGTCTTTGTCACGTTTCATCTTCTAAAACAGTGTCACAAAAAAGAGATATCATCTTTACACACATATATGGCACAATGCACGCACACACACGACTATATACTACTACTACCACTACTACACTGTGTCGTAACTACACTAAACAGTCAGAAGTTTTAAAGTTCGTAAAGTGGAAATTTGTTCCACTGGTGATTATTTCGAAATGCATTATTATGTATTTATTTTCATTATTTTGCCATCAGAAGCACATTTTCATTTTCATAGAAGAAATTTACGAGCATCTAAATGACTGTTTAGCATACAATATATCTTTTCACAAAAAGCTTGTTTTCTGCATTTTTTTCCCCCCGAAAATAGGTAATTTGGGTGAAACCAACCTACGCTCTCCTGCTGATTACAAATAATCGAGAAACAAACTTTTTTGTGATAAAGAAGAGAGTCGAAGAGAGTCTTCTCTTTCATTTGGTAGTCGTGTATCAGGAAACACAAGATTCCGTTCGCCTTGAATGATCCGTCAGAATGCTCTAAACAGGCCGGCACTCAAGAGCTTCTCTTTTTCTTTTTTTTTTGGAAAATGTTTGGCATTGAAAAAGTGTGCCTTCAAAACGGGAAACAGTTTTAGGAGCACAAGGAGGACAAGGTTTTCTCTCCAAACACTGTCCGAAAAACCTCCAGCGCAGGAAAGTGTCCGTCTGTGGTTGGTGCCGCGACGCTTTGTTATCTTGACATATTGTCTCGGCGGCGTGCGCTCAGATCATATTTGGCGTCATGTACTGCGGCCGCTCGGAGGCACAATGAATCATTGGGCAGATTAAGCTGCAAAATCCCTTTGAGGATTAGTCCCTTTCCTGATATAGCGTTTCTCCCAACACCGTGGAGGATACAGTACATTCGATTGGGGTCACACAACGTATGGCGACACTTATCCTATGCTGCACTAACATTTAAATCTTCCATCGAGTGGATGACACGCCGAACACATCACGTTATCGCGCGGCCGCCTTTCAACGTGACTGCAAATCGCGGCGGGGGTGCCTCATTTCCAGTTGCTCTTCTTCACCGCAGCGACCGCCGTCCGCACCGCGTCCTCGTCCTCGTCCTCGTCCTCGTCATTCCTCCAATCTAATTGAGCGGTGCCAAGCTCGCCGTTTGGGATGAACTCCACGGCTCAGCATCGTTCCATATCAAAAGTCCAGCGAGCTGACGTCGGCTGAAATCCAAACTTGGGCCAGCGCGGTAAACAATTGATAAAGCGCAAGCTGCTTCCGGGGCTTTCCTGGTCTTCCCGCAGCACTGCCGACTCGCTCCATTTCCAAACGCGCGCTCCAAATGAGATTTAATGGTGACACTGTTGGATCAGCACAAAACCACCAGCGGCTTCAATATTTCTGGTTTATATGATAAATGTCTAATCCACAGCGGGAAATGAGAGATTGCTATCAGCCCCCCCCCCCCCCCACGCCCCATCCCCTTCGTCCTGCCGCCCCCTCTTCCATGGAGGCCTCAAGATGACAAAGTGTTGGAATGAAAACGGAATGTGTTCAGATCTCTCTATTTTTAGTCGCTTGCTAGCAATGTCGCACTTAAGGTCTGTGTGTGTGCGCGTGTGTGTGTGTGTGTGTGTGTGTGTGTGTGTGTGTGTGTGTGTGTGTGTGTGTGTGTGTGTGTGTGTGTGTGTGTGCACCTAGGTGCCACCTTCGACGTGGCCATGCGCTTCCTGTCCGAGTGCCCGTGGAAGAGACTCCAGGAGTTGAGGGCTTTGATCCCAAATGTTCCCTTCCAGATGTTGCTGAGGGGAGCTAACGCCGTGGGCTACACCAACTACCCCGACAATGCCGTCTTCAAGTGAGTCACTCCCTGTGTGTGTGTGTGTGTGTGTGTGTGTGTGTGTGTGTGTGTGTGTGTGTGTGTGTGTGTGTGTGTGTGTGTGTGTGTGTGTGTGTGTGCGTGTGTGTGTGCGTGTGCATGTGTGTGTTCTGCAGAGCCACTCCTCGAGGTACATCTGCGCGTTTTAACGAGCGCCGCTATTAGAATCGTAAAGGCCATTTTTTGGTTTGCAGCTTCCAATTTTTAAACGAAAAACGGGAGAGAGCTCGTGGCAGTTCATTGGAGACAACAAGGACACACACATTACGCACATTAGGAAGCAGATGTGAAAATCTCCCATATTTATCTTCGGGTTTTGAATGGGTTTGGAAATGTGGATATGGGACACCTCATAATTTGTGGAGTTTATCGTGACAATGTGAAAAATGTGACAGACTATATTGTACATGGCGGCCCGGTGGTTCGCGCGTCGACCTCACAGTGCAGAGGTACCGGGTTCGATTCCAGCTGCGACCTTCCTGTGTGGAGTTTGCATGTTCTTCCCGGGCATGCGTGGGTTTTCTCCAGGTACTCTGGTTTCCCCCCACATTCCAAAAACATGCATGGCAGACTGGTTGAGCATTCTAAAATTGTCCCCAGGTGTGAGTGTGAGCGCGCATGGTTCTTTGTCGCTGTGTGCCCTGCGATTGGCTGGCGACCGGTTCAGGGTGTCCCCCGCCTACTGTCCGAAGACGGCTGGAATAGGCTCCAGACTCTTGTGAGGATAAAACGGATCGGATGGATGTATAAAATATTCAATAATATTTATGAATTAAGAATTAGGTTCCGCAACAGGTGGGGGTTTTTTTAAACAGATGAAGAAAGATCAGATGATGGTTCATTTTTTGGTTTTCAGCTTCCAATTTTCAAACTGGGAGCCAGCTCGTGGCCGTTCATAGGAGACAACAAGGACTCCATCTGCAGCACGAGTGTGCTTCAGTTCCAGTGCCCGCCACACCAAACCACATGACACACACTGAAACCCGTGTAGCGCATTTGAGGGCCCATAAATAACACGTCCTATCCGCCTCGGGCCCCTTCCCAAATAGATTGATTAGTCAGCTCCTTGGCGTGGGTGACTCATGCCCGCACGCGCACACACACATACACACTCCAAGGTGTAAGACCCCCTCCGCACGCACACGCCGGGTGCAGAGAAATTAGTAGTGACTTTATGACTAATACGGCAGCCCACACACACATGGACGCAGACCTCCCCCGTTCTCTCTGATGTTTTTGTGGCCGCCCGTCCCCTCTTGCAATTTGATTATTTATCCCCTCTCTGATTGTTCATTTTTATGCGTCCATTCATCTCTCATCTCTCTCTATGCTGCCATAGAAAAGGGTGACGATTAGGAATAATGTCTTTGAGCCATTTGCCTCCATCCCGGCTTTCATGCTGTCTCTCTTGACATATTTTTTATTTTATTTTTTATTTTTTTTTACTGCTGCAGGCTGCAAGTGAAATGGCCCAAAGCGGCGCTATCGACATGATGGAATCAAAGTGTAATTCCGTCGTGTCTAATTGATTTAAAGTGCGTTTCATTGGCTCATGCTACAAGTTCTCCAACGCTAATGAGGAGCTTGCTGTCGCTTCAGGAGGAAGGAGGCGGGAGAGTGAGGAGGAGGGGGGGGGCGGGGCTTTGTGACGCAGGCAAGAATAATAACAACAAAATTTAGGACGCCGGCGTGTTTGTGCCACGATGCCAAGCAGCACCAGCACTTGTGTAAACACTGGACACAGCGCCTGATAATAATCCCCTTGTGGCTCGCTGTTACGTGCGTGCGTTTGTTGAGCGGGACAATGGCTGTCGTTGTGCAAATGTTATGTTAAAGCAGCTGCAGTCAGGTGCTGACAAACCTGATTAGGTTTGCCAGCCATCGCAATAAAGGCAAGGATTTCCCACTCATTCTTTTTATGGACGGCTTTGAACAGCTTATCCCGACTCGCATGTGCGCCGTTATCTGCGACAACACCGATTCAGGGCCACTTATTCGCCGCGTGTTTGCGAGCGACAAATCTTTGTTGTGTTACTCGAAATCAGGGGTGTCACATCAAAGTTATTGGTACCCTCGGGGGGGGCCGGTTATAACGGTGAGACCACATAAATGGAAAATCGCTCAGAAGGCCACAGTAAGCCAAAAGTGATGGCTTTTCAGGTCATGGTTGGATTCACGTTGGGGTGTAGCTGCTAATGTTTTGTCGGGGCAGGAAGCAGTTTAATGACATTTCAAATGGGAAATAAGAGGCAATCTTCTTTTTAGGAAAGTGCATCATCTATAGCATGTCTTGTTTTGGCGCCAGCAAACCTCATAACATCCGGCCTCGATCAGATCACATTGATTTCCTCGGCCATATGTGTCAGCCTCGTTTTTTTTTTTGGGGTGGTGGGGGTTTGAAGGTGTTAATAGTGCTTATTTCGGTGGGTGTGGGTGATGTTTGTTGTTGGGTTTCATTTATTTATGTTGTATGATACGGTGCTATACAAATAAAGTTGAATTGAATTGAATTCATGGGAAAAAAGTAGGAGCAGCTGGAACCGATTAATTGCATTTCCATTCATTTCAATGGGGAGAAATGACTTAAGACGCAAATGTCTCGAGTCTTCAAATGAATTAAACCCGTTTCTGTTTCTCTGTTTCGCACTGTAAATCTTGACGGCTTCAGCTGGTAAGCTGCTCTCTCAACGCAGTCAACAATTTTGTTTTTCAAAGACAAGAGGGGAGAAGGGAGCACCTGTTTGTCCAGAAGGAACACTTGCTGTCTGTTTACTTTAGGTTCTTTGAACGCGTGGAGATGCTAGCCCTGTCAAATCTTCCCGTGGAGGATGTTGAACAGGTTGGAATTATGATGACGGGTCGTCTCCCATTTGGAGACGACAGTTTGCTGATTTATCGCCAAGTGCAGAAATCAGACAGTTTTATTGGAATCAAGCAAGTTTGCCGGGGCATGTTTGATGCGCCCTGGCGCGTGGTCAACCGGAGTGAACTCCGTCGCCAGCTGCATGCGATTCGTGAGACACTTTAAAAATTGGATAACAATGTGGAGAAGTTGGCGGCTCGCCTGGAAGAATTGATGACCAATTTGGCCAAGTGATGCCCATCGAGAGCTCCAGTGAAAGACTCAATGCTGACTAAAATTAGTGTTGGCCCGTTCCCAAAACAAACGTTACTTTGGCCTTTTATCTCCTTGATATTGATGCTGCCGGACGCCGCAGCCCGCCCCTTCTCATCCTTTACCCCTCATTGTTCTGTGCTTTGTATTCCTGTTCAGGAGCCAGCAAGGTCGTCTCCATGGCAACGAGACACTATATTTTAGCGTTAGGACAAAGACTTACGTTCACAACAACACAAGACACAACGCTATCATCAACGCCTTCTGTCCGACTTATGAGTTTTGTCTCCCTCTGTTGGTCATTTTTTTTAATGTCTTTTGGACGGGTCGCAACGGTTCAAATAATTCGGTTGCTCTGTACTCGCGCTGGTGCAACGACCACCGTTCCCACGACGCAATCCGTCTCTCTCCAGGTTCTGCGAGGTGGCAAAAGAGAACGGCATGGACGTCTTCCGCGTTTTCGATTCGCTCAACTACCTACCCAACATGTTGCTGGGCATGGAGGCCGCCGGTTCGGCGGGGGGCGTCGTGGAGGCCGCCATCTCGTACACGGGTGACGTGTCGGACCCCATGAGGCAGAAATACTCCCTCGGCTACTACCTGGAGCTGGCGGAGGAGCTCGTCAAAGCCGGAACGCACATCCTTTGCATCAAGGTGCGCAAGTGGGAAACCTCGTTTGCTGTGGAAGGATGCATCCTGGGATTAGTCTCGTCAGTTCCCCAAAGTGGATCACCAAGCTTTTCTGTGTCTTTGGATTCCAGGATATGGCCGGTCTGCTCAAGCCCCAATCCAGCAAGCTGCTCGTCGGCGCTCTGAGGGACCGCTTCCCGCACGTGCCCATCCACGTGCACACGCATGACACGGCCGGCGCCGGCGTGGCCGCCATGTTGGCGTGCGCGGAGGCCGGAGCGGACATTGTGGATGTGGCGGTGAGTACGCCCGCCTCAGTTATTAGAGAGAAGGAAATGAGCGAGCGAATCCAAACACAGCCCCGTATCCTTTTCTGTGCTCCTTCCATTTCGATGAACAGGCGCCCTCGCGTAATCCCATTAACATGAACAAATATGATTTTTTTTCCTCATGTTTGCGCAATGAGATCAGAAAACGTTCTCAAAAGTATTCATGGAACCGAGAGGCTGCTATTTGCAATTTGGGCTTCTCAACATTTCCATACACCCCCCCCCCCCCCCCCCCCTTGTATGCTGATTTTTCCATTACCGTGGAAGAACGTCAAGTTGTTTGTTTGCATTGTCTGACTGCAACCCAAGCCCAGCCCACATTGTGGGTAGAAGCATGGGGTGTGTGTGTGGGGGTGGGGGGGGGGGCATTTCCTTTTCTGTTGTTTTTGTTTCTGTCACACACCAACTCTGCCATTTGGGGACCCCCAGGTTGACTCCATGGCCGGCATGACGTCCCAACCCAGCATGGGAGCAATGGTGGCCTGCGCCAAAGGCACCGAGTTGGACACCGGTAAGCATGTTTCTGTCCCACAAAAGAGAAGTGCCACCTAAATAAAAGCGAGCGTGTTGTGTAGGATATAGATCTTGGAAGGCTGTTATTAATGGTCCTTCCCCACACCGCCAATCAATAAATGACAGCAACGTTACTTATTGAAAGTCGCAAACACAACGGCGCGTCGGTCTTGCTGACATTCGGCCAATTATGAGAGGAAGCAAACGGGGAGGAGGGTGCCTGAGCCGCACAAGTGATCAATAATAAAGACGTTGGCTGGCTTCGTTAATGGAATGATTTTAAGTTGTGCCTGGAAGGAACTAAAATAGTGTTAAATAAAGTTTGATTGCCGTAGCACGACAGTGGGACAATATATTGTAAGGCCTTATAAAATGAATTGACAGATTTGTTTTGAAATACGTTACGCGTGTTTGAAGATAACTGCTCACTGGTGGAGATTTAGCACGAAACTGTTTTTCACCCTCCATCTATCCAATTTTCAAATCTGCTATATCCTCACGAGGGTCGCGGGGGGTGCTGGAGCCTATCCCAGCCGTCTTCGGGCAGTAGGCGGGGGACACCCTGAACTGGTTGCCAGCCAATCGCAGGGCACACAGAGACGAACAACCATCCACGCCCACACTCACACCTAGGGACAATTTAGAGCGTCCAATCAACCTGCCATGCATGTTTTTGGAATGTGGGAGGAAAACGGAGTACCCGGAGAAAACCCACGCAGGCCCGGGAGAACATGCAAACTCCACACAGCAAGGCTGTAGCTGGAATCGAACCTGGGACCTCTGCACTGTGAGGTTGACGCGCTAACCACTCAACCGCTGGGCCGCCACTGTTTTTCACCATTTCAGTTTTTCCTTTTCGGAGGGGGGGGGGGGGGGGGGGGGCATAGCTTACATGGCGCCACATGGTGCACTTAGTTTGTCCGCTGCATTTGCGACATACACTAAGATGGCTAGCGATGTCTACACTCCCAGAACCTTTCTTTCTTTAGAATAGTCTGCTGGCGGCGCTGCGTTAGAGTGCCTTGTTGTTGGCTGTGAGTGTAAGTCACGGAAGCGTGAGGAGGCGTTTTCTTTTTTTCTTTTTTAAATCTGACTTGATAGCCAGGGCTTTGGACTGGGTGGGAAGGTTTTTAGAGTGCCTCGTTGTGTGCATGTCAATTAGAGAATGTGAAAGAGCAAAGGGGGAATCACAGTGCAATCAGCTATTTCTCCAATATTTAATTTCAATAAAACTAACTGAATGAGCAACATGGCTTGAAAAACATTTTAACAATTGTGGAGCGGAGGGGGGGGGGGCAAAAGTCTTCAGTCTATTTTGCTTATCTCATTAGCTTTAATATCCAGAAGCAAGTTTCTTTTGTCATATTCCATAAGAAAATATTTAGAATTTCCGTCAAACCCGTCAACTTGTGTGCTCTGTTCTTCTTCTGAAGGCCTCTGCCGCGCTCGTCTTTTCATTCTCACCAAACAGCGCGGCCTTGGATGCTTCAAAATGTTCCATCGCATTCCTGACCTTAGACTGTGTTCATCACCTCCCACTACCCACAACCCCCCCACTCGCCCCCCCCCCTTTTTTTTGGCCCATCTGGGCTCCCAAGCTATAATGAGTAGTTTGCTGCTAGCTCTGCTTGCTCTCTCACATGGTCTCTCCATCCTCCTCCTCCTCCACAGTGGCATAGCAATTAAAAGCACTTTCCATGCACATTTGACGACCCACCTCTTTGGCAAGCACTACCATCACTATTTGTTTGTGGTGATAAGTGACTGTTAATCCATTTGTCTCCTCATTCAATCACTGACACACTTGGGGGGGCTGACATTATTATTATTTTTTTTGGCAACGCCTCCGTTTGTTGCTCTTCCTTTGATTTTGTTAATAACAGCTGCCAGGAGAGCGCAGCCATTTGAGGATACGCCGTCAAGAGCGCACGTGGCACATCTGCACACACAACAACACGTACGGCTATTTTCGGCTGCTTCTCCTTTAATGTTTCGCAAGATGGAAGACTGCACAAGAGGGGTTTTGTACCATTCCTCTGCACCTTTTTTTTTAGCCGCCTTTGCAGGTTTTCAATGGGGTGGGGGTCTGGGGATTGAAATTTTGTGTCTGTGGTGAACCTAAAATTATCACTCAGGGAGTATGCTTCTGAAATAAAACTTGAATTCATTTTTAGCACTTCACTTTTAACACATTTTAACCCACGTGACCAATTATTATTGAAAGCAGTGTATACACTCCCCCTTTTTTTCTTTGTCTTTCTTTTTTTTTGTAGAGATTAAAAGCATCTGGTCCAGAATAAAAACTGTTGTATTACAAGGATGAATTTGTATCTTGTTAAATTTTGACTTAAATATAATATTATGCAAAATTTTCTCATAACATTAACATTAAAATGAATCTCTTGTCCAGCCTTTGAAAAATAGAAGTTGTTAATAGAAGTATGTGTGAAAATACCACTTCATAGTTCTCTTAAAAAAAAAAAAAGCACACATTACTGACGCCATTAAAAAGAATGTACAAAATTAAACAGATTTGGCCATAATATTATTATAATTTTTTTTTTGCTTCTGTACGATGGTCATTGTGCTGCTCCTTCTGGCGAATGCACCATGGCCATCAGGGGGCACTATAATGAAGACATACGGAAATACATGCAAGCGTGACTGAGCCTCAGTAATATTGCTTGTTCATTGCTGAGGATAAAGAATATATGCGTATGAATATTGCACTACCTACTGCACAATGCACTCTGAGTTTTCCAAAAGTCCTCTCAGTGTCCTTTCGATAGAGTTTGGGTGTGGATAGCCGCCCAAAAAGGCATTTGATTACAATGTTATAAAAAAGACTTGTGTTCACATGCCCCTGAAGTTTTGTTTTAAACTTTGGCTCTCCTTCAGCGGTTTGCCCCACAAAAATGTGTGGAAGCTACCAAGCTTCCATGTGTTCATTCCGTGGTGTGCTCTTTCGAGTAGCGTTTCTATCGACACCGCTGTGACTGATGTGCGCGCCCCGCGTCAAAGGTACCGCGTGGGCGCCGTGATGGATGCGCGGAGGAGTCGAGCCAAGCAGACACAAATAAACAGCGGCGCCGACTTCGACCTCCTGCGCCGTCATTGAACATTTCAGGCGCCATTAAGCTTTCAGACACGAGGCTGGAAAAGTCTGCCCCAGGTCAACGTCAATAATGATGCTAATAAGTGGCAAAACCACATTGCTGTTTGCCTTCTGAAAACGTATTTGAAGCTGGTTTGCGGTTGCAGGTATCGCTCTGGAGAAGGTGTTTGACTACAGTGAGTACTGGGAAGTGGCTCGAGGCCTCTACGCGCCGTTCGACTGCACGGCCACCATGAAGTCCGGCAACGCCGACGTCTACGAGAATGAAATACCCGGAGGGCAGTACACCAACCTCCACTTCCAGGTGCCCCGCGGCTATTCTCGTCCAGTCCCCATCCCCCCCCCCCCCCGACCCCCCCATAGACACCCCACCCCCACCTTGCCCCATTTTTTTTCTCGACTCAATGAAGCGAAATGGCGTTTTAGTCTCACGGCCGACCTGTGAAATTGAGCCGATGTCAACACAAAGCCCCACTGTACGCCTGCGGGCCCAGCCGTGCCAGTCTAATAATAGAGCGGCTTCTCCACCAGCAGCCATGCTGATGTGTCACACAAACAAGAGAAAACGTGTTTGCCCTCGTCAGAGCAGTTCTTTCTCACCACGCCTGCACAATCGAATGTGATCCAGGGGGGGGGGGGACGCTGCCTTTACCAACATGACAGGTCTCGGCTTGAACAGTTTTGGAGGTGCGCTCATAGTCATAGTGAGCATTGTCACCTCAGAAGGTCAGACAAGCATTAGAATAGTAAGTCTCCAAATGTACTTGTGGTTCAGTGGCTCCCTCTAGAGGTAGACCGAAGAATCACCACCTTCAGTTGTGTTTCACTTTTTAATTTAACTGCTGTGTGTAAAACTGTTTATTTTTTTAGGTCATTTATAAAAATTTTAAGCACCATTTTTTTAAGCCTGCATAATTTTACAGTATCTTATGATAATGGATTTTAAATCATATGACATTTTTGATGACTACTATATTTCTGGATTTTACTGTTGCTTTGATGGTGGTACTAAGATTGAGACCCCTGCATTAGAAAACACACTTTCAGCACTCTGGACAGCTCTACAACATCATGACTCCGAGATACACTTTGCGCTGTGTATGGGGTTGATTATTTTCCTGGCTATGGGACAGTGTGGACATTTTTTTTTGTTGCCTTTAGTGACCCCCTGGGTGTCGTGTTACGACACTACAATTCAGACTTGTGCGCATCCTGTAGAAAATCCATTAAAAAAAAAAGTAATAAATAAAGTGAGGTGTGTTCCTAATATTGTGGCCAGTCCTTGAAAGTCGGCGACAAGCGTTAGAAGTTGACCCAGAATTTCTGAGTAATCGTCACGCTGTTGTCGTTGTTGTGTGACTGCAGGCGCACAGTATGGGCCTGGGGAATAAGTTCAAGGAGGTGAAGAAGGCCTACACCGAAGCCAACAAGCTACTCGGAGACCTCATTAAGGTGAGATGTGGAGATGAAACGCGCCCAACATCACACAGTCACAATTACATGTTGCCTTCCTTCCCGCAAGTCACACAGAAATGAACTTGCCGAGTAAATGTGACAACAGTGTCCTTCCTCCTTCGGTGTTTTAAGTTTACCAGCTTAATGCGAACACATAATGGCAAAACCAATAGACGGGCTAACGAAATAGCACTGGTAGCATTATAGTGTTCCGTGTGTGTTATGTCACCACTGTTTGAGTAAATTTACTAACGAGCTTGATTATGGAACCAGGTAGTTGTATGTGAAGGTACATCTGTGCAATGACTGAACTTTTTTTAGTCTTTAAATTGCCTCCAGTTTCAATTGCCAAACGTTGGCCCGTCTTCTTTTCAATTTTGCGTCTTCCTCCTCACTCTGTGAAGTGCCTCGCAGTAGAGCGACGACTTGTGCACATATTTGTCTGTTTTAGCTCTCGCTGCCTCTCTATCGGCTTGCTAGTGTAATGAGAGGCTGCGTGCACACACACACCGACAGACGTTTTCAGGTCGAGCACTCGGCCACCGACTGCAGGGCTGCACATGCACGGCCGCTGTCAGTCTTCACCTTTTTTTTTCGTTCTTTTTTTGTTTTGCTTCACTCCATCATCCCCCACCACTTGCACGCCGCCTCCATTTGGTCTCGACTCACACGTCTATCTCTGCCTCATTTTGATTAGACTCCTGGCTCGTATCTCTAATCTTCGCGTCGTTTCCCCCACTTCGCCTCGCTCTCCCTGTGTCTCGTTATCGCTTCTGTCTGCTGTCTCCTCCTCTGGTGACAGGTACCATTCTTCACCGCTGCCGCTTTGCCTTCCTGCCTCCCTTGACACTGTAAAAGCGAGAGAGTTGTTTATATGCCCGCTCACACACACACACACACACACACACAGAGGAGTGAGAAAGATGAAGAGAACCCTCAAGACGGGTTTTAGGAGGAGGGAGAGGATGCATGGAGGTATTAACAGAAACACCTAGCAGAGGTGAAAGTGTGTGATAACATCAGTGTGTACGAGGGAGTGCATGCATATGTACCTGAGGATGGGGATGGATGGAGAGAGATATATATGTATATATATATATATATATATATATATATATATATATACACACACACACACACACACACACACACACACACACACACACACACACAGCGGCTGGATAGCTCAGTTGGTAAGGCATCGGTTTGGCATACGGGAGACGGTGGTTCGAATCCCGCTTGGGGCAAAAAATGAGCACATAACACCATCCAGTGTGGGTCCTTGGGCAAGATCCTTCACGCTAATGCCTACCTCATACAATGATGAGAGACAGTAAAATGAACGACATGCCGGCTCAGACGTCGCCCGGCCAAACAAGGTCTGCGTCAGGTGCTGGGGAACCAGAGCACCTTGATGAAAAATGGGCTACTGGAACAAAGCGGAGATGGGCGAGATGCGATAACATGGCTCTGTTGGAATGCTACTACTCAAGCAACCCTAGTCAGAGGGGTTACATGCAGAGAATGTGGGCTAAATGGTTACTTCGAAACCCACAGTCACTCGTTGACCACGAAACAACTAGTAGCTCAGTGTTCCAACATCCACAAACGGCAACTGCTGTCACAACTTGAGATTGATGAGGTACAACGCAGGTTCCATGGTGAAGGGCCCCAGGCTGCCAGATCAGAGGAGGAGGTCATACCAGAGATTGGGAGGCAAGCCCCAATGAATGCAGATGATGAGATTGGGAGGCCAGCCCCAATGAATGAAATGCTGAGCGAGGCAGCAACTGACCTGAAAGCTAAGATCATGGCGAGAATGAAAGCTGGGCAACCTAGAAACCGATTACAACGGCTATGTGAAGTACCACCTGAAAGTCTCATGGAAAGAGTGAATGCAGCACTGAGGGCGATCCCTACCGTAACGATCACGGAAACCAATGAGCTGATATACGCTTCAGCATCAGTGATCCTTGAGATGCTTGGCTATAAGAGCAACCATGGAAGTCATGAGATACTTACCCACCATGGAAAAGACGGTTGGAGGCTAAGATCAAGGCGGCTCGGAAAGATGCGGTACACGAAAGAGAATGAGGCCAGACGAATAAACAGGCTGTTCGCAACACAACCTGCGAAAGTGTACGCTCAGTGGCAGGGTCTTAACAACAGAGCTGACCCACCAAGACTGGAAACTGAAAGGTAATGGAAAGGCATATGGGAGAAGGAGGTTGCACATAACAGCAGTGCACAATGGCTGGTGACCCTGAGAGAGGAGCACAGCAACCTCCCTGAACAGAACCCAGTTACCATAACAGTGGCAGACATACAGGAAAGAGTCTCAGAGATGAAGAACTGGACAGCACCAGGCCCGGACATGGTCCACACCTACTGGCTAAAGAAACTCACAGCACTCCATGAGCGCCTAGCAGCACAAATGAACCAGCTGCTGAGGGATGGGACTCACCCAGGATGGCTAACCGAAGGGCGAACGATCCTGATCATGAAGGATCCCTCAAAGGGTGCAGTCCCATCCAACTATCGGCCAATAACCTGTCTCTCCACAACATGGAAGCTCATGTCAGGCATCATTGTGGCTAAGATAAGTGGACACATGGATCAATACATGAGCGAAGCACAGAAGGGCATTGGTAGAGATACCAGAGGAGCCAAACATCAGCTCCTGGTTGACAGAACAGTCGCACAAGACTGCAGGTCCCGACGTACAAACCTGTGCACAGCCTGGATTGATTACAAGAAAGCCTATGACTCGATGCCACATACATGGATCACTGAATGCTTGGAGTTGTATAAGGTGAACAGGACCCTAAGAGCCTTTGTTGCAAACTCGATGAGGATGTGGAAAACCACACTTGAAGCCAGTGGCAAGCCACTTACCCAAGTGTCCATCAAATGTGGCATATACCAAGGTGATGCACTCTCCCCACTGCTGTTCTGCATAGGACTGAACCCCCTAAGCCAAGTAATCACCAAGACAGGCTATGGATACCGCCTCAGAAATGGAGCTACAATCAGTCACCTCCTCTACATGGATGACATAAAGCTGTATGCTAAGAGCGAAAGGGACATAGACTCCCTGATCCACACAACCAGGATCTACAGCAGCGACATCGGGATGTCATTCGGGCTTGAGAAATGTAGTCGGATGGTGACTAAGAGGGGGAAGGTAGTCCGCACTGAAGGGGTCTCACTCCCTGAAGGAACAATAGCAGACATTGAGGACAGCTACAAGTACCTCGGTATACCACAAGCCAATGGCAACCTCGAACTGGCAACAAGGAAAGCGGCTACGGCCAAATACCTCCAGCGAGTGAGGCAAGTCCTAAGAAGCCAGCTCAATGGCAAAAATAAGACCCGGGCAATAAACAGCTATGCCCTGCCAGTGATCAGATACCCTGCAGGAATAATAAGGTGGCCAAAGGAAGAGATTCAGACCACGGACGTTAAGACCCGAAAGCTCCTAACCATGCATAGAGGGTTCCATCCCAAATCCAGCACCCTGAGACTGTAAGCAAGCCGAAAGGAAGGAGGCCGGGGACTAGTGAGTGTGAGAGCCACTGTCCAGGATGAAACATCCAAGCTCCATGACTACATCAAGGAGAAGGCTCCAACGGATGACGTACTCAGAGATTGTCTCAGACAATGGGGAACAGAAGATGAGGCGCTGGAAGAGGGACCATCATGGGAGGACAAGCCCCTACACGGGATGTACCACCGGACCATAACTGAAGTGGCCGATCTCAAGAGGTCCTATCAGTGGCTAGAGAGGGCTGGCCTGAAGGACAGCACAGAGGCACTCATCCTGGCTGCTCAGGAGCAGGCCCTGAGCACCAGGGCCATTGAGGCCCAGATATACCACACCAGACAAGACCCAAGGTGTAGGTTGTGCAAAGAGGCACCTGAGACGATCCAACACATAACTGCAGGGTGTAAGATGCTGGCAGGGAAAGCCTACATGGAACGCCATAACCAGGTGGCTGGCATAGTCTACCGAAACATCTGTGCGGAGTATGGACTGGAAACCCCAAGGTCAAAATGGGAAACACCTCCGAAGGTGGTGGAGAATGACAGAGCAAAGATCCTGTGGGACTTCCAGATCCAGACTGACAAGATGGTAATGGCGAACCAACCAGATATCGTGATCATAGATAAAGGGCAGAGGAAAGCCGTTGTAGTGGATGTAGCGGTCCCAAGTGATGGAAACATCAGAAAGAAGGAACACGAGAAACTCGAGAAATACCAAGGGCTCAGAGAGGAGCTGGAGAGAGCCTGGAAGGTAAAGGTGACAGTCGTGCCTGTGGTGGTCGGAGCACTCGGGGCAGTAACCCCCAAACTAGATGAGTGGTTGCAACAGATCCCGGGAACAACATTGGACATCTCAGTCCAGAAATGTGCAGTGCTGGGAACAGCAAGGATACTGCGCAGAACCCTCAAGCTTCCTGGCCTCTGGTAGAGGACCCGAGCTGAATGAGGGACGGACACCACCCGAGGGGGGGTGAGACGAGGAATTTTAATTTTATATATGTGTGTGTGTGTGTGTGTATATGTATATATACATATATATATATAGAGAGAGAGTATGTTCTGGATTATTACTTCAAAAGATTGTAATATTGAAAGAAATAGGTTTCGAAGCAAGGAAAAGGAGTGTTTTAGTGCGATGACAAATGCTGCTGGTAAGCAGAGCGAGAGAAAGTCATGATTCTTGAAGACGCATGAGAAAACAAAAGGCAATGGCCCTTTTACTTTGCAATAAATAAGCAAAGATTGGCCTGAAGAAATGCTGATAACGTTGGAGAAAGTGAGACTTGGGATGCACAGTCACGCCACAGACTGCTTTTGATTGAGTTTGGTTTCGTTTTCTTTTTTTAAACTTCCGGGACTCGTGTAATGGCCACTCTGAAGATTTTAGCTGGCGCACACCATCCGTCGAGCATTCCTTTAAACAGCCGTTCTTTGAACAAAACAAAAAAATCAACTCCAGGCTTTTTCTGGTTGTCGTCAGCACGGTTGCCACTGAAACGTGCGTCGTTGTCTTAGGTTGTCCTCAGGAACTCTGCTCATCGCCGTTATGCAAATGAGCGCTCCATTTCGCATCATGATCCGCCGTCATAAATAATCAACAGGCAACATGTGACGTTGGTGAATGTTTTGCTTGCCGAGAGGCCGCGGCGGGTGTTCCGCGTGGCACTCAACTGTCGGGCGCGTCCTTCAGGTGACGCCGTCCTCCAAGATCGTGGGGGACCTGGCCCAGTTCATGGTCCAGAACAACCTGAGCCGCGCCGAGGTGGAGGAGAGGGCCGACGAGTTGTCCTTCCCGCTCTCGGTGGTGGAATTCCTGCAGGGGTACATTGGGATACCTCACGGAGGATTCCCGGAGCCCTTCAGAACCAAGGTAACACACGCACACGCACGCATGTATTTTCACACTTAAAATGTTTGGATAAAAAAAAAAAATACTGCACGTATTGTTGTGTCTGTGTACTTGCGTGTGCCTTTAAGAGGCGGGGCCTGTTGGGGTGGTCAGTGAGTCTGCGTGTGAGTGTCGGCGAGTGAGCCGTTGGCTACAGCAGCTTCTGCGTACGTTGTAATGCGTTCAAGAAAAAAACAAAATAATTCTTGCCTTTTAAAAGCGCTTATTTTGAGCAATTAAATCGGACGAGCCCTTCTGTAAACCTCCATGAAAATGCGGTGACGTCGGTAAGCATTTCTGGTTTGCTGCTGCACACGCATCAGGGTGACATCATCCGCTCCGCGCGCTCAAGCTGTGGGCATTTTGTGCACGCCAAGCACGAAACATTGTCATGTTTCTTTGATGACGCCAAAAATAGTTTGCGAGCGGTCGTTTGCGGATTCCATCACAGGCCATCCGTCCAGCATTTTGTTTTCCATGAAAATCCGAGTCTTGCATTTACTTGTCTTTTAGCCCAGAGCCAAGAATGAACTCATTGACAATGAGCAAGGGAGTGTGCTGTTTAATAATTGTAAGCGAGCGAGCAAACGCCCTTTGTCTTCATTTGCTCCCGAGGACACGGCGTTAATAATGAGCGGGCACTTCAATGACACGGCCATCTTTGAAGTGTCGCCGTGACGCGCGTGTTGACTCGGCTGCCGCCGAACCACTGAAGTGGAGTGACTAAAAGCTTGGCGCCAAGGCCCGCAACGCGTGTGCTGACATATTTTTGGGCAACATGCAATTTGGGGCAATTTTTGAAATTTTAAGATGGTCTCTCGCTTCTGAAGTCAAAGGCAGGTTAACGCTTTTATGGAAAGGCGAGAAGTACGCTGTGAACCCCGCCAGCTCTTAACACTTCACCAAGCCTTGCGAGTCCCACGAGGACTTTCCTTTGTCCGTCACACATCTCGCCCCTCTTTCAACCTTAATGGAAAACGACTCTCCTTCTTTGTGCAGGTACTCAAGTCCCTCCCTCGCGTGGAGGGCCGCCCCGGCGCCTCCCTGCCGCCGATGGACTTCAAGTCGCTGGAGGACGGGCTACGAGCGGCGTACGGCGAAGACATCACTCCTGAAGACGTCATGTCGGCGGCCATGTACCCCAAGGTGTTCCAGGAATTCAAGGACTTCACCGGTGGGTTGGGATCATGCATGGACAGCGTCACATTCTCGTTGTCTGCCTTAAAGTCCGCAATTGAAAGGATAAGTACAGTATATGCTAACTCGAGACACCCATATCATTACGGATACTACAAAACAAAGCATGGGTCAATTTGCTCTAAAAGGCTGAAAATCAGCAAATATATTCTCTCTCCCTGCTTCCCTCCCACTCGCTTTCTTTCTCTGTCCATCCCTTCCTCCATCTCTCCCTCTCTCAAAATATCATCATAGTTCAGGTCCCGGGGATTAACAGGGGGATAAAATGTTGCTCCTCAAAAGAAGTCATTGATTAGCAAACGTGCTCCTCAAAGAAATATGTAACTTTATGTAGCCTTTATATATGTGTATCTATCACTCAATCTATCTATGTTGTGTTATTTTGACTTCAAGATGGCGCCGCGAGAGTGGCTGCCTTTCCAGCAGCTCCTATGTTTTGTTCTTCTATTTCTTCCTTTCATAATTTTGCTGCTGTGAATTGGGAATTTCTCCATTGTGAGACTAATAAAGGTTTTCTAATCTAATCTATCTAGCTAGCCAGCTACCTAGCTAGCCAGCTACCTAGCCAGCTATCTAGCTAGCTATCTGTGAGGAGCAATTTTGCTCATCAATGACTTCATTTGAGGAGCAACTTTTTTCACTGTTAATCAAAACCATAATGAGAGAGAGAGAGAGAGAGGTGTGGGTATGGGTATGTATACACACCCACACACAGGTTGATGCACGCACACGGTATATGCAGTCTATTCACTCTTCTTCATCCTCCGCTGCAGCTAACTTTGGCCCAGTGGACTGTCTGAGCACCAGGCTCTTCCTGGATGGACCAAAGATCGCCGAGGAGTTTGAGGTAACGTTTGAGGCAGACCGGAAGTGACTGGGATTATTTGTTCTTTATTTGTAACGAGGGGTTCATGAGTCGTTTGACAAGCGTGAGTGTGGCGATAAATGACTGGCCGCAGAGAGCGTCGCATACGTTTCCTGCGCCGAGCTCGATTGACTGTGGAGCCGCACAAGTGCCTTTCATCAACAAGCAACCGGCTCTCCGCGGCAGCTGGGGTAGAGGAAGAAGAAAGGGGACTTTTCTTTTCTTCCCCCACCACCCCTCATGTTACCAAAGTACTTCATGTCTTCATTCCAGTCAGACAATCATCCATCTTTCATTGCCTTTTTGCACCTGCTACAATATTTAGTCCTCGTAGGTGAAATGAACACATTCACATCCGCCTCGATGAATAATTTCTGCTTCTTCGACAATATCAGGATTCTCATTACGGGTTGGGCGCGCGCACGCCAAGTTTTCGTGCGCGACCAAGGGCAAGCGTGTTTCATTTGACGGCAGCAGAAGGGCTCCGGGTTGGTGTTAATTGATTTTTATATTGCCCGGGACCCGTGGAGCACCACTTCACCGCTGCTGCGTTATCAAAGATTCAACAGTTGCATCGATCGCTCAGATATGCTATTGACCCAAACTGCAAACCGCTAAGATGCCACTCAAACATTCGCAGGGATTTTATGATTTGTTTTCCACGCTCTCTTGATAAGGTCGTTTGCGCTACCCCATCAGTCTTGCATCTCCCGCGGAAAACAAGAAGCTTTTTTGCTCTCGTGACAATGGACATTCCCACCGGATCGCATCCTATTGGCGGCGGCGAGTAGCGAGAGAGAGACAGGCTGAAAGCGTATTAGAAAGTGACAACTTTTTGCATTTTGACAGGCGTTGCTTTATGGCTTGTGAAAGGAGGCGACTGAGACAAATGGCACTGCAAAGAAAGGGCACTCTTAGTCCTCCTGCCGAAGAACAAATCATGTACTCTTCGTGGTGTCGTGTGACTTTGTTGACATTTGGGGGTCATCCAAAGTGATCCAGTACAAAGATTATATTAGAAAAATTGTTAAAGGTAATAATCATGATTGGTTGACATTGTGATCATAATATTGTGTAATGTGGATGGGAGTACACCTTAGTGACTTGCGCAAAATCGCTGCCAACAACGAGGCGCTCTAAAGCGGCCATGCCTCCCCTATGCCCGAGTGCTGCATGCGCTGCCTGTCAAATCTGACAATTTGTATTCATTTTTTGTTGTTATCCCCCGCTACCCTGATGCTGCAGTTTTTTTCTCACCTTGGCTTGCGCACGTTCGCTGCCAACAACGAGACACTCCAAAGTGGCCACGCCAGCCCCTGTCCACACGCTGGCTGCCAAATCTCTGAATTCACTTCACATGGTTTTCTTTTAGAAGCCCCGATGCATGAATGAATGAATTGAATCAGTCGCGTCTTAATGATTGAGTCCGACCACGGAGTGCTAGTTTGCAAATCCTCAACTTGTTGACATGTCGGAAAAGTAGACAGCCAAGGAGCCTTCTGGCGTCGTCTCACACTTCATTTCCAGTCCTTTGCAAATCTTATCAAAAAGCGTTAAAGGCGGTGTCTGGGGCGCACGTATGCACGCACACTGCTGTCACTCACCCACACACGGGGCTAATAAAAACCTCGCCTTGGCCGGCCTTGTGCTGGTGATTCAGTCTCATTTTAATTGTGTGTGACGGGAATGTAAACTTAGATTTGCACCAAAACGCACTCCAACATACACGTGCTGTCACATCACATATTTGCTGACGCCAAGACACACACACACACAAACGCACGCATGTGATCTCATTCCCGGACGCGTTATTAATAAAATCGCCTCGAGTCTAGTGTGAAACCCGTTTTGCGTCGTAGACGCCATGAGAGCTTATCGTGTCGTTAGCTTTGTGCCGGAGGAGGCTCGACACACACTAAAAGGATCTTGTGAACATTATGGCGCGCTACTTGATTGTTTAAGCATGGAAGAGAAATTACAGGCCGGCTGCTTTGCACGTCGCACTTGACTGTGTCGAAAATATATATATTTGCGTCGGTTTGATGAGCCGCGGCAGGCAAGGCATCCCAGCGACACCGACGGGATGAGATTGGCGCGCCCAAAGTTCCAAGTTCTTCTGTCCGGCGATGTTTTAATTTTTGGCCCCCGGCCCGCAGGTGGAGCTGGAGAGGGGCAAGATCCTGCACATTAAGGCGCTGGCCCTGGGGGACCTGAACAAGGCCGGCCAGAGGGAAGTCTTCTTCGAGCTCAACGGGCAGCTCAGATCCGTGCTGGTGAAAGACACGGTGGCCATGAAGGTACGACGTGACGGCATGCGCCGAAAAGAGAATGAGAGGGAGCTGCGTTGGATGGATGAATGATCGAAAGGAGGATGAATCGCTCCGAGTCAACAACGAGGACGCACGCGTATTCATGGAGAGGGAGCTTTGCGATGACGACGACGACGTTCTATTTCTCCTCACACCTGGAAGCACACTTGTACTAATGACGGATGCCTGAAATCTCCCCCTTCTAGGAGATGAAGTTCCATCCCAAGGCCCAGAAGTCCATCAAGGGTCAGGTGGGCGCGCCCATGCCCGGAAAAGTGCTGGAGGTCAAAGTGAAAGTGGGCGACAAGGTCAGCGGTTGTCACACACAAAGTCATTTCTGACTATGCTGAAGTTGATTTGTCAGGTATCTCCGCTGTACCTTTGAATTGAACGAAAGGCTCAAAAAGTTCTTGCACTCTCATGCTAATGTTGCTAAAGCTAAGCGGACAGAAACCACCCTCATTCAGGGAAACACTCAAATTGACTTTTTGACTCTCCATACCCAATTCAAGAATTTCCAACGGGCGTGAACTTCAAGAACAAATAAATGAGAGAGAACACTGGCTGGCAAATGTTTATGCTAGCAGGAGAATCACGTTGAATAGTTAGCAGTCACAATCACGCCGCATGGTCCAGGTTAAGTTTTGGTGGCCCTAACAACAGGGTTCCCTCCACTTACATCGGTTCCGGAAAAGTACTGAACGTTGTGAAAGCGCCAAGTCCCGTCTTTTCCTTGACAAACGTTTCACCCCGATTCCAAACTGCCGCCACTCAACGGTGAAACGGTGAAATGGCGTGACTTTGTTCTTCCTGCACAGTCACACACCGGCGGCACAATGACCAATGATTGACATGTCACGCCATTACACGATGGAGAACTATTTCACAAAGCAATTTTGTGTGTGTGTGTGTGTGTGTGTGTGTGTGTGTGTGTGTGTGTGTGTGTGTGTGTGTGTGTGTGTGTGTGTCCCCGCGCATAATGCCCATATCTCAAAACACCAGTCACTGTTACCACGGCAATCACAGCTGAGTTTATTTGAGCTCGAAGATTGAAAATCAAGGTTTCACTTATGGGAGGGCGGCGGTTAATGAGAGCGAAAATACATTTTTAGTTTTATACTTTTATCCTTTTTTTTTTCTTTTTTTTACTTACACTGAAGTCAAGGTAAGTCGGGACTTTTCTTTTTACATAAGCATCTGTAATTCTACTAAAGTACAGAGTGCGAGTAATTTTTTTTTCTTCAATTCTGACGCCCTTCGCAGGTGGAAAAGGGTCAGCCCCTGTGCGTCCTCTCCGCCATGAAAATGGAAACCGTGGTCAACTCGCCGCTGTCGGGCACCGTCAAGGCAGTGCACGCCGTGACCGACTCCTCCCTGGAGGGCGACGACCTGATCCTGGAGATCGAGGAGTAGAGTGAGAGGGCGGAGAGTCGGTGGGTGGGCAGGGCCTTCTGTATAGTTTGCTGCAAGTGAGGTGCATGTGGGGTGGGGGGGGCTTTATTTTTTGGGGGGGTGGGGCATCTACACATAGCAAGGAGGTAGAATAGACACGCACAATAACATATGCCCATGTGAAATAGGGATTATTTAGTCTTTGTCCAGGACGTGGACTAGTTTCGCTTGAGCTACATTCCATCGCTGGCCTGAACCGTAGGACTAGCAGAGCTGTCATTTGGACACTTTTCAAACTTTGATGTGGTATTACTCTGCGTAGATAGCTTGACGATGCTCCCGGCCTCTTGACTTTTCCTCATTCTGTACATATTTCGTTCCCATGGTCAGCACGGCCTGGTTTCCACCACAAACGGCGCGGCGGCTGCATTGAGGAAAGCTGCTGGTCACCGTAATCTATTTTTAAAAAAATCTTCTCAAGGAGAGGAGGCATTACATCTGCTTCAAAAATATTTCCGGGTCTGAGGATGAATCGCTCGGCTGACATACAGTGAGTCCGAGTTAAAAAAAAATTAAAATAAAAATAAAAAAGGAGCCGTGTCGCATGAGGTAAAATAGATGTGATAGTCATGATATTATTGGCAGTACATGCCAGGCAGTCGAAATCAAAACATGAACGCTTCTCTGGTGCTTGTTGACATCATTCCCCCACGAAAAAAAAAGAATTGCGGGGTGCGCTCGAGTTGTTTTGTGTGCCTTACTTCCGATTTTCTTCCTCTTCTTCAAAGTGAAGTGCAGTCACGTCTTTGGCGAGCCGCGTCTCCTTTCCTTTGGCACCGAACGAATATATTTGGTAACAGCTGAGCCGCACGCAGTGTGGCCGCCGCACGGGACATTTGGCGCTCCGTCGACCGTTTCTCATTCCTTTTTATGACTTGATTTACGTTCAAAGATCACAACAGAATTTTAGTCAACTTTATGAGACACCGGCGCCGCAAATCGTAATCATTTTAGTCGAGGATTGTCAGAGCGCCAGCTGTCAAAGTGGCGCGTCGAATAATTTCATTATAATGGTCGTCCCAGCGTTAAACGAACGGAAACACGCGCAACGCTAACTTAAGGTAGCGTTGCGACGACGTGCGCCGATAACACGCCTCGAGTAGGCGTCGCTTCGTGTCATGGGCTCTTCTCATTCCCTTTCCGTCAATCTTGGAAAGTTCGCAGGACAAGTGTGAAGGCGCCAGGGTGGTGATTTTTAATGATTATGCTTTCGTGTCAGGTGCATTCTGGGAATGTGTGAGCCAGTCGGGAAGTCAAGACAAATCTTTGCGGGGGGGCGGGGGCGGTGGTGATATTCCAGTTTGGCATTACGGCGGAAGTCGTGTTACTGTATCAGTAATATCAGCGAGCGGTCGTTACTCCACATCACGTCGGAGTAAAGGCTTCGCGAGGCACGAACGAGACGATGCGTTGACGTGAGGCAGTCCCAGCTGTGTTCTCCCCCCCACCCCCCATGAGGCTCCACTGATTAATTTCTTCATTAATACTCTGTCAAGTGATGTGAAATTAGCCGGACTAATAAGAGAGCCCCGGCAGCAGTGGCGCGGCTCCGATTCTTCGTGTGCCCTGGCATACATTAGCCTAATTGTGTGTGTGCAAGCAAATTTCCAAGCGGCTCCCACCATGCTGCAACCTCCAGAAGTTTAAAAAAAAAAAAACGGCTCCGAAATGAGACGACATCTTGACAAACACGGAAACGTTCTTTTGTCGCGCCCAGACGTCCAAACACGAGCACTTGAACGCTTGGCACGTCTGTCGACCCGATACCATTAAGCTGTGTGGAGGTGATCACTTTGCGCCGGTGGTAAATTCAAACACCCGTGGCCCCGCCCTCTTTCCTCCCCGTCAGTACCGCTCCTGCCATAATCTCCCCTCGTTGTCGTCCTGGCATCCGATCGGCTCTCGCCGCCGCCGTGTCTACCCGAACTCCGGCTCATCCTCGCCAGCCTCCGCGCGCCAGGTCATCAAAATTGTTTGCTTCTAGGGTTACGCCATCTACTGGTCAGTGACTGTCATATGTGCTGTGTTTTTTTTTGTTTTTTTAATCTCTATATAGAAATGTATATCTACAAGCAACCAAAATGTTTGTTTACGCTTTCATATGCTAAAATGTCTCGCAAAAAATCGTAAGTTTACATTTGGCTGCCCTCGTTTAGCCTGTACTGGATAAGAAGCACAACTGAAAAAAAACCTAAAACACTACAAAAAAAAAAAAGGGAAGTGATTCAAGAGCTCTAATTGTAGTTGATGTCTCCACTTACAAATAAAAGTTGAAATAACGAAGCCCGCTGTGGGTGTCTCTGTGTCAATTATTTCGATGCCGTAAGACGAGTAAAGAACCACCTCTTTCGTTCCCAATTGGCAGTGAGCAGATGACATTTTTTGTCATCTGGCAGAAACAAAACATTTTTGTCAGGGGAAAAAAAACACACACCTATTCACTTATAAATTGTTTCCTTTCAATACTAACGTACAGTATACGCCACAAAGCAGACCTCGTTCCTGGTTTTTGGGAGTAAAGCTGTTTAATTGCGTCATGGCTCCACCCCGTGCCCACCGTGACTGACAGGACATTTCCGCACGGCCGGATGATGGATGACGACGCACCTCCACAGCCTTGCAGGGTTATCTGCTTAAACACCAGCGGGATGAATCAAACGTGCCTGTCGCACGAGCGGCTCCATCGATCAGCTGCCCGACGATGGCTGGGATGGCGTTTTTGCAGCTCGCTTGGGCCGCCATGCGGCTAATGACAGGCTTGCCGCTCGTTCAGGCGGAAGATGAACGGGAAGTTGGAGGAAGAAACGTCACGGCCGGTAAGTGGTCCGACCTTCTCCCCGTTACAACCTCGCCTTTTGTTGTCACCGTGACGGACATGTTGAAGTTTCACCCTCGCCAGCGGGAGTTTGTTTATTATTGTCTGCAGCAAGTCATTTGATAAAACGAGTCTCACAAAGCTACTTTGTGTGACAGACAGTAATTCCAAAAAGAAGCTTCAAGATGTTCAATGTCGCTGCCGGTTGAAGTTAACAAGCTAAACAAAGACACTGACATGTTTTTAATGAAACTACATCGGTGAGGAACATCAGCTAGCTTAATGCTAACAAACAATCTAACATCCTATACCTGTGCGAATGACACTAGCATCAATTTTGTAACCCTTTAAGCGACAGATATTGATATACTTCATATCTATATATATTGTATATATCCTTTATCCTCTTTGACGAACGACTTATATTACTGCAGGTTACTGAGGAGGTGAAACCGTCCCCACCCCATCTCCAGTCACCGCAGCATTCGAAAAACCACCATACACATCCCAGACGGGACTGAAGGCACGAGGAAGCGCGGAAACGGACGACGGGGAGGAGCGGGGCGGGTGGTGTGTGTTTGTCTCTCCGTGTCCATGTTCGGTGCACCTCCGCTTTGAGAACGGTGCGCTGTTGCTGTGGCAACAGGCACATTCAGGCCAAAAGGATGCCGTCTGGGGAAGGGCGGACGGTTTTTCATTTGTGACGCTGCATGCATCTGTTTTACTATTTGACAGAAAAAAAAACCCAGCCACTTCAGTTTGTCTGAGACTGAGAGCGCCTCCCTGTGGCAAATTAACCCAACCCCTTTTTCATACGAGTTCATTTTCAACTTGTCACTTTTGAGATCCGTCTGTGTGAAAAGGATAGCCGGAGTAATAGCTTTATTGTTGTCGTGCAGGTGTAGCGTGTAATCATCTCAGGCTCTTAGCGTGCCATCCAAGTGCGGCATTTGTGATTTAGTGCAGTCTGTCACTTGTTATCAGCTCCGGCACACCTTTTTTTAAATGACAGAGGACACACTGAGCTCTGTTATCGCTCCATCTGCACACTGCTGGGATTAAGGGCCCATATTGTTGTCCTAATTACATGCTTTCCAAACAAACTGGATATCTTTTAGGAGAGGGTTTGTTTTTTGGGGGGAATGAGGGGCTTGCAATAACCGTCTCTTCACTGCGTAACCTTTAAGGCTTGCCTAAACCTTTTCTAAAAGATGATTTAATGATCTTTTCACATTTCAACAACAGGATGAAATGAAACGGTCCTAAAATGGTTCAGGTCCTACTTGGAGGAAAGGAGTTGTTTTGTGACCAGTGGAAGTTTTAAATCTGATCAAATAACCATGACACGTGGTGTCCCTCAAGGTTCAGTCCTTGGACCCGTTTTTGTTCAGCCTGTATTTTCGACCTTTGGGTCAAATTCTTCAGTACGCCAAAGTTGACGTTCATGGCTTTGCAGATGATATGCAGTTCAATAAAGGTGCTGTGTCACTGCCCAAAGCAAGTTAAGAACTGGATGAACCAAAATTTTCTTCAGGTAACAAAAACAAAAGTGACATAATTGTTTTTTGGCAATTAAAAAAAAAGGGATTGCTATTAGTGAACACGGTAAAAAACTAAAGATCAAGTCCGAAACCTCGAAGGGATAAGTGGCTCGGGTAATGGATGGATGGATGGAAGTCTTCAATTCATTTGCCATTAAATGTTATGCTTGACATTTAAAATCCTGCCTTTGAATGTTGTTTTATAACCGCGTGAAGCACATTGTGTATGGAATGCGTATTTTAAACAAAGCTGTTTTCCCTTGCCTGGCCTTCTACATGCGCATCTGGAACATTGCCAAGGTCATGTGACTTTTTCCACATTTCATTTTCATCTAATTCTTAAATGAAAAAGAAAAAAAATCATTTTATATCCACATCTTTTGAACCCTCTTCAGTTCCGCCTTCTTTTCTCTCCGCCGCAGTCCGGATGGGAGACCTTCCGAGAGAGCGGTCACGAAGCACCCCGGGAAATTAAGAGTTTAAAGCGGGAGCAGGTGACGCCAAAGTGGCTCGAAGAATTAAAATGCTGGCAGCGGAGACGTTGCAGGTGCACCTCAATCAGATTCTGAATCGTCTTTCTTGTCCAAGTCTGTAAAACACGCAAGTTTCTTGACGCGACTGAGTGTGACTCACATTTTTGTTCCTCAAAAATCACGGGCAAATAAGACTTGATTGTGGCGTAAATGATGTCTGAGATCTCCATCTTTTGTCGTTCAATTACGAATGAGACAAGAGGAGCGCGGCTCCCATTGCAGTTAGATGTCGGCGTCCTGGCCAAGCCGACGTGCCAGCGTGTTGTTGCTTCCAAAAGTCAAATGCTTTCAGATGCTAGGAAAAGGCAGCAATGTAAAGTGCGACACTGCCAATGTCTCCATCATGAAATTATTTGCTTGTACCCGTATCAACATTTTGCAAGCCAGGAGTGGGCTGGTGCCAGCGCAAAGCAGCAACGGATAGTTGAACACAAACCCCCAAGCAATATAAAATGATACTCACAGGCATAGATTCTTTATCCCTGGCGGAGAACGATGACGGCCGCCTCCTGAGGCTTTGAGACGTCTGTTCTATAAGTATCCTTATGCTGTCCCCAGGTGGCCAAGACTCGGTTTCAATGTAGTTTCATTATGTGCAGTATCGGAAATAATTACAGGTAGTGCATAAAATGGTGTGCGGTCGCGGATGCAAGGTGGGCAACTGACTCCAAGGCTCATTTTTCAATTTTTGGTCCATTGCGATTTTACTACCTATTGGCAAAGGGTTTTGCATCTTCTCACAAGTCGCGTTTCAAATTGTGTGCTCAAGCCATCTCCGAGCATGTGGAAAGAACATCCACTCAGGCCCGCAGCAAACAACATCAATATTCAAGCACTGTTGTGTATCTGTATTCATATTTCATCAGCGGAGCACCTCGGGGGAATCTGGCGTTTACCCAAAACAAAACGTACCCTACTAACGTCTGACATTCTTCTTCTTGATTTGATTCTATTCTGTCTCACCGAATTTGGCAGATTGCGGCACGACAAATGCAAATAGTCAAGTGTGTGTGCGCGCTACAAGTCAGGTGCCCCAAATAGAGAGGGGAAATTATTCTCACCGACAGGATTCGCGAGGTAGTATTATGCATATTAACATGGGTGCACTGTTGCATTTGAATAATCGTAACAATTCTGCCTCTCAATGCGCACCCATTGTTTAAAAGTGACGTCATTAGCAAAATTACATGAAATTATTTTGATGTCTTAAATTTCGCTCAGGTTTCAGCATATGTGGAGTTGAGAGAGTAACTGTGCCCTTATATTCTTGTGAACCGACAAATACGTAAGGTAAATATGGATTGTGATGGATACAAAAAGTTGTTTCATACACCGTATAGCACGTCATCACTGTCAATGACGCTTCTTCCTTTTGTAATGTCAACATTACCGGATCATCATCTGATGAAGATGCTTTTAACCTCTCAAAACTGCATTTTTTAAAAACCTTGTTGGCTGTAATATTTCAAGCACGACCAACATGTTACCTCTCAATACCTCACCGGTTATGGGATATTGTGATTCCCTCGGAACGTGAAAGAGACGATTCGAAAATGTGAAATGTTGTGTTCTTACCACCATAGACCATAGAGCGGCGCCAAATCCCAATCGGTGACTTCCTGGGGAGATTGTAATCATTAGATTTGAAGTGGACTTCCTGCAATATGGACATATAATTCACGAGGAGGGATTTGTTTTATTTTTTAGATTTTCATAAGGCTTTTGATCAGTTTAGCAGTCACGGTTGAGGCCGTTCACCGCTTTCTGTTCATTATTGTAGCCGAAATGATATTAATTTTATAGAATGGCCCCCATTATGAAAAAAAAATAGTGATGAGTCAGTTGGCAGATGATACAACCTTGCCTTTTTGTGAACGCCGAGACTCAAAGTCTTCTTAGCTCTTCATGACAATTACAGTATTCTCAATCTAACTGTGGTCAAATGTTATTGTCGTTGCATGACTGTCCTCTACAGTCGATGAATGGGATTGCAGTTAATTCCGGGATTTTCATCGCAAAGGACTATAATTTGACATGGAAAACAAATATTTGAAGAAGCGCAACAGATATATGTAAGTCCACGCTTAGTCGTTGGATGCAGACAGAAGTTACAATCTTTGTGTGCTATGGTCCAAAAGTGTTTATCTTAATTAATAAGATTCATTTTGTTTATATGCTGTAATAGATGTCAATACATTAGGAACGTCTGTGTGGTGTAATGTCATGAAGGTGGTGTGAATGTGAATGCTAATGAGTTTGAATTGACGAATTGACATTGAAGTGGCTAATTGGATGTATGAAAAACGGACATTTGGGGGGCGATATTGCCCCCAAAATGATTGTGTCTAAAATGAGTGGGATAGATTATTTATTTATTTATTATTTATTTTATCATCTATTTATTGAGATGCGATTTTGTCAGCAGCTCTTTACCAGTGAAACTCTCCAATTTCCATCGGCAGATTCTCTTTTATTGCAAATTAATTTTCAAAAGAGACGAGGGGGTAGGAGGGGGGGTCAGTGTCCCGATCCCATTACGCGATTGGAAATCGGGGCCGATCGCGTTGATTATCAGCTGATTTTGTATCAAGTGTAAAATATCGTTTATTATTTTCCGAACACTTCAAGGTAACAAGGCTTCAAAATAATCCGAATGTGAAAATTTCTTGCCAAATAGAACAGTAGCGTCTTAGTTTTATATTGCACAATGTTACAAGTTGTTTTGTTTGTTTGCAGCGATGTCGTTACCTGTGAAGAGAGCACTCCCACAGACAAGACAGACACGTCTCCTGCTGACACACAGCTCGCCAGCAGGCAGAGCCAGAGGGGTGGGTTTTGTTTTCATAGCTTGTTTGGAGGCAGAGACAAGACGAAATATGCTCCAAAGTCAGTCTACCTTGCCTGATATAACGAAGCCTCGCCAGACGACATCGTCAAAGAGTTGAGAGAGCTGAGGGCGCGTCAGATCAGCTACGTCCAAACGACATAACTTCAGATAGAAGTTTAACGGGTGTCAATTATTTAGTGACAAGCGAGCTTGTTCCACATTGATTGCGTCTAACGAGGTCATTAATCAATCGTGTCGGTTCAAAATGAGGGATGACCCGCACATACCCGGCAACCGCATAGCTGCATCTGCTCTTCATTTTAGCCTGCACAAAGCTATAAATAATGATGTAAATGCATGTTTACCATGAGCTAAATCTGAATGTATCAAACAGAGGAATCCGTCATTCTATGTCATGCTCATATGGGCTATTCAACCAAATCGGTGCCCTTTGAGTCCCCAGACAATTGCACGAAAATAAATTTTTATAAGGCATTCCACGCATTGAAATATGGATTGTGTCTGACATTCACGTTGTTTAACGTTAACATTCAATGAGGGCCACTGTCATGGCAATAATGCCCATATTTGAAAATTTCAGCTAATAACCCATGAGGAGTTTCAGTACAGGCGGCCCGGTAGTCCAGTGGTTAGCACGTCGGCTTCACAGTGCAGAGGTACCGGGTTCGATTCCAGCTCCGGCCTCTCTGTGTGGAGTTTGCATGTTCTCCCCGGGCCTGCGTGGGTTTTCTCCGGGTGCTCCGGTTTCCTCCCACATTCCAAAAACGTGCATGTCAGGCTGATTGGACGCTCTAAATTGTCCCTAGGTGTGAGTGTGGGCGTGGATGGTTGTTCGTCTCTGTGTGCCCTGCGATTGGCTGGCAACTGATTCAGGGTGTCCCCCGCCTACTGCCCGGAGATGGCTGGGATAGGCTCCAGCACCCCCCGCGACCCTAGTGAGGATCAAGCGGTTCGGAAAATGGATGGATGGATGGAGTTTCAGTACAAAAAAAAATTACATGAGAAAGCAAGTTCTGAGATGGACCAATCCACATTTAGTGCTTTTCAAAAAAGACGAAAAATATAAAACTTAGAGTTTATTTTGAAGGTGTTACGAAAAACAATTGGCAAATTGAACATATTTTTGCCATTAAAACTCAATGTGCTGACTTTGTGGCGAAGAATAACTTGCATTAATTTTAAAAGGTAGCATGTGTGGATTTTAGTGCCATCTAGTGCTAAACTAATAGAATATACAGCCAAAAGATCGAAGGACGTGCATTTAGTTTTATAGCCAAAAAGGACAACCATGTGTTGGAAGGTGATTTTAACCCCCCCAAAATAACAATGTATAGTAAGGTGTTTTCAGCGAAAAAAAACAAGCATTTTTGGTAAGGCGTTTTGCGCGGAAAAAATGACCATGTATATATACTAAGGCGTTATTAGCCGGAAAAAAACGACCTTGTAGAGTCGTTTCTAACGGAAAAAACGACCAAATATAGAAAGGCGCTTTTGGCCCCAAAAACCCCCCAACATGTATAGGAAGGCGTTTTAAGCCGAAAAAACAACCATGTATAGTAAGGCGTTTTTTACACCCCCCCGACCATGTGTAGTAAGGCGTTTTTTTTACTGAAAAAAAAAACGATCACGTACAGTAAATCGATTTTAGCCCCAAAACGACCATGTATAGTAAAGTGTTGTTAACGGAGAAAACGACCAGGTATAGTAAGGTTTTTTTGCCCAAAATAACGACCGTGTATAGTAAGGTGTTTATATCGGAAAAAAACGACCATGTATAGTAAGGTGTTTTTTTGCCGAAAAAATTAGGCGTTTTTTGCCTAAAAAACGACCATGTATCTTAAGGCGTTTTTTTGCCGAAAATAATGACCATGTATATAGTAAGGTGTTTTTTTGCCGAAAACCGACCATGTATAGTAAGGCGTTTTTAGCTGAAAAAAACGACCATGTATAGTAAGGCGTTTTTATCGGAAAAAAACGACCATGTATAGTAAGGTGTTTTTTTGCCGAAAAAATGAGCATGTATAGTAAAGCGTTTTTATCGGAAAAAAACGACCATGTATAGTAAGGTGTTTTTATCGGAAAAAAAACGACCATGTATATATAGTAAGGTTTTTTTATCGGAAAAAAAACGACCATGTCTAGAAAGGCGTTTTTTGCCGAAAAAAATGACCATGTATAGTAAGGCGTTTTTAGTCGAAAAAAAAAACGACTGTGTAGAAAGGCGTTTTTAGCCGAAAAAAACGACCATGTATAGTAAGGCGTCTTTAGCCCAAAAAAATGACAATGTATCGTAAGGCGTTTTTTTGCCAAAAATAACGACCATGTATAGTAAGGTGTTTTTATCGGAAAAAAATGACCATGTACTGTATAGTAAGGCGTTTTTTGCCGAAAAAAATGACCATGTATAGTAAGGCGTTTTTAGCCGAAAAAAATGACCATGTATATATAGATGTCATGATTCGGTTTAGGGACCAACAGGTGGCACTGTAGGGCTCCCCCGGCAGCTGCACACCTGTTGGTCATTTGGTAATTAGTTGTATAAAAGGACTCCTGCCCGAACACTCGGTGTCGGGTCATTGTTTGCTTATTGCTACTGTCATGTGTGTTGCTGTTTGCTCCTGGCTTCGGTTATGTTTAGTTCATTGTTATGTTTTAGCTTTAGTCATGGTTTTTGTTTGATACTTTGGACTTTGTTTGTTTTGGATGTAGTTTTCTTTGTTTTAAATACAATTCTTCAAATACACCCTGCTCCTCCCTCCTGCCTGCTTTTTGGGGCCCACCACCACCTCGCTACGTGACAATAGAAAGGCGTTTTTTTCCGAAAATAACGACCATGTATAGTAACGTGTTCTTATCGGAAAAAAACGACCATGTATTGTAAGAGGTTTTGAGCCAAAAATAACGACCATGTATAGTAAAGTGTTTTTTTGCCGAAAAAATGACCATGTATAGATAGGCGTTTTTAGCCGGAAAAAACGACCATGTATAGTAAAGTGTTTTTTTGCCGAAAAAATGACCATGTATAGAAAGGCGTTTTTAGCCGGAAAAAAACAACCATGTACTGTATAGTAAGGCGTCTTTAGCCGAAAAAAACGACCATGTATCGTAAAGCGTTTTTTTGCCGAAAATAACGACCATGTATAGTAACGCGTTTTTATCGGAAACAAAACGACCATGTATAGTCAGGCATTTTAAGCCGAAAAAAACCCCACTAAGAATAGTCAGGCGTTTTTAACCGAAAAAACGACCATGTATTGTAAGGCGTTTTGAGCCCAAAATAACGACCATGTATAGTAAGGCGTTTTTAGCCCGAAAAAAAACGACCATGTATAGTAAGGCGTTTTTATCGGAAAAAAAACGACCATGTATAGTAAGGCGTTTTTATCCGAAAAAAAACGACCATGTATAGTAAGGCGTTTTTAGCCGGAAAAAATGACCATGTATAGTAAGGTGTTTTTTTGCCGAAAAAACGACCATGTATAGTAAGGCGTTTTTAGCCGAAAAACACGACCATGTATAGTAAGGTGTCTTTAGCCGAAAAAAACGACCATGTATCGTAAGGCGTTTTTTTGCCGAAAATAACGACCCTTGTATAGCAAGGCGTTTTTATCGGAAAAAAACGACCATGTATAGTAAGGCGTTTCAAGCCGGAAAAAAACGACCATGTATAGTAAGGTGTTTTTAGCCGAAAAAAATGACCATGTATCGTAAGGCATTTTTTTGCCAAAAATAATGACCATGTATAGTAAGGTGTTTTTAGCCGGAAAAAAACAACCATGTACTGTATAGTAAGGCGTCTTTAGCCGAAAAAAACGACCATGCATCGTAAAGCGTTTTTTTGCCGAAAATAACGACCATGTATAGTAACGCGTTTTCATCGGAAACAAAACGACCATGTATAGTCAGGCATTTTAAGCCGAAAAAAACCCACTAAGAATAGTCAGGCGTTTTTAACTGAAAAAAACGACCATGTATAGTAAGGCGTTTTTATCGGAAAAAAAACGACCATGTATAGTAAGGCGTTTTTTGCCGAAAAAAACAACCATGTATAGTAAGGCGTTTTTATCCGAAAAAAACCACCATGTATAGTAAGGCGTTTTTAGCCGGAAAAAATGACCATGTATAGTAAGGTGTTTTTTTGCCGAAAAAACGACCATGTATAGTAAGGCGTTTTTAGCCGAAAAACACGACCATGTATAGTAAGGTGTCTTTAGCCGAAAAAAACGACCATGTATCGTAAGGCGTTTTTTTGCCGAAAATAACGACCCTTGTATAGCAAGGCGTTTTTATCGGAAAAAAACGACCATGTATAGTAAGGCGTTTCAAGCCGGAAAAAAACGACCATGTATAGTAAGGTGTTTTTAGCCGAAAAAAATGACCATGTATCGTAAGGCGTTTTTTTGCCAAAAATAATGACCATGTATAGTAAGGTGTTTTTATCGGAAAAAAAACGACCATGTATAGTAAGGCGTTTTTAGCCGGAAAAAACGACCATGTATAGTAAGGTGTTTTTTTGCCGAAAAACCGACCATGTATGGTAAGGCGTTTTTAGCCGGAAAAAACGACCATGTATAGTAAGGTGTTTTTAGCCGAAAAAAATGACCATGTATCGTAAGGCGTTTTTTTGCCAAAAATAATGACCATGTATAGTAAGGTGTTTTTATCGGAAAAAAAACGACCATGTATAGTAAGGCGTTTTTAGCTGAAAAAAACGACCATGTATAGTAAGGCGTTTTTTTGCCGAAGAAATGAGCATGTATAGGAAAGCGTTTTTATCGGAAAAAAACGACCATGTATAGTAAGGTGTTTTTATCGGGAAAAAAACGACCATGTATAGTAAGGTGTTTTTATCGGAAAAAAATGACCATGTATCGTAAGGCGTTTTTTTTGCCCAAAATAACGACCATGTATAGTAAGGTGTTTTTATCGGAAACGCACTGTATTATTGGGCGCAGTTTTAAAGTGGTAAAACATACGCCAGCTTAAACATAGGGCATGCATGCGCGCACGCTAAAAACACGTTAGCTTGAAGCATACGGTAGCATGCCAAGACATACAGATACAAGCTAAAAACACGTTTTTAAAAAGGCAACGGAAGCAAAACTGAGTTCCGTTGTATTTTATTTAGCCATCGTACAATGTACTCACGTTTTTCGATCAATCATCACCCAGAAATCCATCAAAGTCCTCATCCTCTGTATCAGAATTGAACAATTGTGCAAGTACCGGTAATCCATCAAAAACGCCGTGTTCCCTCTCGTCAGAGTCACTCTCATTGCCATGTGGCTCCACAGAAATGATGCCGGCTTTGCCAAAAACTCGAACAACAGTGCAAGCAGACACGTTCGTCCAAGCGGCAACAATCCATTCGCAAATTGTGGCGTAACTCGCCCAGCGCTGCCTCTCACTCTTTGTAAAGTTGTGTTTGCCATTGATCATCCATTGTTCCCATGCCGTTCGCAACTTTACTTTGAACGCCCGGTCGCAACTTTACTTTGAACGCCCGGTTGATGCCGATGTCCAGCGGTTGCCGTTCTTTAGTCAAGCCTCCGGGAATAACGGCAAGCTCAGAGTTCATTTGCTTGACTTGGTTTTTCACCGCTGCTGTGAGATGGGCACGCAGGCCAAAAGCATAACCGATGGCTTGAAGTTTGAACTGAGCTTTGTAGGCATGTCTCTTTGTAGAATTTATTTTCGGGGGTTCTTAGAAACCAAAAACCGAAGTTGTTTTGCAACAATCCACATAGCCACTGTCGTTTTTTTTCAAGCTAAAAACGCCTTCGTATACTATGTCATTTTATTCGGGCTAAAAACGCCTTACTATACTATGTCGGTTTTTTTTAGCTAAAAACGCCTTACTATACTATGTCGTTTTTTTGGGCTAAAAATGCCTTACTATACTATGTCATTTTTTTCGGGCTAAAAACACCTTACTATACTATGTCGTTTTTTTCGGGCTAAAAACGCCTTACTATACTATGTCGTTTTTTTCGGCCTAAAAACACCTTACTATATACTTTGTCTTTTTTTTCGGCCTAAAAACGCTTTACTATACAATGTTGTTTTTTTCGAGGTAAAAACGCCATACTATACTATGTCATTTTTTCGAGCTAAAAACGCCTTACTATACTATGTCGTTTTTTTCGGGTTAAAAACGCCTTACTATATACTATGTCTTTTTTTTCAGGCTAAAAACGCCTTACTATACTATGTCGTTTTTTTTCAGGCTAAAAACGCCTTACTATACTATGTCGTTTTTTTTCGGCCTAAAAACGCCTTACTATACTATGTCGTTTTTTTCAGCAAAAAACGCCTTACTATACTATGTCGTTTTATTCGGGCTAAAAACGCCTTACTATACTATGTCGTTTTTTTTCGAGCTTAAAACGCCTTACTATACTGTGTCATTTTTTTCAGCAAAAAAAGGCTTACTATACTATGTCGTTTTATTCGGGCTAAAAACGCCTTACTATACTATGTTGTTTTTTTGGGCTAAAAATGCCTTACTATAGGATGTCGTTTTTTTTGGGCAAAAAACGCCTTACTATACATCGTCGGTTTTTTCGGCAAAAAACGCCTTACTATACATGGTCGTTTTTTTCGGCAAAACGCCTTACTATACTATGTCGTTTTTTTCGGGCTTAAAAACACCTTTCTATACTATGTCGTTTTTTTTTTAGCTAAAAACGCCTTGTTTTTTTCGGCCTAAAAACGCCTTACTATATACTATGTCGTTTTCTTCGGCCTAAAAACGCCTTACTATGTATACTATGTCGTTTTTTTCGGGCTAAAGACGCCTTACTATGTCGTTTTTTTCGGGCGAAAAACACCTGACTATACTATGTCGTTTTTTTCGGCCTAAAAACGCCTTACTATACTATGTCGTTTTTTTCAGCAAAAAACGCCTTACTATACTATGTTGTTTTATTCGGGCTAAAAACGCCAAACTATACTATGTCGTTTTTTTCGGGCTAAAAACGCCTTACTATACCATGTCATTTTTTTTCGGGCAAAAAAACGCCTTACTAAACTATGTGGTTTTATTCGGGCTTAAAAACGCCCTACTATACTATGTCGTTTTTTTCGGCCTAAAAACGCCTTACTATACTATGTCGTTTTTTTCGGCCTAAAAACGACTTACTATGTCGTTTTTTTCGGGCGAAAAACGCCTGACTATACTGTCGTTTTTTTCGGCCTAAAAACGCCTTACTATACTATGTCGTTTTTTTCAGCAAAAAATGCCTTACTATGCTATGTCGTTTTATTCGGGCTAAAAACGCCAAACTATACTATGTCGTTTTTTTCGGGCTAAAAACGCCTTACTATACCATGTCATTTTTTTTCGGGCTAAAAACGCCTTACTATACTATGTGGTTTTATTCGGGCTAAAAACGCCTTACTATACTAGGTCGTTTTTTTCGAGCTAAAAACGCCTTACTATACTATGTCGTTCTTTTCGGCCTAAAAACGCCTTACTATATACTATGTCGTTTTTTTCGGCCTAAAAACGCCTTACTATACTATGTCTTGTTTTTTTAGCTAAAAACGCCTTACTATACCATGTTGTTTTTTTCGGCCTAAAAACGCCTTACTATACTATGTCGTTTTTTTCCGCCTAAAAACGCCTTACTATACTATGTCGTTTTTTTACTATATACTATGTCCTTTTTTTCCGCCTAAAAACGCCTTACTATACTATGTCCTTTTTTTCGGCCTAAAAACGCCTTACTATACTATGTCGTTTTTTTTCGGCCTAAAAACGCCTTACTATACGATGTCATTTTTTTCGGGCTAAAAAATGCCTTACTATACAATGCCGTTTTTTTGGGCTAAAAACGCCTTACTATACGATGTCGTTTTTTTCGGCCTAAAAACGCCTTACTATACTATGTCGTTTTTTTCAGCCTAAAAACGCCTTACTATACTATGTCGTTTTTTTCGAGCTAAAAACGCCTTACTATCCGTTGTCGTTTTTTTCAGCAAAAAAAGGCTTTCTATACTATGTCGTTTTTTTCGGGTTAAAAACGCCTTACTATACTATGTCGGTTTCTTCGGCCTAAAAATGCCTTACTATACTATGTCGTTTTTTTCGAGCTAAAAACGCCTTACTATATATACTATGTTGTTTTTTTTGGGCTAAAAACGCCTTACTATATATACTATGTCGTTTTTTTCGGCCTAAAAACGCCTTACTATACTATGTCGTTTTTTTCGAGCTAAAAACGCCTTACTATACTATGTCGTTTTTTTCGGGTTAAAAACGCCTTACTATATACTATGTCTTTTTTTTTTCAGGCTAAAAACGCCTTACTATACTATGTCGTTTTTTTTCAGGCTAAAAACGCCTTACTATACTATGTCGTTTTTTTTCGGCCTAAAAACCCCTTACTATACTATGTCGTTTTTTTGGGGGCTAAAAACGCCTTACTATACTATGTCGTTTTTTTCGGCCTTAAAACGCCTTACTATACTATGTCGTTTTTTTTCGAGCTTAAAACGCCTTACTATACTGTGTCATTTTTTTCAGCAAAAAAAGGCTTACTATACTATGTCATTTTATTCGGGCTAAAAACGCCTTACTATACTATGTTGTTTTTTTGGGCTAAAAATGCCTTACTATAGGATGTCGTTTTTTTTGGGCAAAAAACGCCTTACTATACATCGTCGGTTTTTTCGGCAAAAAACGCCTTACTATACATGGTCGTTTTTTTCGGCAAAACGCCTTACTATACTATGTCGTTTTTTTCGGGCTTAAAAACACCTTTCTATACTATGTCGTTTTTTTTTTAGCTAAAAACGCCTTGTTTTTTTCGGCCTAAAAACGCCTTACTATACTATGTCGTTTTCTTCGGCCTAAAAACGCCTTACTATGTATACTATGTCGTTTTTTTCGGGCTAAAGACGCCTTACTATGTCGTTTTTTTCGGGCGAAAAACGCCTGACTATACTATGTCGTTTTTTTCGGCCTAAAAACGCCTTACTATACTATGTCGTTTTTTTCAGCAAAAAACGCCTTACTATACTATGTTGTTTTATTCGGGCTAAAAACGCCAAACTATACTATGTCGTTTTTTTCGGGCTAAAAATGCCTTACTATACCATGTCATTTTTTTTCGGGCAAAAAAACGCCTTACTAAACTATGTGGTTTTATTCGGCCTAAAAACGCCTTACTATATACTATGTCCTTTTTTCGGCCTAAAAACGACTTACTATGTCGTTTTTTTCGGGCGAAAAACGCCTGACTATACTGTCGTTTTTTTCGGCCTAAAAACGCCTTACTATACTATGTCGTTTTTTTCAGCAAAAAACGCCTTACTATACTATGTCGTTTTATTCGGGCTAAAAACGCCAAACTATACTATGTCGTTTTTTTCGGGCTTAAAACGCCTTACTATACTGTGTCATTTTTTTCAGCAAAAAAAGGCTTACTATACTATGTCGTTTTATTCGGGCTAAAAACGCCTTACTATACTATGTCGTTTTTTTGGGCTAAAAATGCCTTACTATAGGATGTCGTTTTTTTTGGGCAAAAAACGCCTTACTATACATCGTCGTTTTTTTCGGCAAAAAACGCCTTACTATACATGGTCGTTTTTTTTCGGCAAAACGCCTTACTATACTATGTCGTTTTTTTCGGGCTTAAAAACACCTTTCTATTCTATGTCGTTTTTTTTTTAGCTAAAAACGCCTTGTTTTTTTCGGCCTAAAAACGCCTTACTATATACTATGTCGTTTTCTTCGGCCTAAAAACGCCTTACTATGTATACTATGTCGTTTTTTTCGGGCTAAAAACGCCTTACTATGTCGTTTTTTTCGGGCGAAAAACACCTGACTATACTATGTCGTTTTTTTCGGCCTAAAAACGCCTTACTATATACTATGTCGTTTTTTTCGGCCTAAAAACGCCTTACTATACTATGTCGTTTTTTTCGGCCTAAAAACGACTTACTATGTCGTTTTTTTCGGGCGAAAAACGCCTGACTATACTGTCGTTTTTTTCGGCCTAAAAACGCCTTACTATACTATGTCGTTTTTTTCAGCAAAAAACGCCTTACTATGCTATGTCGTTTTATTCGGGCTAAAAACGCCAAACTATACTATGTCGTTTTTTTCGGGCTAAAAACGCCTTACTATACCATGTCATTTTTTTTCGGGCTAAAAACGCCTTACTATACTATGTGGTTTTATTCGGGCTAAAAACGCCTTACTATACTAGGTCGTTTTTTTCGAGCTAAAAACGCCTTACTATACTATGTCGTTCTTTTCGGCCTAAAAACGCCTTACTATATACTATGTCGTTTTTTTCGGCCTAAAAACGCCTTACTATACTATGTCTTGTTTTTTTAGCTAAAAACGCCTTACTATACCATGTTGTTTTTTTCGGCCTAAAAACGCCTTACTATACTATGTCGTTTTTTTCCGCCTAAAAACGCCTTACTATACTATGTCGTTTTTTTACTATATACTATGTCCTTTTTTTCGGCCTAAAAACGCCTTACTATACTATGTCCTTTTTTTCGGCCTAAAAACGCCTTACTATACTATGTCGTTTTTTTTCGGCCTAAAAACGCCTTACTATACGATGTCATTTTTTTCGGGCTAAAAACGCCTTACTATACAATGCCGTTTTTTTGGGCTAAAAACGCCTTACTATACGATGTCGTTTTTTTCGGCCTAAAAACGCCTTACTATACTATGTCGTTTTTTTCAGCCTAAAAACGCCTTACTATACTATGTCGTTTTTTTCGAGCTAAAAACGCCTTACTATCCGTTGTCGTTTTTTTCAGCAAAAAAAGGCTTTCTATACTATGTCGTTTTTTTCGGGTTAAAAACGCCTTACTATACTATGTCGGTTTTTTCGGCCTAAAAATGCCTTACTATACTATGTCGTTTTTTTCGAGCTAAAAACGCCTTACTATATATACTATGTTGTTTTTTTTGGGCTAAAAACGCCTTACTATATATACTATGTCGTTTTTTTCGGCCTAAAAACGCCTTACTATACTATGTCGTTTTTTTTAAGCTAAAAACGCCTTACTATACGATGTCGTTTTTTTCGGCCTAAAAACGCCTTACTATACTATGTCGTTTTTTTTAGCTAAAAACGCCTTACTATACTATGTCGTTTTTTTCGGGCTAAAAACGCGTCACGATACATGGTCGTTTTTTTCGGGCTAAAAACGCCTTACTATGCTATGTCGTTTTTTTTAAGCTAAAAACGCCTTACTATACTATGTCGTTTCTTTCAGGCTAAAAACGCGTTACGATACTATGTCCTTTTTTTGGGCTAAAAACGCCTTACGATATATACTGTGTCGTTTTTTTCGGGCTAAAAACGCCTTACTATACTATGTCGTTTTTTTCGGGCTAAAAATGCCTTACTATACTATGTCGTGTTTTTTTTAGCTAAAAACGCCTTACTATACTATGTGGTTTTTTTCGGCCTAAAAACGCCTTACTATACTATGTCGTTTTTTTCAGCAAAAAACTTCTTACTATACTATGTCGTTTTATTCGGGCTAAAAACGCCTTACTATACTATGTCGTTTTTTTCGGCCTAAAAACGTCTTACTATACTATGTCGTTTTATTCGGGCTAAAAACGCCTTACTATACTATGTCGTTTTTTTCGAGCTAAAAACGCCTTACTATACTATGTCGTTTTTTTTCGGCCTAAAAACCCTTTACTATATATACTATGTCGTTTTTTTCGGGCTAAAAATGCCTTACTATACTATGTCGTTTTTTTCGGGCTAAAAATGCCTTACTATACTATGTCGTTTTTTTTTCAGGCTAAAAACGCCTTACTATACTATGTCGTTTTTTTCAGGCTAAAAACGCCTTACTATACTATGTCGTTTTTTTGGGCTAAAAACGCCTTACTATACTATGTCATTTTTTTCGGCCTAAAAACGTCTTACTATACTATGTCGTTTTATTCGGGCTAAAAACGCCTTACTATACTATGTCCTATACTATGTCGTTTTTTTCGGGCTAAAAACGCCTTACTATACTATGTCGTTTTTTTTCGGCCTAAAAACCCCTTACTATATATACTATGTCGTTTTTTTCGGGCTAAAAATGCCTTACTATACTATGTCGTTTTTTTTCAGGCTAAAAACGCCTTACTATACTATGTCGTTTTTTTCAGGCTAAAAACGCCTTACTATACTATGTCGTTTTTTTTTTCGGCCTAAAAACCCCTTACTATACTATGTCGGGTTTTTTTGGGCTAAAAACGCCTTACTATACTATGTCGTTTTTTTCGGCCTTAAAACGCCTTACTATACTATGTCGTTTTTTTTTCGAGCTAAAAACGCCTTACTATACTGTGTCATTTTTTTCAGCAAAAAAAGGCTTACTATACTATGTCGTTTTATTCGGGCTAAAAACGCCTTACTATACTATGTCGTTTTTTTTCGGCCTAAAAACGCCTTACTATACGATGTCATTTTTTTCGGGCTAAAAAATGCCTTACTATACAATGCCGTTTTTTTGGGCTAAAAACGCCTTACTATACGATGTCGTTTTTTTCGGCCTAAAAACGCCTTACTATACTATGTCGTTTTTTTCAGCCTAAAAACGCCTTACTATACTATGTCGTTTTTTTCGAGCTAAAAACGCCTTACTATCCGTTGTCGTTTTTTTCAGCAAAAAAAGGCTTTCTATACTATGTCGTTTTTTTCGGGTTAAAAACGCCTTACTATACTATGTCGGTTTCTTCGGCCTAAAAATGCCTTACTATACTATGTCGTTTTTTTCGAGCTAAAAACGCCTTACTATATATACTATGTTGTTTTTTTTGGGCTAAAAACGCCTTACTATATATACTATGTCGTTTTTTTCGGCCTAAAAACGCCTTACTATACTATGTCGTTTTTTTCGAGCTAAAAACGCCTTACTATACTATGTCGTTTTTTTCGGGTTAAAAACGCCTTACTATATACTATGTCTTTTTTTTTTCAGGCTAAAAACGCCTTACTATACTATGTCGTTTTTTTTCAGGCTAAAAACGCCTTACTATACTATGTCGTTTTTTTTCGGCCTAAAAACCCCTTACTATACTATGTCGTTTTTTTGGGGGCTAAAAACGCCTTACTATACTATGTCGTTTTTTTCGGCCTTAAAACGCCTTACTATACTATGTCGTTTTTTTTCGAGCTTAAAACGCCTTACTATACTGTGTCATTTTTTTCAGCAAAAAAAGGCTTACTATACTATGTCATTTTATTCGGGCTAAAAACGCCTTACTATACTATGTTGTTTTTTTGGGCTAAAAATGCCTTACTATAGGATGTCGTTTTTTTTGGGCAAAAAACGCCTTACTATACATCGTCGGTTTTTTCGGCAAAAAACGCCTTACTATACATGGTCGTTTTTTTCGGCAAAACGCCTTACTATACTATGTCGTTTTTTTCGGGCTTAAAAACACCTTTCTATACTATGTCGTTTTTTTTTTAGCTAAAAACGCCTTGTTTTTTTCGGCCTAAAAACGCCTTACTATACTATGTCGTTTTCTTCGGCCTAAAAACGCCTTACTATGTATACTATGTCGTTTTTTTCGGGCTAAAGACGCCTTACTATGTCGTTTTTTTCGGGCGAAAAACGCCTGACTATACTATGTCGTTTTTTTCGGCCTAAAAACGCCTTACTATACTATGTCGTTTTTTTCAGCAAAAAACGCCTTACTATACTATGTTGTTTTATTCGAGCTAAAAACGCCAAACTATACTATGTCGTTTTTTTCGGGCTAAAAATGCCTTACTATACCATGTCATTTTTTTTCGGGCAAAAAAACGCCTTACTAAACTATGTGGTTTTATTCGGCCTAAAAACGCCTTACTATATACTATGTCCTTTTTTCGGCCTAAAAACGACTTACTATGTCGTTTTTTTCGGGCGAAAAACGCCTGACTATACTGTCGTTTTTTTCGGCCTAAAAACGCCTTACTATACTATGTCGTTTTTTTCAGCAAAAAACGCCTTACTATACTATGTCGTTTTATTCGGGCTAAAAACGCCAAACTATACTATGTCGTTTTTTTCGGGCTTAAAACGCCTTACTATACTGTGTCATTTTTTTCAGCAAAAAAAGGCTTACTATACTATGTCGTTTTATTCGGGCTAAAAACGCCTTACTATACTATGTCGTTTTTTTGGGCTAAAAATGCCTTACTATAGGATGTCGTTTTTTTTGGGCAAAAAACGCCTTACTATACATCGTCGTTTTTTTCGGCAAAAAACGCCTTACTATACATGGTCGTTTTTTTTCGGCAAAACGCCTTACTATACTATGTCGTTTTTTTCGGGCTTAAAAACACCTTTCTATTCTATGTCGTTTTTTTTTTAGCTAAAAACGCCTTGTTTTTTTCGGCCTAAAAACGCCTTACTATATACTATGTCGTTTTCTTCGGCCTAAAAACGCCTTACTATGTATACTATGTCGTTTTTTTCGGGCTAAAAACGCCTTACTATGTCGTTTTTTTCGGGCGAAAAACACCTGACTATACTATGTCGTTTTTTTCGGCCTAAAAACGCCTTACTATATACTATGTCGTTTTTTTCGGCCTAAAAACGCCTTACTATACTATGTCGTTTTTTTCGGCCTAAAAACGACTTACTATGTCGTTTTTTTCGGGCGAAAAACGCCTGACTATACTGTCGTTTTTTTCGGCCTAAAAACGCCTTACTATACTATGTCGTTTTTTTCAGCAAAAAACGCCTTACTATGCTATGTCGTTTTATTCGGGCTAAAAACGCCAAACTATACTATGTCGTTTTTTTCGGGCTAAAAACGCCTTACTATACCATGTCATTTTTTTTCGGGCTAAAAACGCCTTACTATACTATGTGGTTTTATTCGGGCTAAAAACGCCTTACTATACTAGGTCGTTTTTTTCGAGCTAAAAACGCCTTACTATACTATGTCGTTCTTTTCGGCCTAAAAACGCCTTACTATATACTATGTCGTTTTTTTCGGCCTAAAAACGCCTTACTATACTATGTCTTGTTTTTTTAGCTAAAAACGCCTTACTATACCATGTTGTTTTTTTCGGCCTAAAAACGCCTTACTATACTATGTCGTTTTTTTCCGCCTAAAAACGCCTTACTATACTATGTCGTTTTTTTACTATATACTATGTCCTTTTTTTCGGCCTAAAAACGCCTTACTATACTATGTCCTTTTTTTCGGCCTAAAAACGCCTTACTATACTATGTCGTTTTTTTTCGGCCTAAAAACGCCTTACTATACGATGTCATTTTTTTCGGGCTAAAAACGCCTTACTATACAATGCCGTTTTTTTGGGCTAAAAACGCCTTACTATACGATGTCGTTTTTTTCGGCCTAAAAACGCCTTACTATACTATGTCGTTTTTTTCAGCCTAAAAACGCCTTACTATACTATGTCGTTTTTTTCGAGCTAAAAACGCCTTACTATCCGTTGTCGTTTTTTTCAGCAAAAAAAGGCTTTCTATACTATGTCGTTTTTTTCGGGTTAAAAACGCCTTACTATACTATGTCGGTTTTTTCGGCCTAAAAATGCCTTACTATACTATGTCGTTTTTTTCGAGCTAAAAACGCCTTACTATATATACTATGTTGTTTTTTTTGGGCTAAAAACGCCTTACTATATATACTATGTCGTTTTTTTCGGCCTAAAAACGCCTTACTATACTATGTCGTTTTTTTTAAGCTAAAAACGCCTTACTATACGATGTCGTTTTTTTCGGCCTAAAAACGCCTTACTATACTATGTCGTTTTTTTTAGCTAAAAACGCCTTACTATACTATGTCGTTTTTTTCGGGCTAAAAACGCGTCACGATACATGGTCGTTTTTTTCGGGCTAAAAACGCCTTACTATGCTATGTCGTTTTTTTTAAGCTAAAAACGCCTTACTATACTATGTCGTTTCTTTCAGGCTAAAAACGCGTTACGATACTATGTCCTTTTTTTGGGCTAAAAACGCCTTACGATATATACTGTGTCGTTTTTTTCGGGCTAAAAACGCCTTACTATACTATGTCGTTTTTTTCGGGCTAAAAATGCCTTACTATACTATGTCGTGTTTTTTTTAGCTAAAAACGCCTTACTATACTATGTCGTTTTTTTCGGCCTAAAAACGCCTTACTATACTATGTCGTTTTTTTCAGCAAAAAACTTCTTACTATACTATGTCGTTTTATTCGGGCTAAAAACGCCTTACTATACTATGTCGTTTTTTTCGGCCTAAAAACGTCTTACTATACTATGTCGTTTTATTCGGGCTAAAAACGCCTTACTATACTATGTCGTTTTTTTCGAGCTAAAAACGCCTTACTATACTATGTCGTTTTTTTTCGGCCTAAAAACCCTTTACTATATATACTATGTCGTTTTTTTCGGGCTAAAAATGCCTTACTATACTATGTCGTTTTTTTCGGGCTAAAAATGCCTTACTATACTATGTCGTTTTTTTTTCAGGCTAAAAACGCCTTACTATACTATGTCGTTTTTTTCAGGCTAAAAACGCCTTACTATACTATGTCGTTTTTTTGGGCTAAAAACGCCTTACTATACTATGTCATTTTTTTCGGCCTAAAAACGTCTTACTATACTATGTCGTTTTATTCGGGCTAAAAACGCCTTACTATACTATGTCCTATACTATGTCGTTTTTTTCGGGCTAAAAACGCCTTACTATACTATGTCGTTTTTTTTCGGCCTAAAAACCCCTTACTATATATACTATGTCGTTTTTTTCGGGCTAAAAATGCCTTACTATACTATGTCGTTTTTTTTCAGGCTAAAAACGCCTTACTATACTATGTCGTTTTTTTCAGGCTAAAAACGCCTTACTATACTATGTCGTTTTTTTTTTCGGCCTAAAAACCCCTTACTATACTATGTCGGGTTTTTTTGGGCTAAAAACGCCTTACTATACTATGTCGTTTTTTTCGGCCTTAAAACGCCTTACTATACTATGTCGTTTTTTTTTCGAGCTAAAAACGCCTTACTATACTGTGTCATTTTTTTCAGCAAAAAAAGGCTTACTATACTATGTCGTTTTATTCGGGCTAAAAACGCCTTACTATACTATGTCGTTTTTTTGGGCTAAAAATGCCTTACTATACGATGTCGTTTTTTTCGGGCAAAAAACGCCTTACTATACTATTTCGGGTTTTTTGGGGCAAAAAACGCCTTACTATATATACTATGTCGTTTTTTTCGGCCTAAAAACGCCTTACTATCCGTTGTCGTTTTTTTCAGCAAAAAAAGGCTTTCTATACTATGTCGTTTTATTCGGGCTAAAAACGCCTTACTATACTATGTCGTTTTTTTTGGGCTAAAAATGCCTTACTATACTATGTCATTTTTTTCGAGCTAAAAACGCCTTACTATACTATTTCGTTTCTTTTGGGCTAAAAACGCCTTACTATATATACTATGTCGGTTTTTTTGGGCTAAAAACGCCTTACTATATTATGTCATTTTTTTCGAGCTAAAAACGCCTTACTATACATGGTGGTTTTTTTCCGGCTAAAAACGCCTTACTATACATGGTCGTTTTTTTCGGCTAAAAACGCCTGACTGTACATGGTCGTTTTTTTCGGCAAAAAACGCCTTACTATACATGGTCATTTTTTCGGCAAATAAAACACCTTACTATACATGGTCGTTTTTTTCGGCTAAAAACGCCTTAATATACATTGTCGTTATTTTTGGCGAAAAACGCCTTACAATACATCGTCGTTTTTTTCAGTTAAAAATGCCTGATAATACATAGTGTTTTTTTTCGGCTTAAAATGCCTTACTATACATTGTCGTTTTTTTCGGCAAAAAAACGCCTTACGATACATGGTCGTTTCTTCCAGCTAAAAACGCCTTACTATACATGGTCGTTTTTTTTCGGCAAAAAACGCCTTACTATACATGGTGGGGTTTTTTCGGCTAAAAACGCCTTACTATACATGGTCATTTTTTCGGCAAAAAAACACCTTACTATACGTGGTCGTTTTTTTCGGCTAAAATTGCCTTACTATACATGGTCGTTATTTTTGGCTCAAAACACCTTACAATACATGGTCGTTTTTTTTCGGTTAAAAATGCCTGACTATACATGGTCGTTTTTTCCGGCTTAAAACGCCTTCCTATACATGGTCGTTATTTTTGGCAAAAAAAACGCCTTACGATACATGGTCGTTTTTTTCGGCTAAAAGCGCCTTACTATACATGCTCGTTTTTTTCGGCAAAAAAACTCTTAATATACATGGTCGTTTTTTTGTTTAAAATCGCCTTAATATACATTGTCGTTATTTTTGGCGAAAAACGCCTTACAATACATCGTCGTTTTTTTCAGTTAAAAATGCCTGATAATACATAGTTTTTTTTCGGCTTAAAATGCCTTACTATACATTGTCGTTTTTTTCGGCTAAAAACGCCTGACTGTACATGGTCGTTTTTTTCGGCAAAAAAACTCTTAATATACATGGTCGTTTTTTTGTTTAAAATCGCCTTAATATACATTGTCGTTATTTTTGGCGAAAAACGCCTTACAATACATCGTCGTTTTTTTCAGTTAAAAATGCCTGATAATACATAGTTTTTTTTCGGCTAAAAACGCCTTACTATACATGGTCGTTTTTTTCGGCTAAAAACGCCTGACTGTACATGGTCGTTTTTTTCGGCAAAAAACGCCTTACTATACATGGTCATTTTTTCGGCAAATAAAACACCTTACTATACATGGTCGTTTTTTTCGGCTAAAAACGCCTTAATATACATTGTCGTTATTTTTGGCGAAAAACGCCTTACAATACATCGTCGTTTTTTTCAGTTAAAAATGCCTGATAATACATAGTGTTTTTTTTCGGCTTAAAATGCCTTACTATACATTGTCGTTTTTTTCGGCAAAAAAACGCCTTACGATACATGGTCGTTTCTTCCAGCTAAAAACGCCTTACTATACATGGTCGTTTTTTTTCGGCAAAAAACGCCTTACTATACATGGTGGGGGTTTTTCGGCTAAAAACGCCTTACTATACATGGTCATTTTTTCGGCAAAAAAACACCTTACTATACGTGGTCATTTTTTTCGGCTAAAATTGCCTTACTATACATGGTCGTTATTTTTGGCTCAAAACACCTTACAATACATGGTCGTTTTTTTTCGGTTAAAAATGCCTGACTATACATGGTCGTTTTTTCCGGCTTAAAACGCCTTCCTATACATGGTCGTTATTTTTGGCAAAAAAAACGCCTTACGATACATGGTCGTTTTTTTCGGCTAAAAACGCCTTACTATACATGCTCGTTTTTTTCGGCAAAAAAACTCTTAATATACATGGTCGTTTTTTTGTTTAAAATCGCCTTAATATACATTGTCGTTATTTTTGGCGAAAAACGCCTTACAATACATCGTCGTTTTTTTCAGTTAAAAATGCCTGATAATACATAGTTTTTTTTCGGCTTAAAATGCCTTACTATACATTGTCGTTTTTTTCGGCAAAAAAACGCCTTACGATACATGGTCGTTTCTTCCAGCTAAAAACGCCTTACTATACATGGTCGTTTTTTTTCGGCAAAAAACGCCTTACTATACATGGTGGGGTTTTTTCGGCTAAAAACGCCTTACTATACATGGTCATTTTTTCGGCAAAAAAACACCTTACTATACGTGGTCGTTTTTTTCGGCTAAAATTGCCTTACTATACATGGTCGTTATTTTTGGCTCAAAACACCTTACAATACATGGTCGTTTTTTTTCGGTTAAAAATGCCTGACTATACATGGTCGTTTTTTCCGGCTTAAAACGCCTTCCTATACATGGTCGTTATTTTTGGCAAAAAAAACGCCTTACGATACATGGTCGTTTTTTTCGGCTAAAAACGCCTTACTATACATGCTCGTTTTTTTCGGCAAAAAAACTCTTAATATACATGGTCGTTTTTTTGTTTAAAATCGCCTTACTATACCTGGTCATTTTTTCGGCAAAAAAACACCTTACTATACATCGTCGTTTTTTTCGGCAAAAAACGCCTTACTATACATGGTCGTTTTTTTCGGCTAAAAACGCCTTACTATACATGCTCGTTTTTTTTCGGCAAAAAAAATCTTAATATACATGGTCGTTTTTTTGGCTAAAATCGCCTTACTATACCTGGTCATTTTTTCGGCAAAAAAACACCTTACTATACATCGTCGTTTTTTTCGGCAAAAACGCCTTACTATACATGGTCGTTTTTTCGGCTAAAATCGCCTTACTATATATACATGGTCATTTTTTCGGCAAAAAACACCTTACTATACATGGTCATTTTTTTCCGATAAAAACGCCTCAGTATACATGGTCGTTTTTTTCGGCTAAAAACGCCTTACAATATATGGTCGTTTTTTTTCGGTTAAAAATGCCGGACTATTCTGAGTGGTTTTTTTCTGCTTAAAACCCCTTACTATACATGGTCGTTTTTTTTCGGCTAAAAACGCCTTTCTATACATGGTCATTTTTTTCGGCAAAAAAACGCCTTACTATACTATGTCGTTTTTTTCGGGCTAAAAACGCCTTACTATACATGGTCGTTATTTTTGGCTCAAAACGCCTTACAATACATGGTCGTTTTTTCGGTTAAAAATGCCTGACTATACAGTGTTTTTTTTCGGCTTAAAACGCCTTCCTATACATGGTCGTTATTTTCGTCAAAAAAACGCCTTACGATACATGGTCGTTTTTTTCGGCTAAAAACGCCTGACTGTAAATGGTAGTTTTCAGTTGTAAAAAAAATCCTTACTACATATGGTCATTTTTTTGGGGGGGCTAAAAACTGCATGGGTTCACATGCATCACAGAACATGATGGGACTCAGCATCCTACCTGCATGATTTGTCATGCCAAGTAAGGGAAACTCTCGTCTCGCACCGGCAAAACTGAAGCAACATATCTTGAACCAGATTTTTATTATTCAGTAATGAAGGGTTCGGTGAATGTGCATGTGAATTGATTGGGTTCGGTACCTCGAACAAGGTTCAGAACCACCAATCGATATGCTTTCTAAACAAGCCATTTTTATTATTTGTCATTAGTTCGTCTACAACATTAGCTGCTTTGTAAAGTATCATACAAGCACTGCCATTGACTGAAAATGAAACATAGCACCAAACATGAATCAGAAAACAATGAATGTTACTCACTAAGGTTAAATAAATAAATACACAAATGAATGCAGCATGTGTCTTCCTCCCTTGATAAAACAGGAAGTAAATTAACACAAGTGAAAGCAAAGAGACCACAAGGTCATGTGTCATCATGTTGTCATTTCCATCAAGTGCAGTCAAAAGAAGGGCACCGAATGGAGTCACCCGCGCCACATTTTTTGGGTGCCCTTAAAGAATGGTGGGGTTGCCGTCCACACTCAGAATCCAGTCGTTTTCCTCCAGGAACTCCGAAAGCGACAGCTCTCCCGGGTACGGCCCCAACGAAGGTGTGTTTGAAGGGAAGAATCCATCCGAGGTGTTTGGCAAAATGGGAAGCAGGGATGTCACTGGCGTCGTCTCCTGACTTGAGTTTAAGGCCTGTTTTGTGTCGGTCTGATCCAATACTGAAGGGCTCTCGTATTGGGTGTAAAATGCATGTGGATCGAGGGGTGCCGCTTTCGCATCTTCAAAGTGAAAAATTCCGGATGCGATTGAAAGGTCGTCATTGCGTGTGGTGAAAGAGGGCGAGGGCAAATGGCGGGATTGTGTGTTGATGTCGCCACCAAACAAGGAATGAGGAGCGAGTGACAAAAGGCAGGAAGGGATGAAATCGGACGAGGGCCACAGATGAGGGTTTTCGTCAATCTCCGGGTTGGAGGTGGTAAATGCGGAAGGCTTGAGGGCATCCACCTGCACGGAATCTCCGAGGACACAAAAAGGCCGGTGGCGCTCCAGGGCTGCGGTGTAATGACGAACCTCTTTTTTTAACGCTTCAATCTCCTTTTCCAGGGCCAAGTTAGAAGCCTCCAGTCTCACGAACTCCTGCCGAGGAAAAACAGTTAGTGACCTTTCACTCGTAGCAGTGTGGAGAAAAACAAAACAGTATTTCCAATCCTTGGAGTCACACGCATCCAGTCACAGATACTATAGTACTGTATTTCCCACACGAAAAGGCGCACTGGATTATGAGGCGCACCTTCACTGAATGGCCTATTTTGTATTTTTTTTCGTACATTGGACGCACCGCTTCTCAGACGCAATCTACATGCATCCACTAGATAGAGCTACCCTCAAGGAAATGCCAACAGAACACTACACTAACTACACACTACACTAAGGCGTGCTGTGAGCTTTTAAGAAAATGGAAGGCTTTTAGGTGCACCTTTTAGTGCGGGAAATACGGTACTGTTAAATGTAAAGGATGGTGACACCAAATGGACAAAAACAATACCTGCAATACCTCACATGCATATATTTTGGTGTTAAATGTGTGATGCTTGAAAATGCATGTAAATAATAAATACAGATTTTAATGGTTGACTATAGTGCACTGTATTCTTACAAATATCATTTGGCATCTTCGGGTGACACTTTTCTGTGAACCTCACTGACATTTGAAAGTGAACTTCGCTTAACTTACAACTGAGTGCACACGTCCGACTGTTGAATTATATTGGTCATCTGCAATTTTTGATCACAGTGGCTTTATCTGTCACGATGCGCATTTTTGACACTGATGTCAAAATTACATTTACTTTTTTTCTAGCACATCAGATTTTTGAGAAATGTTCTTTTTTTTTTTTTTTTTAAGTCGAAAATTCTTTGTATCACTGATTAAGTGTAGAAATGGGTGGACCCGAGTTATTGACATGTCACTGTTCTCAAACGAGGCCCTTGGCTTAAAAAAAAAATGTCAACAATCGATAAAGAAAAAGTGAAAGTCCAATCACCAACACACACTATCGATAGTCCTGTCGCCATTCTTTTGAGTGCTATGCTAAGCTTAACTCAAATCCATTCAATTCACTTCAACTGAGTTTAGCATCAGATTTATAGATACTTTTGAATAATCTGTTCCACTCATAACATTTCCTTTTGCATGTAAACGTCTAGTTTGTTAAACTAAATACTAAAAACAACATTCCTTTTTTGTCTGTATTCTATTTTGATGAAATTGCCTCCCACACTGTGTATGTGTGTGTGTGGGGGGGGGTGTACGTGTGTGGGGTGTGTGCGTGCGTGTGTGTGTGTGTGGTGGAGGGGGCTGTAGAGACAGGAAAGGCGGTGCTACTTGCCAGGGGCAGCCATTCTTTTCAAGCATGCTCTTTACAGGAAATAGCCAATAGACCGCCACCCCCACCACCTACCACACCCCCAACACACACACACACACACACACACACACACACACACACACACACACACACACACATGCAGGTACAAAAATAAAATTTCCAACCTTGTGGAGTTCGTCCGCCCTCTCGGTTTGTTTTTTGCGGCTCTTCCGGGCGGCATTTCGGTTCTTCATTCGTCTCATGGTGCCCCTCCGGTCCCCCGCCGCCTCTCTCTCCTGCCGACATGAACGTAAACGCGGCCGTCTTTGTCAGAAGCGCAGCGATAACTGATATTGAATAGCTTTCAGAGGCCTTTTTCAAAAGCGTCAATGATCCAATTTGATTGGTTGAGGAGTTTCATTTGGACAAAAGCAGTGCTCAGCTGGAACCGACGAGTGATAAATTGGTGCCGAGGAACTATGTTGAAGGACACATGCTGCGTTCATTTGTGTATTTAGGAGTTTCACTCGGAGAAATGTAGCGCTTTGACGCCCTGTTCATAGCTTTGCGACAATTAACATGATCTGTTGAATTCTACTGGGTCAGCCACTTCACTTGGAACCACACGCAACATTCTTACAACCTTAGCTACAAAGTGTCTGACTGGCATGGTGGGTCAGATGTGCCATGTTATAGACTGGTGACCGGTCCAGGGTGTTGTCAGAAGGGATTGACGCCATCTCTTTGTGACGCAAAGTCGGAAATGTGGCATTAAAAAAAAAAAAAAACAGGATAATAGCAAGTTGCTCAATACATGTGAATCAGGACTGTTCGGGTACAAAGACAGTACAAAGTAAAAATTATCATCAGAACTTTCAGTACATTCTGTACCATAACAACATCAAAGTTAGTAAATGCAGCTACAGTGGAAGTATTTTAGACAGAATTGCATGACCTAGAAATTGGATAATGGTGTATAAAAAAAATCTTCATTTGCGAACATTTATAAAGTGCCACTCCCATTCAGATTCATGAAGCACCATTTGCTCTCGAATTTCTAAATGTGTATGTCAAAATTTTTTTGAGATGGTAAAGATGTCTTTCTTTTCGCTGTATGAATCATTTAAATGACTAAAAATGACAGAATGAAATAAGTCAATACAATATTAGTTTCAGCTTTTGGTTTCACAAGCGCTTTCTTTTTTTTTTGGGGGGGGGGGATAAATTCTGAGGTCTATTTGGCTCAATTTTTGAGAAAGGGAGAACTTACAGAGCCGGATGTAGCCTCGTCTCTTGTGTCCATGAAGAGGGGGGACATCTCACCTCCAGTGGAGCGCACTGACGCCCTGGTGCAGGCACCATCAGGATGGACCTCAGGACCGCAAAACCGGACTTTCAGTTTTTACGCAGTCGCTCTCCAAACGTGGACTGCATCCACTTGGGGGTCGCGGGCTGGGTGACGCAGAGCAGACATCTGCTTTCACTTTCTGTTTATTTTAAAGTCCGCAGAGCTCAAGAATTGACCCACATCCCGCCAAGCCCAGCCCCTTCTGTTTCCTCAAGGCTTTCCGTCGTGAATTTACTCCGATTTATACCACACGGGGACGCCAAAAGTCCCCTCCCCCCAAAAAAGAAGAACGACTGGGACGCTCGGAACAAGTCAAAATCGTGTTACGTAACGTGACTAATTACAAATTCGGTGTTTAATTCAACCAAGGACGTCAACGTATTACATATTTTTGACCTCTCATAAATAATAAGCATTAATATTTCATATTTTTTCACTCGAAACACGACGACACGTTCAGTACGATGAATAGCATCAATCTAATGAATACAAAAACAATAGAAATAAAGCTGTATGGGAAAATATGGTAATACTGCTAAAATGGACTACTGTTTCTAAGCGGTACCATTCTTAGAAGACAAGGTCCAGCGATAGAACTTCACACGTGACAATTGCTCCATGCCCCTCACAAGTCACAACGACTCAAATTTGAAAACGTCAAACGAAATCACAAAATTTCCAATACGCCGAACGCAACACAACCCGTCAGACACCGCGTCAGCTTTAAACCAATGAACGTGCGCCCAGTACTGGTTTGACCAATAGGATGTCGCGTAGAGGCTGCGCTCATGCCGACCACTTCCGTGTCCACACGCGAGCTGATTGAAACATAAGACCGAAGACAACGTCGTTTTTTCCTTTGTTTGCTTGACCTAAATACTTAATCGATCCGCAGGACAGTTTGGCGATGGGTTTGCTGACAATTCTGAAGAAGATGAAGCAGAAAGAGCGCGAGATGCGACTACTAATACTGTATCCTGTTTCAAGTCGAATAGAATACGAGTAAAATCAACCATTCTGAGCAAGTCTTCTCGTGTACACACACGAGAAGGGGATCGAAGACACATTTCCGTTTAGTGTTGAATTAGCATTAGCAGCGTGGCCATTTGTGTGCGTGTGTGTTTTTTCCTGATCTGGCTCGTGCAGAGGTCTAGACAACGCGGGGAAGACGACCGTCGTGAAGAGGCTGAATGGCGAGGACATCAGCACCATCCCACCAACGCTGGGCTTCAGGATCATCACGTTGGAACACAGGGAGTAAATATTCTGTAGATGAAAAATCATCATGATTAAGCTAATTCGCAGTGGTTGACATAATTAAGGCGACTGCGGTCTTGCGTTTTTACTCACCCAACGTGACATCACGCCCAATGAACTCAATTGTATTTATGGAGCACTTTAAAATAACACCATTAAAGTAAACGTCTGTGTTTATTGTCGTAGCTACAAGTTGAACATTTGGGACGTGGGGGGACAGAAATCTCTGCGCTCCTACTGGAGGAACTACTTTGAACGCACGGATGGTCTCGTGTGGGTGGTGGACAGCGCAGACCGTCAACGCATGGAGGACTGCAGGCAGGAGCTCCACAAGCTGCTGCTGGAGGAGGTACCGCCAATATTGTGTCCTCAGATAAATTGTTTTATTTATTTATATATATATATTGTTCTGCCTTTTAGAGGTTACTAGGTGCAACATTGTTGGTGTTTGCAAACAAACAAGATTTACCTGGTGCTATGTCGGAAGAAGTGATACAAGCGGTAAGCCCTTTTTTTTCCTGCAGCTCCGTCACAGTATGGATGTGTGTGTGTTTGTTTCATCAGGACTTCTAATACAGATAGAATCCCCCCCCCGCCCCCCCACGTAGCCTCTCACCACTCACTTTTCCCATCTTGTTGACCCGCCTAGCAGGTCACAGGAGTTGGCACAAAGTTTGAAAGTGACAAGGGAATATATATTTTTTTAAGTCAGCTTCTCTATTAGAAGCCCTTACACTGGATTTTTATTTGAATGACCCTCGTGTATATATAGATCTATATACATCTACTGTAGATCTACGGTATATCTGTAAGTCTATTGATATACCGATTGTTTTATTTTGCAGACGTTAGCCCTGGATGACATCAAAAACCACCACTGGTGCATTATGGGATGCAGTGCAGTGACGGGCCAGAATCTTCTGGCAGGGATGGACTGGCTGCTGGATGATATTGCCGCACGGCTTTTCAATGCAGACTGACCTGATGTTCTTTGACAGAGGACATTGGTGTTGCCTTGTTTTGTCATGACACAAACATCTGTGCATTCTTAATGTTAGTAAGTAGCAAAATGGCGGCCCCGTCAACTGAAGCTGAAGAGTGCCCAACGGCTCACAACCCATCATTGCTCACTGGTTTTGGTCACAAGCTGTCATTTTCAGTTGACAAATGGGCAAAATGGCCAGCTCCTGCAATGGATAATGCTTCAACAATCTTTTTGATTATTAATTCATTATCCCTCAAGTATTATCATAATACTGTTTATGCCAACTGGAGACACACCGCACAGAATATTTTGGACTTTTGCTAAAAGGTTGTGAACGACAAAAAACCAAACAAAAAAAAACAGTGATTTTATTTTTTCTTTATTTCAAAGATGGGTCAATACGATAATTCACTTTCAGTTTGCAGGGGCATTTCCAAATTTTCTAAGATGCCGATCCAGTCTGGAAATAGAAAGAAACAAAATAAAAATTCAGTCAGTGCCCAAGAGATACAACACGCTTTACAATGTTTGCTTCAAGATCAGAGTCAACCAATCAGTCATGAAAGTTCAGACTGGGGCGGTATCATGAGCTCATCACTTCTGTTGGCAAATTAAAATATGTGCTACATACCAACATGGCTGCAGCGGACAGCGCAAACAGCATCCTGGTAGCTGAAACAGACACGCCAACCTGTGAGCAGAATAAAATAAATAAATTTCAATTTGATCACCATTTATAGGAGTTGACATTCATTCATGTGGCTCAGGAGTTGTACCAATCAGTCATGAATCTTCAGACTGGGGCGGTAACAGGAAGTCATCACTGTCACACAAAAATCTCAACAAATAAAACCTTCGACTCACCTCCACGAAATGGCCGCCTCCCACCTGAAAAGTTAAAAGGAAATGGTTAGCTAGCTTCTTGACATGTGACCAACATGCTACAGCAAACTTCTTTTTCAGACTGTTGGAAACCCCAACAAGGTGTCCCCTTGTTGCCATGGCAACACCAGTGGGTTCACCTTTGCAGGTCTGGCATCGACGCATGGCGTAAGACGCGTGCGGGTGTCATCACCAAAGAAATGCATGGAGCACATACTGCCTTGTGCGCGATTTTACTGCTCACCTGGCAGATGGGATCCAAATGCGGTTACATCTGGTTGAGGGGAGGATAAAAAGTCATGAGCTTTGGGGAAAAAAAATTCCATTCACTCCAACTATTCAAGCATGGCTGGCGTCAGGTTTGTGATTCTCATCAGCATTCAGACGAACGAGATTCCAGTATTGTCTCATCATTTTCAGCTGCAGAGCGCCGGTGGGCCTTTTTTTAAACACACCCACTCACCTCGAGCCTGTTGAAGCACAAAGACTTTAGTTACCGTCAATTTATCTACAATTAAATATTGAGGAAAAAAGGGCAGGTGCTCAGATGTTCGTGTCCTTTCACAGCAAGTCAAAGTGAGCTAAGTGTCATCATCATTGCACCTATGGAGACAAATTCAAGTGCTTGCTTACATTTGACGATGTGCCATCGGCGTCGTGCCTCAGCCACCTTGTAGCTACCACAAAAAAAACAAAAGTCTCATTTCAAGTGTAAACATTATTACATTGATGTCATTTTGGTGTCCAAACGAATCAGAACACATGTTGACATCAATGGTTTCAGCCATATGCTTGTCATTTGAAATCATCATTTCAACCCAGAAGATGTACAGAATTTTGTTTAAGCCCCCACCTTGTGATGAGTTAGCCAACAGCTGACCCAGCAAGTACAGAGGTTTGTTTTCCCCATCTACAAACAGAAAAGAATATTAAAACCTAACATGAAACATTGAAGTAGCCAATGGGTGCTGCTCAGAATAACACTTAAAGGGTTCTCTTCAAAGACTAGTTCAGTCAGAGAGAGTTCTAGAATTCATCACAGCAGCCATGATCATTTTTTGAAAAATAAACTAAAAATACCTGAAGATCAGAAGACCATCCTAAAGGGGAGAGGGGAAAAATAGGTCACTCACATTAACGTCAGGTTGTAATTGATACATTTTTATTTTTTCTGCTCCATGCAACTCAGATTTGGATACATTTTCATCGTGGTTGAGTCAGTGAGAGAGTTCAAAGTTCACATCCCCGCAGCATGACATGACAATGCAAATGCAAAATATAACTTCAAAAGGGGATCATACCAGTAGGTTCTTGAACGAGCGCCTTCTGAAAAGAAAAAACGCACATTAGTCAGTGAACAATTCAGTCATGGGCCTTCCTTTATCGTTATTTTAGTTATACATAAGCGTCAATAAAAAAGTTAAAAGGGCAATACCTGAGGTTAATAACGTAGCTTCGCGAACAGGCTGCATCTGCAAGACATACAAGAAGCACGAGGTGCTAGCTTTAGCATTAGCCATAGCCACGTGACTACACGCGGGCAGGCGACGCCGAAGCATTCTTTCCAAAAAATGTCTCACTTCAGAATAGAAAAAGTACATTCACAGTCATTCAGAACAGGTCTGTGAAAAGTATCATCATCGAGAGACGATGGAAAGGAAGCCAAAGCGAGATCAAAAAAGTGAAATGCGGAGGGGAAAAGCTTAAGAATCTAAATAACTAACGTTTCCATATTTAAATGGTGACGAGAACGCACAGTTGTCGGTCAAAATTGTGACTAGAACGCAGGGCAAGAAATGTTCGCGACGAACCCGCACTACATCCACTGAAATCCAGGCAACACAAAGCCCACTTTGAGCAAATAAAGCTATCAACAACGTTTGAACAAAGATATATCGAAAGAAAGCAATTCTAAACGGATTCAAAAATAATTCGGGTGGGGGGTAAAACATGATGAGAACTTCAGACATTACCTCAAAGTGGAGAAGGCAGGAAAGTGGACGAAGAAATGGCGTCGTCCATTTTATATACTCGTCCCGTGACTCCGCCTATTCCTTGTAGCTTTGCGGAGAAACGGTTTACCGTAGAGCTGTTTTCATTTCATTTTTTTGGAGAGAACAATCACCCAAGTATATTTGACATATACTATTACATATAAGCATCACGATTGTGACATCACTTCAAACGAATTAACAGGAGAGGGATTCCTTTTTCTTTCTTTTAACTTGGATTTCTTTTGTGGCGTTTGGACGTACCCCGTTAATCAAGTTACTGCCACCTACCGAATCGGAGGATACATCACAGCGGCATCGAGGAATGAATGAAAACCCATGTCATGAAAAAGTGGTAATGCAATAATTTAAAAAAAAAAGCATACACACATTTTAATCTTCTTCAAATGATAACCATCTTCATCCCAAGTCTTTTTGGAAGACTTCAGGGACGAACGTACTTTACAAGCTATCAAATATTTGTATGTAGGATTTTCTTGTTTTCCTTTCTGGGTCATTGCAGAATTGGAGGACATTTTACGTCCCACCCATCAAATTTTAAATAATCGACATACAAATTACTAAAACATGCAGTCCAGCAAAGTGCAGGTTTATTTTTCAAGAGTTTTGAAGCCAAAATGTCCTCCAATTTTCGGATGACCCTAACGTAATATCATAACACTGTACCAATAATTATGATCGTCAATAATATGACATGTTCACTGTAATTTTTCATTTTCTGGTTTTCCGCCAGCAGTTACAATTTATTGTGCATTTTCAAGTGTTAAAACCAACTGAACACTGCATAAATATATCACAATACAAAAATTAATAAACCACATTTAAATCCACACATTGGCTTTCTTTCTTTTCTCCGTTTGGCCCCTCAAGGTTAAAGAACCTTCACCAAAACACCAAGAGGAAGACTGCATGACTAACAACACAGTTTTTGTTTGACATTATTTATACTCAATATGTCACAAAATAATCGAATACTTTGGGCACATTTGTGCACATCTACACTCAGCCTGCGGAGGATTACCTTCAGCTTCGTGACTTTCCAAATAAAAGATAAAATGGGTCCACTGATCAGTCATTGCTTCTTATTTGGCAGTTACACATCGACACGTTTGTGTTTTCATCGTGTTAAACCTGAGAAAAGCTCCAAATAGTGAACCGGACGTGATAAATGATGACCTGGAATAAATAATTAGAATCGTGGTACAATGGCAAATATTTGGGTGTTCATTATTGCTGAGCTTCTACTGAAACTCGGCCAGCACCACATTATGCTGATGCTTATTTTGGGACGAATGGACGGGCGTGAGGGTGACGCTGAAGATGTTGGCCACAAACGCTTCCCAACCTCGACGAAAAGCTCGGTCCACAGCCTAAGGAGGAAAAAGAGGAAGACTTGACATTTGTTGTGGACAGGTGAAGGTTCTTAATGATTTGCCCGTCACTAAACATGACGTCAAGATAAGACTCGGCCGTACGTGGCCGATGGACCTCCACCCCGCTCCATATGGCAGCGTCTGGATTCAGAGTCCAGCCTTGTAAACTTTCCTCCACAAAATGGCTTACGTAACCTTTCAGGGCTTAACGTTTAACCGAGGGGGCATTCATGCAAGGATGGAATGTATTCATCACCTCCACCAAGGAGAGTGTTTATTTGTGGGGAACCTTCTGCTGACAAATTTGATAGACATGAACTTCTTATCAATCTGATGATTAAAAACATGACAATCAACATGATTTTATTATTTATCAAATGAATTGAACAAAAAAAAAGGAACATTTCTTCCATATTGTCATTTACTGACATTCAAACTGATGCTTTTAAATGGTGGCCTGATTGATTGCAAGTTCTTACATGTTCAAGTCTTGTCGGATCTTCGTGTCTCACCTTGCGATATGTTTTCATGGTATCCCGCTTCACCACTTTCATAACCTCCTCTTGCTCCCGCTTCATTCTCTTCTTGTCTCGGATCAGCACTTGGCCGTCAGCATCGTGCCGGGAAGCAAAGTGCGTGTGCGCTTCGGCTACGCGGGGGCTCGCCGAGCCCAGAGCTGACGCCTCCTGAGAAGCGGCCTGCTTCTGCATCCTCCTGGAGCTTTTTCTCTTCCACCTGCCGCTGGGCGCCGCCCGCAGGAGCGTCTCGCCGTCGTCCACGTCGCTCCCTCCGTCCACCACCAAAATGTCCTTCAGGGGTGCGCTTTCCAGCTCATCCAGGCGGTTGTAGAAGCCGCCGGATTTGTCCAGGAACTTGGGGGCTCGGATGGAAGCCCGCACGGAACTTTTCCTGGAGTCCTTGCCGATAGTCATCCTCCCAGCTGTGATCTCCGTGTGATTCTCTTGTGTTATGACTGAGGGGGAGACGAAGGGGCGGGAAGTGGAAAGAGAGAGAGAGATCAATTAGTTACACAATCTCCAGCACTATCTCCACTTGTTTCAAATGCGGAGTTGGGATCGTTTCAAGGTAGGACAAAGAAGAAACTCAAGCAGGCGAACAAATGACAACACACAGCTCCAATGTCAACGATGAAGTCATGAACTTCCATGTAATGCTGAAATTGAAGCGGTATGGTTCCAAGCTGACATACTATTAAAAAGGCACTTCCTCTTACTTCATGTTAGTGACAAATATTGGGCAACTCACTCAACCTGAAGAGAAATACAACACCGCCCCCCTCCAAAAAAAAAAGAAAAAGCAAAACGATTCAGCACACAAGATGACAATGAGTGAATGTTGACATCATGCATTAGATACAAATAATCACATTTATATTTAGAGAAGAATGAATAACTCGGGAGCTCAGATTTGGTGACATGCCCCAAACACACACACACACCACATGCTTACAGCTCCAGTACACGCACCCAGACAAAACCCCACTGAAGTGATGCGGAAAGCAGGTTGCCATGACGACTCTCAAGCAGTCGGAAGGCGCAGCTCAAAGAATCACGACGCTTTCCGCAAACTTAAAATGTGAACTGTTAACAAAGCAAAAAATAAACGTGAATCACCTTTTACCTTTTGACATTTACAGTAATAAGTGCATAGGTGTGTACCCGATAGTACTGTTGCCGTGGTAGTGTCGTCATCAGCTGAAACATTCATCCGTTCTCTGAGGGTGGCGGGCGTACTGGGGCCTTTCCCAGCTGACTTCGGGCAGTAGGCGGGGTCCGTCCCGAAATAGTTGGCAGGCAATTGTTGGGCACGTACAGATGAACGGCCATTCACACTCACAATCACACCTGGGGACAATTCAGAGTGTTCCATTCACCGACCATGCATGTTTTTGGAATGTAGGAGGAAACCGGAGTACCCGGAGAAAACCCACGCAGGCACAAAATTAAGTAAACAATTGCCCAAGTGCATATAACAGAGATCTTTAAGCAAGAAAACGTGACACAAACAATATTTGACCTAGTTTATTTGTCAGTGACACGAGAAACCATGTAGGGAGCAAATATTACAGCAATAAATAAATAACATTGTATACACACAGCCATCACTCATCTCCATCAGTTGTGATTCTCGCACTGTACTTGAACTAACGCTCAAGGGGAGTCTTCATGTTTATTACTGGAGCTTCACATGAGTTTGTATTGTTATTAGTGGATTCCACTGGATTTTAGTTGAGTGAAAAAAATGGTTTGACTTAAAAGGCATCTGTGTGGTGATCATGCAAAAAAAAAGAAAGACATGCATGACTTTTTAATTGGAGATCCACCATTGTGTGTGCGTGTGTGTGTGTGCGTGCGCTTGTCAGACCTCCACGGCCGCATCGGAGCCCAAACCCTGAGCCTGCAGAGCATCTTCACGCTTCATCTTGGGCTTCTCCGTGCGTGTGTGCCACACCAGCACCTGCGAAAGCATGAAAAGGTTGCGGCCTCGGTCACATTCGCGAGCTCATCCCAAAAAGGTTTTTACTTTGGTACAGTTGTCCGCCCTGGGCTCCAGTTGGTCCATGGTGACGAGGCCCTGCAGGAGACTGCTCTCCAGGAAACCCATTGGTGCGTTGCCATCAAAGCGAGCGTCCGGGTTGGACAGAAGCAGCTTGAGAGATACGGCAAAGCCGGCCATGTCCATTGGGAAGGGACGGCTCGGACGCCAGCCAACGTGAAAGCGCACTACCTGAAAAAGAATCGCGGCATGATGTCAAATCATGCATTCTTCGTCAGAGAAGAGTTTGTATCAACCATCCCCGCCGAACAAAGAGCGATCGATTTGATTCGAATCATCATTATTTATCAATTTTACAACAGTGGTCAAGAGCTAATTTTAATCAGGGATGGCGTTATGTGTCGCAAAATGTATTTTTGACACCGCTTTAAAAAATGTCTTTACGTTTTTCCAGAGGACATCATTTTTTTTTTTAAAGATATTTTCATTTTTCATTTTGAAGTTTGACCTATAAAAGCTTACGCAATATGGATTTGACCATCCATATCAATTTAGTTATGGCATTTCAGAAAAGAATCCACCTGCTGCTGAGCCTTGACACTTAATTCATAAATACTGCAAAATATATAACTATGACAGGTTATATACTTCATACTATGAAAACCTGATTTGCTCGAGAAAAAAAAGCAGATTTGGAATCAGCAAGGGAAAAAATAAAATTAAAAAAGTTTACTTGCACGTCTGATGAAAGCTTTTGGGAAAAAATGTCAACCACCCATTCAGCCTTACGAATGAGTGACGCCAGGAGCATTCAACGCAGTCAATCTTCTCCATGCTCCTTGCGACTGTTTTCATTTTTTATTTGTGTGTTTGGCTTTTATTTTTCTACATACACTATTTTTCTTGAGGCGGAAACAAACCTTTCCTCCTTCCACAACAGGCTTCTCGTACTTCATGCCTCCGACAAGTCCCACAGGCCACACGGAGACTTGCTGGGTGCTCCTCATCTGAGACGACGACAACATCAACAACAGCAGCAGCCCAACAGTGCGAGGCAAGAACAAATTGCTTCGTCTCTTGGAAAAACTAAGCAAGTACTACAATTGGGGGAAACAACAGGGTCCGTGTCAGTGTTCATACCTCTTCAAATACCTGCAGACTGTAAGTGTTATCGTCATCAGCAAAGTAGACAACCCCCTGCTGGCCACGTGTGTCCGTCTGAGCCCTTCTGTCCTCCCGCAGCCAGCGCAGGGCCTCGTTCCTCTGCTCCACACCGCGAGGCTTGAGCCAGTTGGGATCCCCCTGGGCGGGGAAGAAAAGGACGCAGATGTTGGTTTGAGCACATGGCAAACAAAAGCTGACGTGTGTGATCCTGTGTGCCTTTCACCCAAATATGAACTCATGTTGTATTTAGGAACATTTTCCACCTCCTGCAACTTGCGCTCCTTGGCCGTGGCCACTTGGAGGTGCGTGTAGGACAACCCGGATTTGGCCAAGAGTTGTCCCACCAGCTGCGTCTTGTGCTGGGAGTCCTCCACGACGATCCAGTGGAGCTGAGGCACGTGGAGGAAGGTCTGGGACAAGCGTGTCAGCTCAGCCTTTTGAACCAGCCTTGGAACAAACCACAAGAACACCATCTGTTGGTTGACTCGAACCAACGGAAGGGAGCAAGGCGAGGTTACCTGGCGTATGTCGGTGTGATGACAAAGATGGTGGGCAGCGAGGACTCTTTTCGGGGCTGCTTGGTGGCCTCCAACCTCCTGGTTTGCTCCTGAAGACGGTGCAGCTCCCCCCGCAATCGAGATATGGTTCGCTCCTTGGGCATATCGTGCTCCGTGCAATCACACCGTTGCCCTGGGGAGAAAACAAGACATTAATAGATGATTTGCTTTCATGATCAAATCAATTTAGAATGTTTTCCGTAACAAATAGACCAGCAAGTTTAAAGTCTGCTCACCAAGTTGCATCAGTGCATAGATCAAGCCAAGAAAAGAGACCAGGAAGTAGAGCACAAACACCGTTTTCAGCTTCAGCCTCATCCTGGTGGCCATCGTACCCTGAAAGACACAATAAGGTGTATTATAACAAAAATAATAATGTAAACGGTGGTGTCCAACTGCGCTGTGTTTAAGAATATTGATGACACACAGCAGGATTTATTGTGTTGGTTGCGTTTAATGGTCTTAAACACAAAGCCTGACGAAAATAGCAGAAAACAATGTCCTCCTCGTCAATTATATTGTTACAGCGGCCCCTACACAAGTGATATGGCACGGCAATGTATTAAAATACTTAAACTTGTAAATGAAATCAAATGTTTCTCCAGCTATAAAAATGCTTACCTCTCCATGAGAAAAAGAGGAGAGTCAAAGGCGTGAGTTTAACTGAAAACAGGCACTGTCACATTAATTATTGAAAGAAGGCAACACATTAAAAAAAATTGTGTTCCACCCACTGATAATAGAGGATATAGTAAAAGAACACGTCACGTATTTATTATTTCACAGACTTTATACAATTATAATGCAGTACAGTAAGTATTTCCAATTTTTTTCTTTAATGCCCCTGTAACATTCATCCTGGTGGCCATCGTACCCTGAACGACACAATATGGAGTATAATAATAATAATACAATAGAAGAAGTACCGGTCACTTGTGTACTTGGAGCGGGTTATCGTGACGTCACAAGAAAGCCACGCCCTTGCCCGGCACACAATTGTTGTGGCATTTTGGCTTGTCCCAATTCACAGTAATTATGCTTTTAAAGGGCATTTTATTTCTCGACGTTCCCTTTTCTGTTTCGAAACAGCACAGTTCCATTTTACTTTATTTTTAAACACTTTTTTTCCTCAAACGTTGTGTTTTTTTTATGGCGGGGAGGGGGATTGGCGGTTGGAATGGATTACTGTACTGTACTATAATATTAAGTAAATGGTTTGCTTTTCTCGTTTGCACCATTGCAGATTTAAACGGGTGTAAACATGAACAACTAATCCAATTAATCTGGATGAACTTCTGGAAGAGAGCAAACAAAATCCCTGTAAAAATGAGCAAATGAAATGCATACTGTGAAAGAAACAAATGAGACGTAATGGAAAAGAATTGCATCTTCGCTAACGCTAGCTAGTTTGCAGAAAGTAGCATGGTAGAACGTCCATCCATCCATCCATTTTCCGAACCGCTTGATCCTCACTAGGGTCGCGGGGGGTGCTGGAGCCTATCCCAGCCGTCTTCGGGCAGTAGGCGGGGGACACCCTGAATCAGTTGCCAGCCAATCGCAGGGCACACAGAGACGAACAACCATCCAAGCCCACACTCACACCTAGGGACAATTTAGAGCGTCCAATCAACCTGCTATGCATGTTTTTGGAATGTGGGAGGAAACCGGAGCACCCGGAGAAAACCCACGCAGGCCCGGGGAGAACATGCAAACTCCACACAGGGAGGCCGGAGCTGGAATCGAACCCGGTACCTCTGCACTGTGAAGCCAACGTGCTAACCACTGGACTACGTTTGCACACAAAATAAAATAACACATACGCATGCACCTACCTAAAGACAATCCTGGCGGATGCTTTTTACAATTTATTAAGCACCTCACGTCATTTTTGTCGCAAGACCCTTCGTAAGAGGATCCATTCATTCAGTGTTGACTTTTCCAACCATTTCCGGGTTGGGTGCCACACGTTAACCAGACCCAAGGAAACAGCGCGCATGCGCGTTAAGTAGATAGTTTCCATTGTTTAAGTACATATTTAAGTAGACAGATAAATCAGCAAAAAATAAAATAAAAAACGTCTTACGAAAAGAGAAAAGACTTTATTGGATGTGTAGCAGACAAAGAAAACACTGACAAGGCAGAATGACTGTGTTCCCTTTCATTATTGTGAACGACTGCACAGTAAGCATCAGTCTCATACAGGTCTAATCAAGTCAGTTCATGTGAAGGTTTCATGTTTCAAAAAGTGTTTCGCTTCAACATGGGATCCATAAGAGCACATGTATGTTATATACACATGGATAGAGTTGTAACAATTTTCCCAAAACTAAAAAGGAGTCGTACATAAAATTGGTGACATTTTTTTTTAGACAGCTCACCTGCCAAGGGACCAAACAGTGGTCAAATTTTAAAAACACTACTTATATTTTCAAGGCATGAGAGGAGCATATCCATTTTTTTTGATTGCAACTACGACTATTGACATGAACTTAAAAGCAGATTGTTATTAAAACGGAATGACACAATCACTCCAAATGCATGTACCCTGTAGGCTTTGTAAACATAACAACTACTTCTCGCTCATAGAAATGAAAGCCTGGGATTTAGGTGTGGGGGTGAAAAGGCATGTTGGCAATGAGTCCACTCATGACGCATGTTCCTAATGGCGAACATCTAAGAAACTGCTTCGTTAGCCTAATGAAGATTTACTAGAGAGCTGCTGTTCCAAAAGCAGCATAACCGTGGCACACTTATCATACTTCAGATTTACACTCATCGAAAGAAGGCTCGCTCCATCTGTTAAACCGGCATGGAGCACATGCGAAACAAAACAAAAAGGTGGGGCCGCAATGAGGCAGAAATCACTTTGAGATAACATTTTTTTCACGGGGGCTCACCTGGAAAGAGACGGCGACCGCGGCTTCTAACCTTCGATACAATGACAATGAGAGCCGAGTCACTTGTCGTCGTGGATAGGAAGGAGCTGACGGGAAAGGATGAAACAAACAGAAGCGCACACAGCATGCCGCTTTTACAGCAGAAAAACACAAATGTCACTCCGTAACATCGAGACGTGGAACCAAAAACACCGCCATCCGTGGCCCGTAATGAAAAAAAGGCGGCAGGTCGAGCTTTCGCATACACTTTGCCCCTCGCTGCCTTTTCGAGGCCAAACGATCAGTGGCAGCATCCACCGCAGTGGCCGCCGCCGTGGCTGTGACCAACCGAGGCTTCGCCGTGTTTGGTCCGCCGGCTCAGAATCTCATAGGAGCAGTCGTCGCCGCAGCAACCGGACATGCTCGGCGAGGTCTCGTCCATCTCGAACCTGGCGGGGAAGCGCAGCGGATTCAAAACGAGCGTGGCCACGTTCTCGTTGGAACGGCGCAGTACTCACTGGAGAGCGTCTCTGAAGAACTGGTACGCCCCATGGTTGTGTTTAAAAACTGTCAGCATCACTTTCTTCATCTGCGTACTGCCGAGAACAAACAGGACAACAAAACATTCAATCAACAACAAAAGTCATTTGTTTTCTCTGCCTTGCACAAATCCCAAATGAAATGAATTGAAACGTCATTATTCCGTTCTGTAGAATCAGATTTCAGCTTCAATGTGTTGCCGTGCAAATATTTGCTCAATGCCTCATAATCCTTTGTCTGGGTGCCATACACGCGCACACACAAATAGCGCTGCATTGTCTCTTTTTTTAAACCAATCAGATTTTAGATTCACTATTACTCAGAGCGACCTCAGAATTTTACGCCGTCTGATTGGTTCAGCTACATTTAGGCCTCTGATTGTTTAATCTTAAAATATCTTACACAGATGAAAAATGCCTCAGTCTTCTTCAATGCCACGCATATTTATATCACATTTGTGTAATTTATTTTGTGGCTTGATGGCGTTTTAAAAAGGTCACTAGCCACTGAAAATCTGAATGTTTTTTATCCAAGTGGATCTTTCTTGTATAAAACCTTCATCCAAACTTAAACCAAAATCGGGACTGAAAAATCTCGAGCTGTGCATCTGAAGTCGAGTTACTTAAGGTATTCTCAAAATTGTTTGCAACTTTGCATTTGACCCATCAAATATAAGCAGAATCAATGCACCCCCTCGCCCCCATTTACCTGTTAGCGATGAGCTGTAAAATCTGAATGAGGAATTTGCCGAGCCCTTTCCTCCGCACTTTGCTCTCCAGCTGCACCTCGTAGCTGCGGCATGTTCACAAGTTAATAACAACCAGCGCATCCTCACGTCACAACTACCGGGACAACAAACGATGCCCTACCAATATAGCACCTCCTCCCCGCACTCCACGTCGAATCGGAAGTGGGAGAAGGCCACGGGGGCGGAGTCTCCGTCGCGGGCCAACAGGTACCACGCCCTCTCGTCGTTCATCTCCTCCCTTTTCTCGCGTTCCTTCCAACCCCACTCGCTCTGCTCATAGCTGGCGGCACGGGAGAACAGTTTTACCATGGCGCTTTATGAACAAAAACATCTAAATCAGATGCTTACAGTGTCTGCATGTTGGCTCGCGTGAGTTCGAAAGCCCACTCCACCGATAACGGGTTGAGAGCCGTCACTCGCTTGCATTCGATCTGCAAGTTCAGTCTAGATGGGAGGATGCACATTTTCAGCACGACAAGAAAGAGTAGGGATGGAGTGGTACACAAATAAATACATACCCGTTCCTGTCGTATTTCTTGAAGGCTGGGAAGGAATCGAGTGGGTCATCGAGCTGGGAAATGATGGCACAAGTGTTACGCAGAAGCTCACTAAAGCTCGCCTGACTGAATGGAAAACATTTCCCACACATTAGATTTGATTTGACTTTTTATTTGGTCTCCCATAGGAGAAATTTGTCTTGGAGGACAGGCCCCCCATGCCGCGACATACATTGAACAATACATACAGTATTAGTAAACCCATCTTGATTTTGGTATTGCCCTAGGGTGGTTTAGATCCTATTTGGCAGGCAGAATTTTTTGTTCGTCTTGGTCTCTGTGTCCCACTCAATCCCAGACTCTGGCACTCCACAGGGTCCAATTTTGAGACCCCCGCTGTTTTCATTGTATTGGCTTTCCCTGCATTCCATCTTAAGAAACATAGTACAGTATTTTTTTTCAATGTGAAGGGGATGGCAGACATATCAATGTCTCGCTAAGCAAAAAGGGCGATTTCTCATTAAGTCCAATTTTGTCCTGTCTGGAGGAAAGCCTGGATGGCACAAAACTTATTGGAAGTTGACAAAAAGCAATCAGACGTTATGGTGTTTGCTCCCAGTGGTATTTCCATATCTCACCCTGTTGTCTTGAGCTCCCTTGATGTCTTATTGAAAGCCAATAGTCGTGAATTTGGGTATTCAATTGGGGAGGGATTTTAAATTGGACCGGCAAATTGGCACCATTGTTAGCCTCCTGTGAAACGTCGGGCAAGGACCCTTTCTGTCATCTTCAAAACTCATCTTAAAACACATTTTGATTCTTTGGTTTTCAAATCAGCATGAGACTTGGTATTATTTTACTGTGTTCACTGTTATGTTAATAATTCCTTGTTTTGACTTAATTACAGCACTATAAGGTTAGGACCGATTATGATGGCGTGCAGATGGCAAACAATGTGCCTGTGAAGCAGAAACCGACCACTCCCACGGGCCCAGTTATTTATGGCATCAAAGCGATGCTGACAAAGCCCTCCTACACTTGGCCCCGCTTCCCAATCAACTCACCTTATTGGCAGCGTCCACCTTAGCGCAGACGGCGTCCATGGCCGCCCTTTCCTCCAGACGCCGCGCTTTCTTCTCCTTCGCTCGGCTGGATTTTCTCTGGGCAAGGAACATCAAAACAACATGATTATCTTGATGATGGTCCAGGGGAGAGAGAGAGAGAGAGATCTGAGTGCAACTGAGCACACTAACAAGCAACGTGGGTCAAGTGTTTATAAGAGATCGTTTATTTATCCACAAGGGAAATTCAGTTTAAAGGGGAAGTCACGTCAAACATTTTCATAACAAGATGTTCTATGCGGCCCCACTAGTCTAAACAATGTATTCTGATCAATAGGGTGTTGGTGCATTATGAATTAAGCAGGAAAATTCACCCAACATTAGCGAAACAATTCTTAATGTTGTCACCAAAACAATTAGAAATTTGTACTTGCGGCCACTTCAACCATTGAAATTATTCGAATGAGCAACCCAATATTTTGGATTTTATGGATGTTATATTTTCATATGTGCAGTGAGTGCCCAAAGAGAGGATGACGTTCAGTGAAATCCAAAATAACGCGGCAATCGTTATAATTGCTATCCGGTCTGTTTTATTGAAAATGTATTCGTTTTTTTACATCGCGCCAACTTTCTGTATGGAGGGAAAACACTTAATGTCCATAAAATCCAAAACATTGGTGCAATTGTTTTGATATTTTTGGAGGCTGAAGTGGGCATGAGTAGAGATGCGCACATTAATTCCGGTGACGGTTGTTAACAGATTAATTCACATATAGACATATTTTTTACATTCAGCATTTCAGACTGTCCTGTAATTGTTTGTGAATGCAAACAAACAAGTACCAGGTCTCCAGATGAACTGGAGGCGGATGGGGGGTAATGCAGGAGACCACTTTGACTCAGAGCTTTAAGTTCGGAATCTGTGGGAACACGTGGATGGGTTTAACGCCAGAGTGCAAGTGGAGGATGTAAATCGCCGCCGCCGAGTACAGCAGTGGTGCAGGCAATCTTACTTGCATTAGTGGCATTTGGAAGCAGCTAAGGCGGCTGGCGGGCACGGTGGTAAACATTGCGAACATGACAGCGCTAAGTGTTAGCTCGCAGGCTAAGTAGGCTACCACCATGAACCATTCTTCCTCTTACCCCCCCCCCCCTCTCTCTCTCATCAAGTTCACCTCTCCCTCTCTCCACTCTCAAGCCATCACAAGCAACGGCAGCAGCAGCATCAGCGGCGCTTTCGTGGTGCCATCTCGTTCCACTCACCCCCATCTCGCCTCGGCCGCGTCGTGTGCTCCGTCACCGCCCCCGTGAACGCTCCTTTTTTATGTGTCCGCGCGCCTGATTGTCGCCGCCGGGGTGCGAGCGAGCGTGGTAGCGCCGAGGACGACAATGACTTCCGTGCTAACGAGGCTAACTGAATTGCAGTGCCGGCCGGCCCGCGGTGAGAGCAGGGCACAGCTATTCGCAAATAAAAATCAGCGCTCAGATATAACGATGGGAATGTGATTGCTCCCTTTTGTCGGATGGACGCCAAAAAATGCGGGCTTGCTTTTATTGCAGGTCCATGTTGCTTTCGCCCTTTCTTTACGTCGCCCTCCCCGCCGTCCGACCGCGAGGCATTCACGTACTGCTCAAAAACTTCCGACTTCAGATAACCACTCCACACACGGACCGTCACGCATAACCTCGGGATACATTAAATGTGCTCGTTTTCGAATGCTGGGGCAGTTTCAAACTGACAATTACTCCATTTCGCGTGTGTTTCATTCTACACGCTTTTTAAATCACAAATGGCCATGAAGCAAAAGGCTGAAGATTAAACGCACTACATCCTGGGAGCGTGAACGTGCCGCGCGAATTTGTGTTCCTTGTTTGGGAAGTTTGATCACTGGTCATTTGTCATGACATTTATATTTACAAGAAGCTATGACATGACATTTTCTTTCAGTCTGTGAGTCTTATCAAATTTACATAAAAATGAAGAATTGCAAATAGGGTCTTTTGGTATTCTATTATGGTGATCAAACCATACATGTACAGTTTCATCTTCACAAACAAAAATGCTGACAGGGAACGTATAGATTATCTTCTTTTAATATCACAATACGAACATTACCAAGTAAACAATGCCTTAAATTAAAAAATATGTAAAAACAAATAAAGCAACCCTTTTTACAGCAGTGTTGTTAAGAACCAAAATAATTCAACAAACGAATAGGAAGGGGCTCAATTATCTGGCTGCAGGAAACCAGCTGTCAAACCTTCACCTGAAGAGCAGAGCAACCCGAATACCTGGACACCAGAGGAAAACGCTGCATTAAAATGATTATAAAATAACCATGTGTGTTAAAGTAAGAAGAAAAACAGATTTTAGTTTTCGGCTCAAATTGTTGCGTATGTTCTCCACTGGCAAGGTAGCCAATTACCGTATTTTCTGCACTATAGGGCGCACCACAAAGTCTTCCATTTTCGTAAAAGCTCACTGAGCGCCTTAAAATCCGGTGCGTCTTTTGGATGGTCATTATGGTAATACGTTGACTCCAAGATGGCTCCTTCCTGGAGACATGCTTCCAATGTTATAACTTGCTGTTGGTTCAGTGAACTGTGTCGCTGCTTTATTAAATTTGTTTGTGTTGAAGCTCCGAAAAAAGGAGAGCTGTGGTGTTAATTTTTTAAAACGGTTTCAACAAATACAGGTACGTCTTTGTCTGTCTCCGTGCCTTCTTCCGTTCGACTCGAGAGGCGTTCATGGCCGCCTTGGAAAAATGTAATTAATTCTTACTTCAATGAAACCACGAAGAAAATCAAGCGACGAAATCACAAAATAAATTCTGTAGGGGGCGGGGGGGATATAGAATTTATTTTGTGATTTCCTCGCTTGATTTTCTGTTTTGATGCATTATTTTCAATTTTCGTAGTTTCATTTAAGTGCAGTAATAGTTGATTTACATTTTCAGAGGCGGTCTGGAACGCCTCTCAAGTTGAATGGAAGGAGCGTAGCACCATCTAGTGGACGCATTGTAGATTGCGCCTTTTAATGCAAGGCGTCTAATGTATGAAAAATTTTTACAAAATAGCCATTCATTGAAGGTGCGCCTCATAATCCAGTGCGTCTTTTAGTGCGGAAAATACGGTACGTTTTACTAAATTACGCGAAGACAACCCAAGTGAGACCTGACCCGCTCGTCCATGATCAGCTCCAAGCCTGGCATCTCGTCCAATTCAACCTGCTTTCCAAAAACAAACAAACAAAAAAAAAAAAAACCCAAAAACCCTTTCAGACTACTGGTACATGAAGACATTGGTCATTTGAATGGTAACCTTCTCTGTGATGGTGGCGCCTTTAAGTTCATCCAATGTCATCTCCTCTACTTCATGCAGGTCGATTTTGTCATCACCCAGGTACAAAGTGACTGGACTGTACTTCACACACGGCTGAGTGAGATATGCGACAATTAGCCAACAGATGAAATGAAGAAATCCCAACGGGAATATTGGCGACTGACCCCGACACTGTCCGAGGGCCAGGAGGCCACGGCGTGGCCCTGGCTTAGCAGGACGGCGTGGATGTAGACGTCGTCGCTAGTGTGCGTGTCGCAAAGGTAGAGCTGCAGCACGTCTCCGACGTAACACTTGAGGGCACCCACGAGGATGTGATTAGAGCAAAGGCTCTGGAAGGAAGCGGTGGCCTGTGGAGTCCACGCGCCCTATAACAGAAACTGCAAGTCTGAGAGCCAAAGCACACGTTATGCCGGGTTTTAATTGAGAATTATTCCGAAAACATGCTGCTGTATGTCTATGCACAACGTGGCTTGTAATTGGCTGGCGACCAGTATCAGCACATGCATGACTCAAATGAGGATCGACTTTGGTAAATGGATGGAAGGACGCTATAATGCTTACAGTTCTTGGTTTAATTCCAGCCAATGATGAGGGGACAGCCTGCGCCGGGAGAATGGAGAAACACGTCCTATGAAAAACAACAAAAAAAAATTTTTCTTTTGACTTCTTATGGGCTAGATCAGGGGTCGGCAACCCAAAATGTTGAAAGAACCATTTAGGACAAAAAACAAATATGTCTGGAGCCGCAAAAATATAAAAGCCTTCTATAAAACATACAATGAAGGAAACACATGCTGTATGTATGTAGGAAACTGGACTGTCTCAGAATTGTTATTTATTCCTCTGTTGTGTGTTCATAAACGCCCCGATAGAATTTATTTTGTGATTTCCGCGCTTGATTTTTTTGTTTTGGTGCATTATTTTTGCTTTTCTTAGTGTCAGTGAAGTGATCATGAATTTCCCTTTTTTGCAGGCTGTCTTTGAACGCCTCTCCAGTTGAACGAGAAGAGAAGGCACGGAGTCAGACGCAGACGTGTCCGTTTGTCGAGACTGTTAAAAGCATAAATAAAGTGTGCGTTTTCAAAAACCAACACTACAGCTCTCCTTTTTGGAGCTGCAACATGTATCTACAGGAAAGTATATCTATTTGAACTATATTAGCCTACTATCAAAATCTTTTTCCATTTTGAAACATTATTATAAAGCTCCAGGGAGCCACTAGATGTCGCAAAAGAGCCGCATGCGGCTCTAGAGCCGCATGTTGCCGACCCCCAGGCTAGATGACCCCCAAATGCTTTTCTGTGTCAGTGCAAGCATACTTGAGGAACTTCAGGTTGGCAGAGGGCAGCGTGGTGGTGTTGCCGTAATCCACAAAGTACACCTCCACTTGACAGGCGCTGACGACTCGCTGTATCACCACTCGGTAGAACCAAAGTCCCGCCGCAGCCACGCAACAGGCTTGGCCTCGTCGGACAAATCTCCGTGGGAGTTGGTAGCCCTCGGACACCTCTGGACAGGTGTAAAATCGCCTGGATGAGGACGGCGATAGGGGAATGAAATTTCTGCTGAAATTATGCGAATGCTGAAAATCTTAAGATCAACTGAAATGCCGAGCAATTCATTGAAATGTGGAGGAGGGAAGCAAAATATGTAAAATATGTCAATTTGGAAATTTTGAGAATGTAGAAATTGATGCTCTTCACCATTCTCACACAAAACGTACAAAAGTCAAACAGCTGCTCACCGCATCTCGAACATCATGTCCAGCAACGCGCTTGACTCGTCGCTCTCAAAAAAGCTGATGTAGAAATGTCCCGGAGACTCGACATGCTCCACCTGGACAGCCGTGATCTCGCGAGCAGCGTGTTGCGTTGGCCTCTTGAGACGCTCATTAAGTAGGACGTCCAGCGTCACGTCCTGGGCCACGGCAGAGTCGCTACAAACCTTCGTGGGTGGGCTTTCCTCAGCGCTCTGACGTGGAAACGGAAATGTCTTGAGTTATCACTCGCCACGTAATAGCCTGGTAGCACAAAAGACGTTATTTACCCCACCTCCTCACTGGTCCCATCGCGTTGGGCCTCCGTCGAACAGCGATCGTCTTTTGTCATGATTTTGCCTTCCTGAGGTGATAAGTTCTTCTCGTGTGCGTTCGTAGCACAGTGGCCAATACTACCCACTTGGCTTGAATCGACTAAAGGAGGACATGTCAGGGGTCTCATCCGTCAGCGCACTTTTGACATTGCCTAGCGTAGTATGTATTGAGCTCGATAACACTATTGGTTAAGAGTGTAATGATACCCTTTAGTGGCCATAAAAAAATAAAAATAAACATATATTGGTAAGCCAGCATCACAAATTCTACAACCTCCCCCATAACTTAGCAAAGAGAAACAATTGTTCCATGACGTGACTGTACAATATACAGACAGCTAGCGTGACATTATGTGCACATAAGTGCCACAAACGGATGACGACAATGCTAGTGGTTGAGCTGTTTTGATGCTATCGCAGCAGAAACATGAACTGGAAGAATGTGAAACTTATTTTATCATATAAATATGACATTGATTTGTAACATTAAATATGTTGAATTTTTTTTAAACAACCCCCAAGGTACTGGTAAACCTCTAAACTAAACATTTGGAACCCCTGTACAATACTTAGCTTTTGAAAAAAAAGAAGAAAAAATGCCTATTAAAAATTCCGGTACCTTACATCAGGGGTCCCCAACCGTCAGTCCGCGGACCGGTGGCATTTGGTACCGGGCCGCAAATAAGAACTTACATTAATTCCGTTGTATTCATTTTGAAAAATTACCCGATTCTCCGTTACATGCATCTGTGTCACTTTTGACGCACGTCAAACCACGCTTCCTCGTCACGTAACTGATTACGCTAAAAAACAAAACGCCGGAGCTTGCTAAATGAGTAAAATAAACTGCTGGAGATCGCAAATGACGGCGGCCTTAAAAGTACGTTCGAGACAACAACTCTGCCGGTGTTCTGGATTGAAGTTATGGCTGAATACTCTGAGATCGCCACAATAGCACTGTTGCTATTTCCGACATGCTACCTGTGTGAATCGGAGATTTTGTGCAGCAAGGGGCGACTAAAACAAAATTACGAAGTAGGCTTGACATAAAGCACACATTTCAGGTGTCATTGTCTCCTATTACCGAGAGATGGGACCGCCCGGTTGCAGAAAATCAAGCTCGGGGCTCGCACTGATTCAGCATTGTGGTGAGTTGACATTTTCATTCACTTTGAATTTGCGTTGTATCATATTTTCAAGGCATTAAACATTACCATAGCGATCGGAGTGTTGCGGCCAGATTAGACGCTCCTCGTGTTTATTATTATCTCTCGAAAACACCACAGTGTTCATGCAGCTCTTACCATATTCTTTTGTGGTATTTATCCACCACACCTTAAATGCCGGTCCGTGAAAATATCGTCTGACATAAACCGGTCCGTGGGGCGAAAAAGGTTGGGGACCCCTGCCTTACCTTGCCCAGGGCTGTCCAAATCCACAACAACGGTAGGGTCTTTGTCGCCCTCTAGTGGTTGTATGGGTAAGTGGCTATTCTCAATCAGATGCACAGCCTTGCCTGAAGGCCACTGCCAAGCAACAAGGGACACAATCCTTGATGACCCAAATAAAGACAAGCAAATAAAAATAATCCTTCTACAATGTGCTTTCTTTTTAAGAACGGACCTCCAGCAGCAGTTTCTGATCGACATCTGCTTCCACGTCTTGGTCCTTTTTCCGCACCGCCGTGGGTAGACAGTTTGGTGGCTCTTAGTGAAAATTGAGGTGGTTTTGAATACAGCCAGAGGAGTTAAATTGAGAAATTGTAAAACAGTCCGGCATTCCCAATAACGGAACACACCTGATTGTTTTCCTTGCGCCGGAATTCTGCACCTCTGTGAAGTTTTCGGAGACATCTTTTTGACGCCATTGGTTGTGTAGAACAACCCAGCGGGATGCATAGACACCACATTGTTTCTCAGGGTGACAATGAAGCCCATGTTGGTGGGCTGGATGAAGATCAGATCTCCCACAGCCTCTAACATCTCTCTGAGGGTGTCGAAACCAAAGTTGTTGGGGATCAGCTTGTGGCCAAAGCGCCGCACGTAGCAGGAATTCAAGTCACACAACTTGAGGGGTCCCTGCAACAATCGCCGTTTTAATGGCACAGTACTGCAGCTCTGCGATGATATGATCATATGCGGTAGACTATATGATGTACATTTCATTAACCGTGACTAAACTATCTTTGATCAGAAAATAATTTGACATTACAAATATTTTGATACCCGTCTTATTTCAAGGTATCGGGTCCTTGCTACAGTTCACTGATACCATGGCAACTACTTGTGGCCGATTTAAAAAACTGGGATACATGTCTTCCTTCAAAATTATCTGTCAATGGGTTAACAACAACAAGCACAAAAAGTACCAAAAGTTGTAATGGTATCGGTTACCTGGTATTAGGGTGTATTCAAAGGTTGTGTACTCTTATCATATCAGTCTGAAAAAAGTGCTATGGAACATCCAGAATGAAAACAAACAAGCCTAATACACCACACCATCAGGATCCAGATTACCTGACAGAGGAGGATTTGCAGCTGCGCTCTAAAAGGGTCGAGTGAGAGAAAAAATGTTCGACGTGGAAGGATGGGTGCTGGTTGATATTGGTGGAAATCACCAGTGCTCTTTTTCTTTGGCCTGCGCTGATTAGCCACCAACTGCTCAATATGCACAGTGGACTTGTCACTCACAGCTGTGAAGGCACAGATGGACACTCATAGACTTCACAGACTTCATTGATATCACACGATCAGCTGTCAACTACCTTTCAAGACTGGACAGCCATTGACACCCCGCGTCACTGACAGCACGTCCGGCATTGCCGCGGCCATGTCCATAACATTGCTGAAGCCCAGCAATTGCAGCGGCATGGGATATCCCAGCATTTTGCCATAGTCGCGTGTCAGCTGGTTGGAGTCCAAGCCGTCTTTGGATGACATGAGCAAAGAGCGGACGTCCTTCTTGAGCCGAGCCAAGACCTGTTCCTTGTTCGACTTGTCTGCTAACATCTGTGGGAGAGCCCCAAAATAAAAATAAAATAAAAAAGACAAAGAGGTAGCGAGTACTGTGATAAGGAAGACTCCAAACTGCAGTCCTCGAGGTCCACTGTCCTGCATGTTTTAGATGTTTCCGGCCTCCAACACACCTGATTTAAGTGATCGAATCATCACTAAGCTCCGCAGAAGCTGATCATTTGAATTAAGTGTGTTGGAGGAGGGAAAACATCTAGAACACACAGGACAGCAGACCATGAGGACGGAGTTTGACACATGTGCTCCATGACCTCTGTGTACATAAAAAAAAAAAAATCAGTGAGCACATTTGTTTAGCCAAGCATTCCTGTCAGACTTGCTTTGATTGGTTGTTTAAAAAAAAAAGTTATATTTGCTGATTAAAGTTCGTGATACTTTATTTTAACCGTCATACCTAACTGGTCAGGAAGGCCAGTTCTGTCCTGGGCTGCTCCCTTGACACTCTGGAGGAGGTGGGCAACAGAAGGATGCTAACTAAGCTAAAAGCTATGATGGACAGTCCCTCCCACCCCCTCCAGCCCACCCTGACAGCACTTGGTAGCTCCTTCAGCCAGAGACTGTTACACCCGCGCTGCAAGAAGGAGAGATACCGACGCTCGTTCCTACCGACTGCTGTCAGGCTGCTGAATAAAAATAATAACAATATTAATAATAATAATTAAATGATGTGAAAAACAATTGTAAATAGCACTGCGATTTATCAATTTTGTATTTATATTGCACTTAATTGAACGGTGTTCGTTTGTTTTTTCTTCTTTCTACCCACATTCTTGCTGCTGTAGGCTGTAAATTTCCCCAGTGTGGGACAAATAAAGGATATCTTAATAGTTAAAATACAGTCTCACAAGTAACGTAATGCACTCCGAGTCCTGTCCATGACTAGTGATAAAAAAAACAAACAATGTACATAATTGGATTGCTGCATGCAATGTCAAAAAAACATCTTTGACTCCAAATCACAACATCGAGCTAGGCTCAGTTCAAAAAAGACTGAAAGGTAATGGAACACCCCCACACACACAATCGGTTAAAGTTAAAATCAGTGTAGCATTCTATTCACTATCCGGGCTGACACTGTTACAAATGTCAAAATAATGCTCTCGTTCTCAATCAAAAGCTCCCTCAAAGCAACGGAAAATGTCACTTAGTGCGACAGAAGACATAAAGCGGAAGGAACACTGTCCGGGCTAGACTGACTTGATTGCGTTAGCACCCGCTAAGCTAACGTTAGCATCGCCAGCTCTTCGCAACCACATCGATTCACACGTCAAGGAAAAGAAAAAGGCAGCGACACAACTAACCTTTCCCTGCATTTGATTTAAAAACACCAGCCGTTAGCTTGCTCCTTTTCTTAGTGATGGTTTGACTATTTAGATTACGACTAGGAGGCTTCCCCTAAGAGTGGCGACAAGATACGTCGCTGGTTGCTAAGCACATAGCCAATAATGTCGTTCAATTAAGCCATTTGTCAATGGGGGGGGGGGGGCATATTCTTGACACAGCCACGATAAAAGCGTTACTTATGTAAGCTTATGCTAAACTATCAATTAATTACATTTTATATTTGAGCATTATATTCTTTTATGTTATAGTTATCTAAATTATATTCTGTTTAATAATTGTTGAAACGTTCTTATGTTGCTTGCGTCTGATTGGCTAAAGAGAAGCAGGAAGTGTTTTCGTGACTGAAAAGGTGGTAGTGTTCTCGTTCATCCGTTCGGAGGTGCAGATGTTTTTTTTCTTTCTCCTTTTGAATCAACTGCATTAAAGGATTCCATCTCTCCATCCGTCATTCGTAAAGAAGAGCCAGCCACTGAAAAACAACGAACCCCTCAACTTACACTTGCATTTGCGTCCAACGGAAAAAAAGTTAAGCCCAACAGATGAAACCTTAGTGAGCTGCCAGCAAAGTGGAGAAATGGGTTTATGTGTATTAAATGTTACAAACACCGCAGATGAATTATAAACAGTAAACGGTCAAATATATGCCCCAAACCTGAGCACTATTATTTTCGTGAAGGCTTAATTACAACAGCTCTATCTGAACGAATCAAAATGTTGTCTAGCGACTGACAGTATAATATAATAATACATCACATTTGCAAGCGCCTTTCATAACACTCAAGGACACTGTACAACCAAGAGCAATAGTAAAACACAGATAAAATAAACAAAGAAAGAAAGATTTAAGGCGGGTAGGCAAGTCTGAATAGGTGGGTTTTGAGCTGGGTTTTGAATATGGAAAGAGAGTCAATATTACGAATGTTGGGAAGAAGTGAGTTCCAGAGTTTGGGGGCAGAGCGACTGAAGGCTCTGCAACCCATTGTACTGAGACGGGCAGAGGGTAGAAAAAGGTGGAGGGAGGATGAGGACCTGAGTGAGCGAGAGGGAATGGAGATTTGAAGAAGATCTGACAGATAGGGGGGCGCAAGGTTATGGATGGCTTTGAATGTATAGAGAAGTAATTTGAAGTTGATTCTAAGTTCGACAGGAAGCCAGTGGAGCTGTCGGAGGATGGGGGTGATATGATGGAAGGAGGGGGTTCTCGTGATAATCCGGGCTGCTGAATTCTGAACAAGTTGAAGTTTATGGAGGAATTTTTGATGGACACCGAAGAGGAGTGAGTTACAGTAGTCAATACGGGAAGTGACGAGACTGTGAACAAGGATAGCAGTGGTGTGAGGAGTGAGTGAGGGACGGCGGCGGTTTATATTGCGTATGAGGTTCGGGGTTCAAATCTCAGCGCCAGCCCTCCTGTCTGGAATTTGCATGTTCTGTTGTTTGGCTTTCTATCATAAACAACCATTATAGAAAATGCAATGTTTGCTATTTAGATGATGCTGAGTAAAATGTGATCAGTTGAGATGTAGCAGAAATGCTATTGTCCAGCAGATTGGAGCTAATAGCTGTCTGATATTGCCAGGAAAAGAAATAGACATGCATACCATAAATGGCGCTTTGAACCTTGAACCCGGCCTTCTCTGCCAAGAAAAGCCCCAAAGATGGCCACAATAGAGGAGTTTGAATTTAATTACAGCTGCAATCGCTCGTAAGTGTGGCGGTCGGTGACATGATTGAGTTGTGGTACCGAGGAGCAGCGACGGCAGTGAAAAAGCTTCGAAAACATACTTCAAATAAGTGAAGCACACTGTAATTAAAAAAAGGCATCTTCATGTGGCTGGGTTACTCATCCTCCATTCACTTGTCTTCATTCAAGGCCATGTAGACGAACATTTATCCTCATTTCATGTGTAAAACAAACAAACAAAAGAAAAAAAAAACATGTCTCTGCTCCATTACCAGCACATCGCTACCCTTAAATCTTTGAAGTGGCTGGCAAGAAAGGACGTGAAGTGGCAGCGAGTGTTTGGTAACATTTCTGAGAAGTGATTGAACCACAATAATTAGATGAATTAAAAAAAAAAAAGGAATTAAGTGCTCCTCGATCTTGTTTTTAAAATGTCCACGTTGCAATTGCGAAATCTGACCACTTGATGACGCTGGAAACGTGTCAATGAGAGAAGAGAGGCCCAGCTGGTGAGGCCAAAGTGACATCATGCAGCCAAAAGCAGCATCCACTGGGAATGCTCCAACACGTTCTTTCTTTTTACGCCCACAAATGTGAACATGAAAATATCCAACAATAGGACGCGTCACCATGACGTCACACATACTTCCGGGTGGCAAGAGCAGAAGCCTTCTCTGAATCATTGGCTTGAATGAATCATTTTCTTCTTTCAGGGTTGCATGGGTAGCATTCTTCTCTACTGCCTTAATTTGCCATCTTGGAAAGAATAGACAAAAAAAAAAAAAAAAAAAAAAAACAGAATTATATTACTTATTATTAAAGCCCCCAGTGGATTTCCCACAACAAGGCGCTCCAAAGCGGCCATGCCATTGTGAAGCCCAACATTTTTTCATCTTACATCCATCCTCCACCCTCTTGTGTGTTACGTGTGCACACCCGTGGCCGACGACGAGGCACTCCAAAGCTTCCATCTTCAAACGTATTTCAAAACAAATCTCTGAATTCACTTTACTGGGTGCTGAATTGCACATGTAAATGTGACTGAAACTGCATTCACTCAGGTTATTATCATTAATCTCCCTTGTACTTCTTTTGGTGCACGACACCATTCCTGGAAGAGTGGCAAGCAGGAAAAAAAAAAAGACAAAACTAAAGAAATGAGTCCAAATTGACTTGCTGGATGTAAAGGCTGCAACATTTCCCCAGTTACACTGAGGTGTGTCTGAGAGGCAACAAAGCAGAGTGACTGCCAGTCAGCCGGGCCTCTACTGGGATGATAAATCATCACGCTGATGAGCAGCCGCACACTGGGTCAATATGCTCGCTGAAGGATTCATCGGAATAAGCCCAATCAATCAAGCGCACTCATATTAGCGCACTTTGTCAAACCCAAACGAGCCATTAAGATGACAAAACAAAACAAAGAAAGATGGCGTGAACACACTCTGAGCGAGCGAGAGAATGCTTTGGCAGGGCGTCAGGTCCAGAACCACAGCAAGGTCTTTCTGAACTTTCACTACTGTTGATTCTTTTTTATGTATACTCTGAGCTGGAATTATTATTTTTTTTAATCTGATCATAAAAGGCCATCATCAAACAAAAAGCATGACTTTGAACCATCACAGGATATTCAGACTTTTGGAATCTGAAAACTTTAACAATAGCACGAAAAAAAATGTGTCCATGTTTTTCAAGTTGTATCCCAAATGATACTCCAAGCATTGTTCTGGCGATACATCAAGTGCATCAACCTCTTCAGTTTTTCAAACCGCTGCCTATTCCAGCAACTTTTTGTTTTGTTATTTAAAGTAGCAGGCATAAAAATGACATTTCTGGCTCTCCAACAAAAAACATCAGCCATGTTTGAAACATGAGTTTAAAAAAATAATAATGGTATTTCGCTTCATTCAGTGTGTTGGTCACGACCGAGAAGCAGAAAAATGAGGAAATAAGGCTCAGAAATGCTAAAAGCAAATTTGATGCATTCGGCAATACAGAATAGGATTAGTTTTAGCATTAGTTTTATGAACGTCATATGTAGTTTCAATTACTTATTTTTTTCAACTTTACTCTTTGTGGACTAAAATAACCTCCCCCGGAATCACTCTTTTTAATATTCTTCCAACCAATAAATCTCCTTCATGGGGGAGGCTCGACGTGCCTGAAAACTCACCAACAGCACGGAAAGTTAAATTTTTTTTTTTTCGCATCAAATCTCATCAGATCAGTTTGTAATTTGCTGCTCTAATGCGGACACACATCATATTCCTTCCGGAGGGGCACCTCAAAGTGGGCGGCATTGCCGCGGGGTGGAGGTGGGTCGCCGGAGGGCAAATGATCCCAAAGTGATTTAAAGCACGAGTGAATCATCGGGTGCAAAGTGCAGAGAGGTAAGAATGAACATGCCCCGAATGCCGGCAAAACTTTTTGACAAAGTCATGAATCGCACAGCCTGACTACATTAAAGCCAGCAAGTAAAAAGTAAACACGAGCAAGCCGTGGGGGAAGGAAAAAAAAGATTCTCCGCTCGCATTAAAATGTCGCTTCGCTTTGTCAAATGTAATTGCCCGTGAGGGACTGGAGAAGGCAAAAAGAAAGAAGGTGAGTGACAGACTCACACTCACTCAGAACAGACAGCGCAGGCACGTACAACGGCAAGCGGGTTCCACTGGAGAGCTGCGCCGTTCCAGTTGGAGGAGTTGTGTCAATCACGCTGAGCTGTTTCTAATATTTTGACCTTTCCAGATCGGGCTGAACAATTAATTGAATTCAAACGGCGGGATTGACCAAGTTGGCGTCTTGAATGCTAACCTATCAGTAAACCTCATCTATGACCAAAACATTGATGTATCAGCAATTGGATAGTTTATTGACCATCCATCCATTTTCTAATCCGTTTATCCTCACGGGGGTTCTCAGCTGACTTCGGGCAGTTGGATGGGTACACCCTCAAATGGTTGCCAGCCAATTTCTGGGCGCATAGAGACAAAACATAACCATTCACACTCACAAACACAATTTCAAGCAGGGGTGCCCAATACGTCGATCGCGATTGACCGCTAGCCTGTGGACTGATTTCAAGTCGATCGCGAGGGGTGTAGGGGGAAAAAAGGATTTCTGAGTTAGTGGGGGGGGGGGTGTTGTGAATATGATTAAGATGATATATTTTGGTCTTAGTGCACACCGCTCCCTCAGCATCCGATGAGTTTCACTTTCAAAAAAAAATTTAAAAAAAAATAGCAGGTCACCTTTAACCTACGGCAGCGCATCATCCGCACCACTGCTGGAAGTTGTTTGCGGGCAGCCATCTGCAATTGCAGCTTGCCATCAGAGCTGTTGCGAGCTATCTTTTATTTATTGTTATTTGTTTTATTGTTATATGTTATGTGTTGTGTTTATTATTTTACTTTATGTTAACTGTTTTGTGAAGCGCTTTGTTACAGCTGCCGCTGTTGTGAAATATAAATCAGCATGTATTGTATTTTATTATTCTCAATCAAAGTTTGTTTGGCACCTGCGAAGAATGGCAATCTGGAGCGCCAAGGAGAAGCATTTTAAAATGGTACACTTGAGCTGCGGTCGTTAAGACGCTGCAAAAGTGCGTTCCATGTAAGGTCTCGACGAAGTTAGACAGTGATTTCCTTTTCACAAACTTACAAACTATTGTCTCTACTTTATTTTTCTGTTTCGTTCACATTAGGGGCCGTTATGGCTGTTGCTCATCATGGCATGCATGTGTTGCTTGAAAAGGAGATCTTCGGTCCAAAAAGGTGCGGCACTCATGATTTAGAGCGCTCAATTAACCTACCGTGCAAGTTTTGGGGGAAACCGGAGTACCGGGAGAAAACCCACACAAGCACGGGAAGGACATGCAAACCCCACACAGGAAGGCCGGAGCCTGGATTCGAACTCTTGACCTCTATACTGTTAGGCAGAGGTGCCGACCAGTCATCCTCTGATAGTTTATAGCACAGGTGTCAACCTCAAGGCCAGGGGGCCGGATCTGGCCCGCCACATCATTATATGTGGCCAGCGAAAGCAAATCATATGTGTCAGCTTCCATGATACTTGCTTAAATCTGTACCGAAATAATTTTGTTAACCGGTTTACACTCACTTGAACAATAACTAAAGAAACAACAAACAAATAGTTGACTGATATCAAAACTCGTAATCCGTCTTTTACAAGTAATAATACGATGCGATGATTAAACATTTCTTCGGTCGTAACGACCCTCCGAAGGAAGACGTAACTCCAAAGTGGCCCGCGACAAAAATGAGTTTAACACCCCTGGTTTATAGTACAGTGAAACTCCTCTAGAACGGAATCTACATGGGCGAAAATACCCCATAATGTGAAGAAATCTTCATGCATTAACACCATTCCCATTCTACTGCCCCTCATACAACGAAAAAAAACCCCTGTTGCGTTATACAAAATCATTTTCTCTGCTCCAGCCTCGCGAAGACATTCACTACAATGAAGTCTAATCCAACAGCGACCTCTATTGCTTCGTTCGGAAACGGCAACAGTAACCACCACACTGGTTTACATCGTGAACGATGTTTATTTCGGTCATAGCTGCGAGTTTCCTGAACGCAACATACTCATAGCTGCCCTGCCATTGGCTTACCGAGCTTCATCCTGGCCTCCGATTGGCCAAGAGGGTCCTCACTGTCTATGTGTGTAGCTACTGAAGCTAGATCCGTAGAAGATAGAGTGGAATGCATCCGATTAGCTGCTCAGAGTAAATTGCTTATGGCTCGACGGACATTCAAATAAACGAACGTTTCCTCAAAAATGCTTTACTTGTTATCATGCTAAAAACCTTACGCTAACTGGAGTGCTAATGAGAGCGAAGGGCTCCAGTTAGCGAAAGGTTTTTAGCCTTCGAGAGCTAATTATGGCCATCGAGGATTACGAAGCGTCCCGTGGGTGGCTTAAAAGTTCATTGCATGACATCAGCTGACCAACGCTGTCTTGGGTGGCGATCGAGGGTCGGTCGAGTTAGAGACAGTGAGATGGTGGAACGAAATGCCACCGGGTCCAGGAAGTATTTGTTATTGTTAGATTCAGACGAGCATGGACGTTGCATCGCTAAAATGGCTACAAAACGGACCTTTGGATGTCAAGCAGATAAGACAAGAAGAGCTCTGATGCCGGAAGAGAGGGTAAAAGTGATGAAAATGAAAGACGGAGCAAGCAAAATAAAAGACATTCTCCAAGAAATTGATGAAAGTGAAAATGAATGCTGATCGTAAATTTTGCAATTTCTTTCCCTTTTTTTCTTTCTACACTGACAATATGAAGTGTCAAATAAGTGTGTGCTCATACTTATGCACTTTTGAAATAAAAATAAAGAGTACACATACGATTGTGTGTGCGTGTACACATACGTTTGTGTGTGTGTGTTTGTGCGTGTGTGTTTACATCCGAGATCAAATTTGCTACAGTGTAAAACCTCCTGTTGTGAAAAATTTCTTGCTGCAAAAATGATTTCGTTGTAGAGGAGTTTCACTGTAAGGCAGATGAATTTATTGCATGTGTTTGGGAACAAAAATCACATATTCAATCGCAACCTAATTTTTTTCAAAATCGTTCAGCCTTACTCCCAGAGAGATAAATGACACCGAATATACAGTACTACGACCACAGACAATGAAGATTAATGCTTGTGAGTTGTGTTACATCACCCACTAGATTTTGGAATAACGTTAATACCCCTCAAGAGCTTGTTTTGAATCATTTAATGTCGACTCGACAAACCGCAACCAAGCACAATCCAAATAAAGGCAAAAGCAAAAAGTGAATACGAAGGGAGCCCCGCCATATCCTGCCATTCCTCTAAAAGCCTCGAGTGAAAAGGTAAGAAAGTCGGGGGGGGGGGGGGGGACAAAGTGGATGAGTCGGCAATCAAATATTTAGCAGGTAAAATCATGTCTCTCGCGTCTGCCCGTCACTGGTGCTCTCGACGATTCTTCACCCGCGCACTCACCTCCGTTGCCGCGTGAGACTTGTGCTTGCGCTCAACAAAGGCTGGGCCAAAGAAAGAAATGGTTATTGATTATCGGACGGGCCAAAGGGGAGCAGACGGTGCCGCCATTAGCCTGATACGCGTCCCTCGGGAGCGTCCCGGTGGCAATCTATAACTGCCGCCACTCATTTGTCCCCCACTAAATGTCAAGCTGTGGCTACTTTGTGAACATGCCGCCGAACGAAGCGAAGCGGAGCAAAAAAGAAAAAAAAAAGAAGAAAAAAAAACCTGACGAGGAAGAAAGAGTGAGAGGGAAAGGTCAGTGAGAGCAAAGAGCACACAGTGTCTGAATGGCTCACACAGGCATGAAAAAAAAAGGGGGAGAGAAAATGCCCAGAGAAAAAGATGGAAGAAAGGTCCCGTGGAGACAAAGTGCACTTTGAAAAGAGGCACGAGTACAATGGCGACCCCGGGATGGAAAATGTGAGGTGACTCGTTCACACTTGCCTCGCTCATGTTCAATCGGAAGCATCGGCGGGCCTCACCACGTGGGCCCGCTCTGCCTGCTTACTTCCAGCAGAGGACTTTCTTGCGCAGAATAATGGGACCGTGTTGATTTCTTTTGATAACATTGAAGTCTTTTTTTTAGGGGGGGGGGGGACTTCAGTAGTTCTCAGACATTCTACACTCGGGGTGTCAAATTCATTTCACATTGTGGGCCACATACGCCACATTAAAATTATACCACACTCTGCTATAAATAACCAAAATAATATGTCTTTCCTTTGTTTTGGTCTAAAGAAGCACAAGAAAATGAGGAAAATGTTGAAATTTAATGAACATATCTTTTAGAAAACATTTCATGAAGCACCTTAGATTTCCTGAGACAAATGTGCAATTTACTTTTATCATTCACATGTATGCATTGCAACCGATTGTACAAAAGCACAAAACTTTAACAAGTAATTATTAATGCACTAAGATTAAACGACAATTAAAAGAAAGGAATTTTTAAACCATTTCCACGTGCATATAAAATCTAAATGTAATCCCTGCCTACACCTTACAAACTAAGGAGAGTGCTATTAAATGTGTAAAAAATAAGGTATTCACATGTCCTTGATAGTGTCTGCTGTGTTGGGTCCGTCTCAGGTGACAGACTGAGACTGCTGTTGTCTTCTTCTCTGGTCAAAAAATGTCTTATACTCTAATCACAACAGTGTGTCCCCTAGCGGATACTCCATGAATTGCACCTTATTCAAAATATTAATTCGATGTCTTCTATGCATTTGTTTCACTTTTAAATGATCCTGCGGGCTTGATCAATCCTCCTTGGCAGCCGGTTCTGGCCCGCGGGCAGTATGTTTGACACCCCCGTTCTACACCAAGTGCCACCATCTTAGCCAACATTAAAACACGAAATAAATACAAGATAAAAGATACATTTGCAAGACGCCCAACCTGATCTTTGTTGCTCTCTGCTCACCATGCACACCACCATATAAATTAAAATTGGACCTATATAAAAGTTTAAAAAGCAAACGGTACTAAAAAGTTAAAGACAAGTGAACTGTAATTATTGTGATTCGTTTGCGGACCACTTCCTTGATTTCAGCAAATCATTTTAAGACTGGCACTATTCTAAGCAGTCACTTCACAAAGATTGCAAGATTTCTTTCAATCCTAAATTCACCATCTCAACAAAGTAATGCTCACACATACAATAATTTGATGTTTACAAGATATCAAACGTTTGCTAAATTGTCGATGATTCTTGTTCCGCAGAGGAAAAAACAAAAACTGCCAACCTCTAATTTTAGCATCTTGAAAGACCACCTAATCGGAGAGAACTGCAAAGATTTGTCCGTTTTCTCACCTTGTGTACTATTGCCCCCCCCCCCCGAAAAAAAGTCCCTTTATGGGCTTCTTATCGTCTATTTAAGCGTCCTTCCGTTACCGCGTTGCAAATCACGAGGATGGAAATGTGGGCAGAGTGAAAATCGGCAGCGCCGCCCCGCGCGGACATATTTCACGTTTCACGTCATTACTTTTTATGACACTTGAGGAAACGACTCGTTCTCCACAAATCACATCTGCTCTTTCGCCATGCGGAAACTCATTAGAAAAAGAGGTCGAGTAACAGCGGGAGATATATTTATTGTAGATTTGATCTCACATGAGCCAGATGACTGCTGTAATCCACTTTGCAAAGTTGAAAAAAAAAACAAGATATTGTGTGTACGTTTTTGTACAGACACTTGCTCTGCCCTTTTTGTGCCGTACAAAGGCTCGGGGTGCCAGAAAGTAGCTCGGTACGGATCATTTATTTTGGCACACGGCACCATTTTGGGACATTTTTGTGTCAAACACAAGCCAAGGAACGGCAACTGTATTACTATAGCCCAGTTCATACACAAGGCAACTCAATGTGCTTCACACAACCAAAAGTAGAACCCCTAAAAGTATTTATCAACAAACAGCTAAAGACATTCAAAGGCAAAGCAAACACTGGCGGAGCTGGACGGGGCGGAGCTTATTAAAATGACTAAAAGAACATACATTGACAACACTTGATACATTTACAAACAAAATATTTAAAGATTTAAATGGTTAGCGCGTCGACCTCACAGTGCAGAGGTACTGGTGGGTTTTCTCCGGGTACTCCGAGGATGGCTATTTAAAGATTTTTAAAAGCAAATCTATTTTAAAATGCTTCAAAAAAACCTTAAGTAATGTGCAAAAGTTTTTAACCCGGATTTCAAGGCATTTACTTGGGGTGCAGCATAACAGCCAACTAGTGCTGCACCATGTTTGCTTTGAAAAGTCAAAGTGAAAAGTGGAGAAAAGCAAATGATCAAATCTCCCGTGATCTGATGCGGGAAGCTGAAAGAAAAACAGCAAATGGGTCCCGGAAGAGACGAATGCATTCCAAATGTCTTCCAAATGTCACTTTGATGAGGCTCGTCTGGCACAAAGCTGCTTGTTTGTTCCACTCAGAGACAACATGAGGGCCACAGTCTGGGACATTGAATATTTGATGCACTATCACAGCGACTGTCGCATTCAATGCCGCCTTTATTTGAGGTAAAAATAGCAAGGGGGGATCTTTCGGGACTGTCACATAATATTCTAAGAGAAGAAGAGGTTTTTTTTTTGTAGGTTAAGACAAAAGTGGAATTTTCAGCAACTTTGCGCAAAGCAAATGTATGGTAATGCTTGCAAGACGCAGGAGGCTATTCCGTGGCCTGTCAATCCGTGTTGTTTCCATGGCGATGTGCCGCGATTGATCCTCGGGGTTTTCATGCTGAGGGAGTTTGAAACAACAGAAAAATATGAAGGAGTACTGTATCAGTAGTGGCAGTTTTTTTTTTTTTTTGCCTTAGATGGTATTAAAAAAAGAACAACGAGCTTTGCGGGTTGGAAAAAAAAGTATGTGACATTTACAAGATAATGAAAGCCTTTACAATATTGACTCAAGTCAGTGCTGTACAGTTCTGAACGTATCTTTGGAGTTGCCATTTAAAATGGCCACCGTCCTTTCCCTTCGCAAAATGTCACAAAAGCAACGCAACATCTAATTGCTTGGCCCTTAAATTAACAAATGAGGAATAGCAGCGGCCGTTTTTTTTTTTTGTTTGCCCTTTCTCTACCACTGATGGCACCATAACAACAAAAGCAATGCCCAAAATATCCCCCCCCCCCCTCCCCCGCCCTCCCCAATTGATTTGAAATGACTCATTACCTTTGAACAGCAAATGAGAGAGTTTTGGATTCAATCATGGCAGCATTTCGTACTTTCATCGCTCAACAGCAAAATTGGACTCAGAGATGCCTTGAATGTCCCTCAACATATTTTTGGCGCCGATTTCCAAAATGTCTTTACTTTTGTTGCAGCTCATCAGATTTTCATATGAGGGATTTTCTTTTTTTTTTGTAAGAGCGACAAAAGGTTGCACGATACAGATTTTACCACACATTATCATAGGTATGACACCTCCGAAAAATACACTTCATTTATCAATATTAAATGTTACTATTATTATCATGAAAACTCGACATGTTAATGCATAGGTGTAAAGTGTCCAAAAAAAAATCTCTTTTATCAGTCTATACCCTTTTTTGTTTCATCGTGCCAGGTCAAATATATGCCCCAGCTTGTGTTTACTTCAGGAGGGAAGAAAGAGAGGCATTTGATGAAGTTTTGTCCATTTTCTGACACTCGGAAGTGCATTAGTGTCAATAAGGTGAATGCACTTTTATTTGTGAGAGGAGCAAGAAAAAATAGGCGCATAATGAAAAGCGCCCGTGATGAAAGGCCACTAAAGCAGGCCATTTGCTGCTGTCCACTTCAACATGTTCAAGAGACACGGCCATTCTATAATTATGTTCTGAATGGGATGTGCCTGAAAGGAAATGGATCATGTTCCTTCTATGACAGGGGAGCAAAGTGGGCAGCCGGGGAGGAGAAATGGGGCTTTCGAATTGGTGTGTGTGTGTGTGTGGGGGGGGGGGGTCACAAGTAGCTGAGGTAAGATGGAGGATGGAGGGTCGCAACCACACAGATGAAAGAGTGCTGGAAAATTGAAAAAGACTCAAAAGAGACTAGAGGTGAGTAGTCGAGGGTTCGGAGGAGAGCACGAGGGGAGTGAAAATAAAAAAATAAATACATTAAAAAAAACAAAAAAACACTTCTCCACTGAGGGGGTTGGTGAGGGGTAGGGAGAAACAAAGAGATTGCATGGAGCAGAAAAATAAGCCGAGGGCAGGCGTGGAGTCAATCATCATCTCCCTGGTGTTGGACGTGTGAGGGAGAAGGAGAGTGCATCATTTCGCCCTGCTTATCATTATCATCACCGCCGCAATCATAATCAGGGTAATTCTACTGTGGAGAGATGGAAAGACGGCTGCCGGAAAAAAAAAAAAGGGGCGAGGCGAGAAAGCATCGGTTCCGAGGACATTGTGGAGAGTCGCTAAAACAGACGGGGGGGGGGGGGGGGGGCGTTCGAATGGAGATGGCCGAGACGAGCCAGACAACATTAAGTCGCACACGTGGCTGGCGTGTTGTGTGGCGGTGCTCGGGCGAGGGAAAGCAAGTCACAAAGTGTGCTCTCTAGCTTCATGTTTTCTTCAGCAGACACAAAGTCAAAACAGTGACAGGATTTCCAGCTTGAAAACGCAAATCCGGCCTCCAGTGGTATTTTTCATGTGGTCTCAACGTGACACGGCGCAGGCGTGACGTCACTCTCATGGACGGGGATGAAAATTGTCAAGTTACATAATGCTCCCCTTCAAGCACAAATGTAGTTCTACTTTCATTCAGTGCCAGCCATTTTTAGACCCCCCCCTCTTGCCCAACCACATCCATCCATTTTCTGATCCACTTCATCCTCACAAGGGTTGCGAGGGGTGCTGGAGCTGGAATCGAGCCTTGCACCTCTGCACTGTGAGGCGCACGTGCAAACCAGTTGCCTATTGTGCTGCCTGCTACCGCATGAATTTTTATTTTTTAATACAAAAACACGCACCACTTGCCATGGTGTACTAGTACACACGCCAGACACAAGTGGGAGCAGCGTGGGATCGGTACCGGTGTCGAGGTGGGTGTGAATGGTTGTTTGTCTCCATATGTGCCTTCCGCCTGAAGTCAGCTGGGATAGACTCCAGCAACTCCCCGCGACCCTCTTCAGGATAAGCAATGTTGAAAATGGATGGATCAAGACGTACCTGGATTTGAATATCCAAATTCTTTTAAAAACATGAAAAAAACCCCCATAATTTGGTTTCACGTACCTCTACTTAGGAACTTCTCTTCATACAAAATTTTCAATTTTATGAAACACCTCAACAGGAAAATTTAGACTAGTTACGAAAGAAATTTCAAGTTACGAAAGGTAAAAACACCGTATGGCCGCTACTCGCAACTCCGAATTTCCTGAACGCAACATACTTATAGCTGCTCTGCCATTGGCTATACCGAGCATCTTCCTGGCATCCTATTGGCTAACAGGGACCTCTACCTTACGTGTCGATCTGTGTAGAGAGATAAATAGATCAATAGATATGTGTCTATTCAGCATCTTTGTCATTCGCAACTCGGGGCATGAGATGTTTCGATAGTTTTATGTAAATGTGAATCACCCAGAAAAGGTGTTCACCAGTCGGGCGATCGCTCACTATATGCTGATGTTTGCCTTGGATATTTTCGAAAGATTGTTAAAAGCCGACAAAAGCAAACACCCTTTGCTCAGTTGTTTACAAAACGCCAGACAAAAACCACTTCTGAGAGAGAACATGAACTAAAGAGGGCAAAAAACGCTGAGGACGCAGTTCAAAGTTAAATGACCATCATTTTGATTCTTTACTCTATTCTTTGTTTTTTACATTATGCACAACTTTCATTTATTGTGCAATAATCACATTGTAACATGTATTTGTTCCATATTTTGATGCATTTTTTTGCTTTAGAAAACATTTATGTCTGGATTTTGGGGGTGCTTGGAACGGATTAGGGCATTTTCATGGAAAACGCGTCTCGACTTACAAACTTTTCTATTTACGGAATTTCTTCCAGAATCAATTTTTTTTCGGATGTAGAGGTACCACTGTACATGCGTGAGGGAAAACTGTGATTGAAAAATATATGTGATTCCTCTTCAAATGTTGTAAAATGTCACTCAGTGATGCACCCTAGAGGCAGTTAACGGCACTACCATTGAATAGTGAACGAAAGATAAGCGTCAGTTTTCTTTGAGCCGACTGTCGTCATTATTCATTTTCATACAGCTACTAATGGTGAACTTGCAAAGTAACTATCGTCAGACGACTGACCGAGGAAGGCAAACCTGTGACTGACCTCACTGGTTGCAGTGCACCAAACACCTTTCATATGCCCTCGCGCCCGAGTCGGTCACATCCCAGGATGAGGAGCCAAACGGAGAATGGCGGGACGATTGGGATGAGGGATGGTCCTGAGGTAATGTGAGTGAAATTGGGGGAAGATAAGGGGCGGTGAGAGAAAAGAAGCTATTAGAAGAGATGCATGACTGCGAGAAACAAAACGGAAGGAAGGAGACGAGAGAGGGAGAGATGAATAGGCGCGCGGACGAACACAAGGAAGACGCGCGGCGCCGAGTTTCGAAGTTGGCGGGGAGGGAGAAAGCAGGTGTGAGATTCATGGAGAGCACTTATCCCGGAAATATATATAACTGCGTGGCAGGAAATGAGATGGATGCAGAAGAGCGAGGATGGAAATAAAGCTGCCATGGCGGAATGAGTCTTGCCGGGAGAGGGAAAGTTTGGTGGTGTAATGGTGATGGATGCGGAGGAGCGGCGAGAGCGGGCCGGGCGCCGCTGACGGATTGGCGGCGACGGCGGCCTGAATCGCGCCCGGCGATCTCGGAGTCTTCATCAAGGCTGCGCGCCGTGCGCTGACGTGACTCGGTCTAATTGCGGCGCCTCGGGAGCAATGTGCTACTTTGACTCTAATGAGGGGATCATCAGAGACGCTTGGAGCCAGATGTTCTCTCCAATCCGCCGTTTACGCTCGCAGTCGATAGACGGTGCCGCGAGAAATGCAGAGAGTCCAGGTGGGGACTTCATTGGATAATTTTAGGATTTAGGACTTGACGACTTTGGCGACACGACCTGACCGTTGGAAAATCTGCATTTTTAAGAGTGTATGCCGCCAAATATGTCAAACCACGAGAAAGAGAATGGCAACCTGTCTTCCTCAACGATGAGCTCCGTACCAATAATGACACCCGACTTCATCCATGACCGTTAAACCCACAGTCACATCGATTACATTTTCACCTCAGAGACGATAACGGTAACAAAGGTGAATCCTTCGTCGGCTCTCAGATGGACTTCTGTTTTGGAGTCAGCCAGCCAGCTCTCAAACCTCAGTCCTGTGCACTTCAGTTTATTCCAAGAATCTGGTACTTGTCACATATCTGAAGCCACCACCCCACCTCGCTGCGAACAATTTCCGAAAGTTTTCAAAGGTAGCCGATGTTGCGTTCAAGGTCGCAAATGTTCGCCAGCAGTTCTATTTTGAGCATTCGAGATTCCTCGCGACGAGTACAGGCCAATGTCTGGCGATCGTTTGGGAAACATGCGCGACCTTGAACGAACCCTGACGAGAAGGCAACATTCGCTACCTTGGAAAACACTCGTGTGATTGTTCGCAGCTCACTGCGGTGGGAGCTGAAATGTTCACCTTGGTGAGCTGTTCCATCGCGCGTCTTATCAATTGTCTTCATCTTTTTTGTTTCAAATTATGTTTGTCCAGTTGTCTTTTCCAAACTGAATGGAGTTGAAATAACGTCACGGTTTAGCTAACTGACAGCTGGTCAAATGGTAAATAAGCTTCATGTCAGTCATGCGTTAAATTGAAAAGGCAATACGAAGACTGCTTTGGGACCATTAAAAACGTGATGTTTGTGAACGTGTTATTACAGTTGCGTAACACATGTACAAATAGGCTGCCCTTAAGATGCTATTGCTTGGATGCCGATTGGCCCAACGGTTTTTGAACCCCATCCAGGAAGTTCACATGGATTTTTAAATCAATGTAGCTCATCAGAGGTCATTTCTGAAGCGCAATCTCTGAGATTCACGAGGACCAGAAGCCTCTAGCATTTTAGCATGATCTAATTTTGTTGTTTTAATTCGCTCCAGATCAACTGAAAATCAAAAAGATCAGGTGACAACAAACAACCGTTTGGCCAGAAAATCCCAGCCGTAAAACATGCGAAGATGCTGGCGCACCCACACTGCAAGAAGCAGATGATTCACTGTGGCGCGTCGAGGAGACATAATGGAATAGTAATTGAATAAAGCTGAGAAAGAAGATAAGCATGAGGCGTAAACCTCGGACCCCCACCCCCCACACTCCAAAAAAAAAAAAGAAAAAAAGGAAGTAAATGAAAGGTGGGCTCGCAGCCGCACGCACACGCGCACGAGTGCCAGCGGGTGAGGCGTTTACAGATGGCTGGATGTTGGAGGCGTCCCAAACAACACAGCTGGGAGCCGGCAAAGGGGGGCAGGTGACGGGGGAGTGAGGAGAACAGTGCGCAGCACAAAAACATCTCTGATCAAGAGAATGGCAGGATGAATTCAAAAGAATGTGAAAAGCAATTAGGAGGTGGCGAAACGGAATCCCGGGTAGCCAATATTACATGAGAGGGATGAATGCGGCAAGAGGCTGCTGGTCGGCGCCGGCATTTCGGGCTTCGACTCGGCTCTTGCGCTCACCAGGATAATGAACGCGAGGACGAACATCACAGCACGCGCAGCAGGAAAAACTAAATTGATGGCAGCCCAGTGCAGAATTTATATCCCGGTACACTTTAGCGACCTGTTTCGTGATAGTCGGCACAGACTTTAGTTCTGTTGTCAGCTTATTCCATTTGCATAACAACTAAATGCCGCATTACCATGTTTGTTTCAAAGTCTGGATTTCTCTAATTGAAACAAGTCCGCAGATCTCAGAGCCCGACCTGGTTTGTATTTAATTGGCATTTGTTTCATGTAATCAGGACCTGAACAATCTAGTGATTTATAGACCAGTAGAGTCTATAAAGTCAAAACCTGAGCTCCAGCGTTCTGCATAAGCTGCCGATGTTTGATGCTTCTTTTAAGGGAGTCCAGTCAGACCATTGCAACAATGAAGTCTACTGGAGATAAAAGCACGGATAAGTTTTTACTGGTCTGCTTGAAGCAAGCAACCCTTCAATCTGGATATGTTTTTTGTCATCTGGTAAAGAGGCTGTTTGATTGATTGATTTGATATGACTGCTAAAAGTCAGGTCAGAGTCTATCAGCACTCCAAGATTTTGGACTTGTTCTTCAGTCTTTAAAGACAGTGACTCTACATGTTCACGATGTTGTGAAAGCGCGATATAAATGAAGATATATTGTATTTATGGCAGAAAACAATGACCCCCGTTTCCAGTGACACAACACGTTAATTGAACAAGTGTCATTTGGGGATAAATATAGTTGTGTATCACCTGCATAGCCGTGATAGCCAACATTGGTGTTCTGAGGCATTTGAATGAAAGGCACCATCTACAGAATGAATAAAAGAGTCCGAGGAGTGACCCTTGAGGGACGCCACATGTCAAGGTCACTCGATCTGATTTGAATTTAGCGGGAACCATTTTCTATTATGTCGGTCCACTTGTTGTGAATTTTGCCATTCAGCCTTGCAAAATGACTGAAACATTCAACAGTTGGACATAAAAAATTTACACAAGGTCAAATTTAACCCCCCTTCAAAGCTTAGAGTATATTTTCAGTTCATCTTGAAATCTCAGCCGTAGGCTCGATGTCCCACACATTTGCGAGTAGTGTGTTCGGTACGTGACCTTTCGACAGGCGGCATACACATTTTTCTGGACGCAGAAGAAAGCTCCAGTGTGACATTTAGGGCAAGATGAGGTTTTGGTGAGAAGATTGAGAGATCTGGAGAGAAGGCCGCAGACGAGGAGAGACACTAGAGACACGATTGGAGTGTCGGCTGAAATTGGACAGCCAAGTATCGGCGGCCATTTTGGACATCACGCAATCGAGCGGAGACACGCAAACAACATATAATTACACGGCCGCCCTGTTGCTTTCTCCTGCCTCGTTTCAGACAGGAAGTGTGTTGAACCACCGCTACCTGTCTTCCAGGAGCCCAAACCTATTTCATCCGCTTCCGCCATTAGGACAAAGTACTGGGCGTCAAATCACAATGACATTTACAAGAAAAAGGAAAGAAAATGTCGACAGCTGTGGAAATTTTTCACCTTTCATCTAGACTTTATCGAGCCATGTCCTAAGTGGTCACTTAAATAACCAGTCATCTTAAGTAACCTTGTCATCTGTCAAGGCTGTCGTTGATTCAGAATTTTGTTATCCGATGTAAAACTGGAATCTCATTGCACGTTCCTAATCTGGCTGTCGAGATAATCCCCCCCCCCCCCCCCCAACCTCGAAAAAGGCACACAAGACTGCACACAGACAAAAATGAGATAACTCAAAAAGGCGGAAATCCAAAGTCGGTGGATGGCAAAATTCAAATGAGAAATTCAACCGGAGGAAAAGCAAACGACTGGATCAGGCGTGGCGGATTCTCAACTAAACGTAATCGAATATGGACATCTTTGGCTTTGGAGGTGCTTGCGAAAACCAAATCCTGGGAGGTGGAAACTCAATAGCGCAGTTCGCTTTCCTCCTTCCAGTGAGCCGCTTTGGTGTGCTTTCCGAGCTCTCACAGTCAGAAGACAGCAGAGCGGGTAGAAAATGACAGCGTGAGGGTGAGAGCGCCTTTCAAAGCTCGCACCTGCGCATGTGTGCGTGTGCACGTGGGTGGCACAGGTTCAGGAATAGAAAGACATGCATGCGGAGACGCAGACATGAGAGGGAGTCAGATAATGAGAACCAGGGGGAGGTGAAACCGGCTCGGGGAGAGGAAGATGGAGACCCGAAATAGACATGCAAAGTGCAAGGTGTTGAGTCAGAAAATGAGAGAGAAGACGGCGGGCGGAGGGACAGCCAGAGAAAGATGGAGGGCCAAAAAAAAAAGAGCAGGGGAAAGGTAAAGTGTGAAATGAAATATGAAAATGGCAAAGGTGGCAAAAGAAGGCAGGCGCAGTGAAAAAGCGGCAAAGAAATCAAGAGCGTGTCAGGAGGGAGGCGCAAATAGACGCCAAACATCTGGCACGCATGCAAGGCAACATAGCAAAATACTGTTTCGAACGACAATCATTTCAGAGGCTGAAAACAATTGGGAACTTTTGCGCCATGTTTTTAAGATGCATCTGCATTCGGAGGCTGGCCTCAGTGAATTTTTATCGTATGAAAAACTTGCCTGCTGGACACTTGAAACAAGGAGAAAGAAAGCTCATAAGCATTGAGTTTGTTCAACTTAAAATATCATTGTGTACTTGCTAACATTTCCATTAAAAAATACTTTTCAAAAGTTGAGATCATCTCAATATTTAAGTTCTGGATAAACTCAAAAAAAAGGCAACAGGTTACCTCCTTTTTTTTGAGCTGAGCTCACTTTTTGGCATATAAAGTGCGCATATATGAAATGCCACATGACCTCTACAGGCCACTTGACTTTATTTCTAGAGCACCCAAACAACAAGAATAAATATAATTGACTATAATAATAAATTAGACATTCTTTTCTCATTAAAATATTCAGGTCCCTCCAGAAAGGCATCGTTGCCATGACCAACACGCCTGATGTACTGTATGTCATGGCTCCTGATGGCAGCCAAAGGTCAAATTCCAAAGCAAACAAACAATCTGCATTTTATGAGCAAAGAAAGACTGTTTCTAATCGCGTGTCCCATTTTGTCCTCCCTCTTGCTTCACTCCTTTTTATTTTAGTACTGGAACATTCCTCGCTAAACGGCCACCCCACGTTGGGGCCGAGCTATTCGCCGCTCAAAATATATTCTTTGTACGGAAATTATGTCACATTGCACGTGGTTTAACACCACGCAAAAATTACAAAGGGTGGAAAGTGTCAATTTACATTTGAGAGGACTAAATCTGTTCTTGTTTATTGTAATGCAGCTTCGTTTATACAGTAACTTGTGTTTGTTAAAAAATGAATAGGAAGAGATCCTTGTAAAAAAAAAAGGCATTTCAAAAAAAGTCTCGCTGAGATGATTTTTCAAAGCGCTATTAGCTACTAGTCACAAAAAAATGAAAATATTGTGGCTTCACGTTATCCCAACGTGAGGTCATACGTTCCTCACCAATGCAATACAAACCACTTTTATTTATTTTTTCTTCTTCTTCTTTTTTTTTTTTTTTTCCAGGCTTGTGACCAACAGTTTTCATGTCTTGGGGGCGACCGACCTGGGAATTGAATCCAACACAGCAAGTACAGCTTCTATTTGTGGAAGTATTTGTGTGCATAAGATGTAAAGAACTCACAGGTCTCTCCCACCTGGACTCCACAAAAAACAAAAAGAAAAAAAACAACAACAACACGCACACACTTCTTTGGTGGAAAGCATGCACAGGAGCACTTGAAACTGATTAGATTGGGAAGGGAGGCCCATTACAGATGATGAGACACACTCAATTAAACAGGATCGGGCTGAAGTGCACCCCCGGGTGCTGTGCTAGACCGGCAAACCATGAGGGAAATATTTGCAATGTGTCAACCAAGTGCCGGATACGTCTTGGCGTTTGGATGTGTGGAGGAAATGTAGCCCACCCAACCCCTCGAGGGACCAGCAAAGACGATCCTCATGTTGATGACGCCCCGCACCTCCCTCAACCCCCTGATAGGTGTGATAAATGCTGCAACACGTCTGTGTCAAAGCAGGGGGTGATAATGTGCAATCACGAAGAGGAGGAGGGGGGGGGGGCGCTCCAGGCTGGATGGGGTAAAGATATTCACAGTAAATGAGAAGGGATGGCTGATAACAACAAATGCGGGCTATTAGTCAAAAGGCGGACAGGAGGAAGGAAGGAAGGCCCGAGGCATCGCTGGGGTGTTCACAAAAGACCTCAATTGCATCTTTGCCTCCCATACAGCTCTTGTGTCGGGTCGCTGTCAATTGTTCAGGTGTGCCTGCTGAAATGACCGCGAACCTTTGAGAAGACGTCAACAGTTATCGTACGATGCTAACGTGGTGTGAAAGCACAGGCTACAATTAATGAAAGTGACAAAAACGTGTGCGTGTGTGTGTCTGAGAGAGAGAGAGAGCGAGACAGAGAGACAGAGTGAGAGAGAGGCGACCTCATCCATCTCACCCCCCAACACAACATAAAAAAAAAAAAAATCCCATCTGCTCATCACAGCGAGGAGAGACGAGGCGTTGGGAGGCACAATAGCGCAGCTGCATAAATAATGCAGCCTGTGTGAAACTATTCACACAGGCAGCGAGCTCAAAAGTGAACACATGCACACGAGCACGGACGCGTGCGCACGCACACAATGCTGGTGTCACTTAAAAAAAAAAAAAAAAAAAAAAAAGATGTAGCAAACGAGAGGAGGATCTGCTTGGTCATTGGACCAAAAGTCCCTGATGCAAGTGGACTGTCATGACCTCGATTTAATCGAATGACAAATTCCCTGCAAATGTACAAAAGGGCGCAAAAATGTGGCGCATACCAAAAACCTCACTATTCGTTGGAGAAAAAGTTAAAAAGAGGCCTTTTGAAAACTGGTACATCAAACACACTCAGAGTATATTAAGGGTGTCCAAACGTTTTCGTTTGAGGGCCACAAACAGAAAAATGGAAGGATGAAAGGGCCCCTTTAAAACGCATCAACTTTTGGAAACGCGCTAAAGTCAGTCAAGAAAGCAATTAAATATCGTTTGTCTTGCCTTGTTAATTTCATCAACTGTTTATTAAAGCCGTTAAGAAAAATTGACAGTTTTTGGGGTGCCCGACAGCCCTCTCTTTCACAGAATCGGTCCAGATCTGCAGCCAACAGCAGCCGAATCCCATCTCTGCAGTCAGAACCCCCCCCCCCAAAAAAAACCAACTGCAAACTGTAGTAAGGCGACCATTTTTCAAACTGTTACTCGAGGATCATTAACGTGTCGTCTTCATAAATCAGCCACTGAGCACAAAGTGGAACAACTACTTTTGCCTCTAAAATAGAATTACCTTTATTCACTAGTGTTTTGAAGACAAATTAAGTTATTCTTTGAATATAGCGGAAAGTTCAACAGTACCTCCTCTCTTCTCACTCTGCCCACCCACCGTCACCTTTTTTTTTCCAACTAACCTTGTGGCCCATGTCACACGTCATTTTCAGTCTTACATATTTTTCTTGGCATGTCGCGGGCTGCAGCAAAATGGATGACGGGCCGCAAATGGCCCCCGGGCCATAGTTTGGACACCACTGTCCTAACATATGCGCGCTGATGAAAAGTTTTGCTTTGACCAGCCAATCAGAGGAGAGACAAAAAAAAAACAAAAAACACCGCGATAATTGTTGAGTGATTTCGAAGGCCCTGGAGCGACATTAACATTAGCATGGCAACGTAGTGAGGCTGAAATCTGATTGGAAAAAAAAAGAAAAATAGAAACTCAACCATCCAAATACACATACTAGAAGCAGTGTTGCCAAGAGCAATTCTACCAAACAAATAGAATAGGCTGTTGCAAATAAACTAGGCCTAATACAAGTTCACGGAACCGATATTGTCTATTATTGTAAACACGGTCAGTGCTTGCGATCGTGTTTACGCCATCAGCGGCCCGCCACTGGATTTCCAACGATTCGAAAGAGCTCCCAGTTTGACGCGGTGCACTGGCACTGCAAGCTACAATGAGCGCTTCGACGAACACGTGAGGAGGAATGAACCAGAGACCGAGCGGAGCACATAATCGTGAATTACAGACGATTTGGAAGGAAAACTCCGCTTCCCCTCGCACATGTTTCAATGTCAACGAAGTGCTCTGGGGCCGCTGTGTCAATTTGCTCCCATCAAAAGCCACTCGCCATCACATTCCGAGACCTCAAAGCGCTCCGACGCGCAATACGCAGCATGACTGTCACACACAAGCAGCGCAGATGACGAGCCCGTAGGAGGCCCATCCACCCCCGCGCCGCTCCGGCGCCCGGGGAAAGTCAGCGTGCTCCCAAAGCCTCGTAAAGACAGACTGAACTGGAATGGCGCTCGCAGACCCCCCCCCCCCTCCCCCCAACCCTAAGGCACCACAATCCCAGTTTGGATCTATCACAGGTTCTGCCATTTAGATTCATAGCTCCTTTAGAGAGCACCGTCGTTGGCTGTGAGTGCCCGCATGTGACACAGAAAGGGGGGGAAAAAAATAACAGTCTGGCTTAGCCACATTAGAGTGCCTTGTTGTCAACTGTCTGTGTGGACATCTAGCGGGAGGAGCAAGGGGGGGGATTCAATGTGATGGGCGGTGTGCTGTTTAGCAGTTTTATGCCGTCATTGAATGGCAGTTTTTATACAAAAGAGCCCTTTACAGGAGAAACCTTTTTTTTTTTGATTGTTCAAACCATTCTTCCTTATAGCTGCATATTATAGACATGCATTGAGCATGTAATATATGCAAAATAGTCTGCTGCACATTGGTTCAATAAAAAAAAAAAAAGACATATGCACATTTTCTTTTCTTCAAAATGGCTTTTTTTGTGGCCATACGTCTGATTAGGAAGTTTGTGGTCCTCTGTGGCCCCTGAATCTTCATCATTTGTTATTTCATGATGAGTGATCAATGATGCTAAATTGTACCCTGCGGCATTTCTTTCAAGCGACAATTGCTCCTCCAATCTGTCATCTTTGACGAGCCAGCAACTTTGCAGTCATCTTCTCTCCCCAAGTCACCTCCATTATTTGACATTGGCAAAGCAAGTGTAGGCCAAAAGCGCCTCGTTAGGGATGTATCAAACGAGGATGCCTTCTTATATATATATATAAAAAGGAATAAGTCAGTGACTCCGGCAGAAAAAGGCACGCTGGATGTTTTTAATTGAATCCATCACTTTGATTTGCCGATATGCCGTCTCTATCAGCGCGGAGGAGCTCCATCTCGCACGCTGATTGCCTGAGCTCTCCACATAAAAGAAGCCGGGATGTTTCATTAAGGCGGGCGATAATTCCGCCAGATACACTTTAGAAATCAGCGTGCATTCAGAGCTGTGCGGAAAAAATAGCACGGCGACGCAGCGCGCGTGGATGATGAGCTGGAGGGAGCCAAAGCCGAGGAAAGCAACTAAAACAAAGCCCGCGTGACCGCGTTGGATAACAGCATGGGAGGAAACAGGTGATCTAGAACGGTTCTCAAGAATCCCAGTTTGAATCGGCGCCTTGATAAGAACTCCAAAAAAAAGAAAAGAAAACATCTCCATTGTCTACCGCGACTGCACCTCCAAAGCGCGCCCATTACCGTCAATTTCATCATCACTTGGCTGTTGTTGTCGTAACAAGCGGCTTATCCATCTGGATTCTCTATTTGCCTTTTCTCCTATCAAGGCTTCAAATGACGCTCATCTTAATGCGCGCGCCACTCTGATTTGTATCATCGTGTGCGTCAAAAATGCACGCTTTTGCGGATGACGAGACCAATGAGGAAGCCCCCGCCCCCCCCAACATCTCATGGGGTCATGCCTTCTGTTTGCGATAGGTTGGTCTTCCTCGGACGTGATGGTTTCTTAAATAATGAACTGCGACTTCAAGAATGTTTTTTTTTTAAATTGAAAAATGTGCTTTTCAAACTTTAATAAAATACAAAGAATAAGAAGAAATAAAACAGTTAGACTTCATGCTAGACTGGCCATGAAAATACGGACCATCAACTTTTTCCTCATAGCCTTCTAATCCAAGCCATGTTTTGAATTTATGAGTGGATGACAACACCCCCCTCCCCACCAAAAAAAAAAATATCTATGGATAATTTTAGTCTGCCTTGGATAGGAATTATGTTATATGTGATGACATAAATCCAACTAAATGAATAAAGTGTCATGAGCACTGTGTGTTTTGTTCCTGGTCCATTAAAAAAGCAAAAAAAGCATTGCATTGAAGCCAGAGTGGAAGTCAAGAGCACACATGGAGAGGTGCAAATAGAGTCAAACACACTTATTCAAAGAGAGTGTGTGCACATGTGCGTGTGTGTGTGTGTGTTACAACCAACCATTGAAAACAACCACAACCAACAACACATCGCTACACCATACCAGACACAAGACATGTTACTATGTTTCTTCCTTCCATCTGTGAGGAAAAAAAACAAAAAAACAAGCGAGGCGCACACACACACACACACACACACACACACAGTGGCGTGCTGGGAAACCATGGTTGCGGCGAATCACGGTGCTGCTGTGCCGTCGCCATGCCAACAGTGGCAGCAGCTTTCTGTGTGTATCACACACGCAGACACACCCGGGGTGACACCTGATGAATCGACATGCACGCACACGCACACGCACACACACACACACACACACACACACACACACACACACACACACACACACACACGCACACATACAGCAAAAGGGAAAAAAAATGGAAATTGCAAGTGGGTGAAAAGACATGCAGGGTTGCAAACAATGCCGAGCTCTGGATGTGATCCCACGCAACTCATGCACATGAATCATATGAGCATCTCTGAAGTGCACACACACACACACACACACACACACTCCAATGTCAATTTGAGCTCTCAAGGATATGTACGTGTGCGCACGTGTAATGCATTCAGCTCTCGTGCTGCGCAAACCGAAAGCAGTGTCGCCCAACCTTTGTTGCGCCAAGGCACATGTTTTACCTGGGGAAAAAAAAAACGAAATCTGACGGCAGAGCAGCATTCGAGCTTGGTGAACGCTCGTCCGCCTGCCAGAAAGAGAGCGTAAAAAGGAGCAGCGGAGTAGATGGAAAAGTAAGAGAGAAAAAGAGAGCGAGGCGCTTGACTAAGAAGAAATACTCCGCTTGACCTCAAGCGGCACCGAGCATGAAGGGGTGAAGGAAAGCAGTCTTCCTTTTTGAAATCGGGCCTTCACTGAAGTCTGCTCGCACTTAAACTATGCTAAAAATAACCACACAGTTTTTGCTCCTGCGGAGAATATCATTTCTGTTTTGACTCAAATCTAATTTGGATTAAAAAAAAGGGGGAAAACACTGCTGATGTCTGTGCTAGGAACGAGTGTTTTCAGTCAGGTTCAAGTAGGCACGTGCACACATAGCCACTAAGTGGTGCTCAAGCACCTGCCCCTTTTGCCCTGGACAAAAGGACAAAAAAACCCAAACAAAATTGTCATTGGTCTCGAAAGCGAAAGCAGATGTTTGCAAATGTCTTGATTGATTTTGATTCAACACAAAAGATAGATAATCACTCTGCTTTCAAGGATTACGCAAATCAGAGAAGACTCTCAAGAAGATGATTCATCGATTATCAAAATAGCCGTCGGTTAATTGGGACATCTTGACATGATATTAAAGCAAATACGGTTCAAAACATTCTTCTTTTCAAATATAAACATAGAGAGTCACAAGAAAGAAGAAACATGGAATGGGGCTTTGAGTGTACACTGTGTGTGTGTGTGTGTATATATATACAGGTATATATACTGTATATATATATATATATACAGTATATCAGAGGCGATTGCTCTAAGAGTGCAAGGGAAGCTCAGCTTCCCCTAAAATGTCAAAAAGTAAGTGATCAAATATACTCTATGTGTGTACGTACAATTGTGTGGACATGTCATTGACTAAATATGCGCTCCAACGCGCTCAACCTTTTACTATTACTGGCTACGACGCGACTCTCTTCTCATTCATTCCCACAGCTTCACTGTGCTTTTTAAACTGTGTGGACGCTGAGCGTCGACTGCGCGGACGCTGGGCATCTAGAGAGTTCAGGTTAGGTTGTCCCAATGCATTGAAACGAGACGAGTCATTGGAAATGAGCCAATCACCGATCTTATGGTGAAGGCAACCTTGTCATTTTTTTTGGAAAAGGAACGGAGAGTAGAATTCACGTATAAATAAACGGACACATTTTATGATGTAGGCCAAAATTGAGCTTCCCCTCCTTGACAGACCAGCATCCGCCACTGATATATATAGACATACATCTATCTGCATATACACACACACACACACACACACAAAAACTACTACAGGCGCCGTGACAGTGACCCACATAACTAGCACGAACCGTCAGGCCACATTCGTGTCAGCGAACGCAACACAATGTACAATGGCCGCCTGATGAGGACACACATGCAGGAAGTACCAGCGCACACGAGCCAGGAAAGAAGTTATAATTACTGATCATTAGGTGTGCCTTATGGTGCGGAAAATACGGTACCATGAGACAGTCGAGCACGCGCACACAGCCATTCTTGTGTACACGCGTACATATCGTTCTCGAATCATGAGAGACAAACAAGCACGCACGCACACACACACACACACACACACACACACACACACACACACACACACAGAAAACTGCGGCATCACTTGGTGTGCTGTTGTCCGCGTTGTGTTCAAATGCGCCAGAAGCTTTCCCTCAATGTGTCGGCCACTTTTGAAATACGTGCCTGACTGCGCGCGCGCACCTGAGGACACATTTGCACCTGACGCCGTCCTGCTGACACACAGCCAGGTCGGTGAGCGTTGCCTCACGACGGACACACGGGGGAGAATTCTTTTCCATATTGAATCAAACGGTTGGATCTTATCATGAGGGATGAGAAAGGCGTCCAACCTCTTCATCGCATTCTGAAACAGACTCATCGCAGGCCGCTTTATTAGATACCCATGCTGAAAAAAACAAAATGCAGATTTTTCCGCACTTAAAATAATAAAACGGAGTCACTTCAGTACCGCCTTCTTTTCAGGCTACGGTGGCCCCCGAAGTACAAAACAAAACAACAAAGAACTAAATACAACAACCGATGGACATTTTGCAATCTTCAAAGCAACATTCATGTTTTGGGAAAACTGCAACGATGGAAACGCTGAGATCAGAATCTCAGCGCTCCAAGGCAAACATCCTTCCCCACTAACCCACCGCGCCACCCACTAAAATTGCAGATGCAAGAACATTTTTTATTTCACTTTGAATTGCCATTTTAGGAGATTTTTTTTTTCTGAGCACCCCCATGAATATTACTTGGGCAAATGATGTCCATCCATAGTTCCTCTCCTCCCTCACAAACACTCACACGCTCAAAAAAATGACCACTCACTAGATGGTAGTATTGAGCCACACTGCGCGCAACGGCGAACCGGGTTCCACTTGCAATAAAGACACACAAATCAATGGCTATCATCTTTCTAGAGAGAGAGGTCAGATTCACCATTTGTCCGACAGTGCAACCCCCCCAGCAACACAACATAACAACCGCAGAGGCGGGCTAATGAAGAGATATGGCAAGGGAGGGAAAGTAAGCGAACGGCTCCCGGAGAGGACCAAGTTGGCTGCAAACGTGATAACAACACAACAGAGAAATGGGGAGGGGGGGGGGCAGCGTCCCAACAATGGCTACAATGTCCGTGGCTATTCAGCGCGCGTGCGAGCACGGGATGGAGAAGGCTCCTCGTGTTTGGGGGGACGACGACTCCCCGGAGCGCGAGGCCGACTGCTGTGAGGAAGATTGCGAGTCGGATAGAAAGCGCGCATGAATTTGGTCTTTGTTCTGTGGCAAGATAATAAAAGACGGAAATCGAAGTGGAGTCACTTAAGTGTATGTTTGGGGAGCGAATGAGTGACAGCGCAAAACAGCCATTTGGGCAGCCGGCTTGACAGAAGCTCTTTGTGCCGCCATTTTGCACTTGCCCGCCACCGTGTTTATACATGAGAGGCGAGTCGTTAGCAAAATTGGGTTTGCGCGCAGGTTGTAATCCTGGGAAATCTGCCAATCTACTCCTGCTCGGCTTGAACTCCCGTCAATAAAAACAAGTCGCCGTTTGCGTTTTCAAACACGGCCGTGTCGGGCAAATCATAAAAGGATGTACGGTGGCGTCCTCGTACCCACTTGAACTCTTCCACATTTGGTTGCGAGCCACCGACGATATATGGCTTTCATTTTAAAGATACAAATCTGAAAAATGTGGCGTGCAAAAGCATTCGGCACCCTTGAAACTGATTCACCGAAATAGAAACCAGTGCAGCCTATTGCCTTCATGTCACGTAATTATTAAATAGAGTCCATCTGTGGATTTCAGATTTTCATGAGGACGAGAAAAAGGGAAACCGGACACCATTTTCTTTCCACTTATGAGCCACTTTGTGTTGGCCTTTCACATGTAACGCTATAAAAATCATTTGGTGTCGGAACGTGACAAAACGTGAAGAGGTTCCATGGGTGTGCGTACTTTTGCAAGACCCCGTAAAGTGAACCCGGAGAGTTGTTTTCAGACGTCCAAGGTAGCCGCTGAAAACATTGCGAGCGCTGCCTACTGACAGGCAGCGTGTGAGCCGGGGCTTCTCGCTGGCTCGGTCGCGTAAGAGCGCCTCATTATCACGGCATGGAAAAGTCCCGCCACGACCTTGTCGGATACATTCCTGCCACTGGAAGCGTCAAGTGGAAATCCTTTCATGGCGCAAAAATGCAGGAATGCAAGATAGCTCGACAAAGTAGCATCCGTGATCAAGGTCGCGGAAATGGTATTTGATTGACGGGTGATGAGGGTGGGGTTTCATCGCAATCCAGTGGACACGCCCACACAGGTTCGCCACATTTTGAAGCCTCCATTTACATAATTGCCGATGTTTTCATAAGTCAAATTCGGGCGGGTTGTTTAGCGCAAAAGAGGAATGAAAATTGAGACGGCAACTGGAGTAATTAGTCATTGAAAGCAATCGCAATTTTATTTCTAGTCATGACTCATTGTTAAAATGGCCCACATGGCACACACGCCATCTGAAAGCAAAACTAAAAAAAAAAAATAACGCCCCACAGTCAAACCGGTGATGTCTTCCTTTTGTTGTGCACACATTTGTACCTTGATTGCGCGCGCGTGCGTCAGCGTCCATGCGTGCAACACCATCTCAGTGTGTGTCATACTCATATTATCCGTCGCCTCGTCATTAATCATCCCCCCCCCCCCCCCCCTGCCCCAGACATGGCCATCGGTTTCTGAGAGGTGCAATCATTTACAATTGATTTACATAAGACACACACACACGCACGCGCGCGCACACAAAGTACAAAACACTAATTGAACAAGACGGACGGCGGTTGTCGGCGACGCCAAGTACTGGAGCAGAGCAGAGTAAAACGAGAGAGTAAAAACATATTTATATTTAATGCGTCCTGGCCTAGATAAGTGGCGTTTCGACCACGTCCAACCAGCAGCCAGACCAGATGTACACTCTCAGCAAGGAGATATTGATGCTTCAATTTGGGGAAAAAATGCTATTGATTGCGCAATTTAGTGATCACAAGCCAAAATGAATTGCTTTTCAAGTGCCCCCCATAGCTCACATGTCGACTTGGGCGCAAGAGATGTGGTTTAACTTCGACTGGATGCCGGTCAAGTGCAGGGCATTTACACTCAACGTTCATAAAAGTCTACTGGAACGGCTGAACTTTAAATGGTAGAAATTGTGTCTTGACACCCGTTTAACACAACACAAGTTTGGATGTGATGGGTTAATTATGATCATTCATGCCTTCGTCACATCCCGGCTGGATGACTGTCATGCACTTTACTTTGCAGGCGGCCAATCCTCCATGAAGCGTCTTCAGTTGGTCCAGAATACTGCTGCTCGCCTCTTGACTGGTACTCGTAAGAGGGAGCACATCACTCTGACTCTGCCATCCCTTCACTGGCTCCCTCTACATTTCCGAGTTTTTTTTAAGATCCTATTATTTGTTTTCAAATCCTGAAATGGCCTCACCCCACCTTACCTCTCAGAGCTCCTACACACCTGCCCTCTGCCTCAGGTCTGCGGACCAGACCTTATTAGAGGTACCAAGAACTAAGCGGAGGCTCAGAGGGGATCCAGCCTTTTCCATTGCTGTTCCTCTCTTTGGAATGACCTCCCACTGAACATTCGGCAAGCCCCCTCGCTGCTCATCTTTAAAACTCGTCTCAAAACTCATTTCTATTCTTTGGCTTTTGACTCAGCCTGAGACTTGATTTTTAGTTTGACTGATTTTGTGCTTTCTATTGCATTTTTAAATTAATTTATTGTCTTTTTTTTGTTTATTGTTGTATATTTGCTCCATGTACAGCACTTTGTATACAGCGGTGGTTGTTTTCAAGTGCTCTTGAAGTTACCATTGAGTTGAGAATTATGAACACAACCGTACCGACATAAGGGGTGTGCACACTTGGGGAAACCACCTGATCTCAGTTGTTTTGCTTCCTCTCCTGATAAGATTTAATTTTTTTAATTGATTGCAGGCTATAGGTCACATTTATGGCGGAAAAAAGTTTTCAACTAATTTATCTTGGTCTCATTTTTTTCTTTAGATGACCAAATTCCAGCCTTTCAACAGGGGTGTGTTGACTTTTTATGTCCTGCTCTGCTCGAGTAGCATAACCCCACCACGACATTTGCATGGACAAGCACCTCAAGGCGCCACACTCCAGCGGCCTGACAAATGAACTCTGCTGCTGTTTACGACTTTGTGCTCCGGCCTCTCACCGGATTTAAACGGCGCTACGGACGCATGGCAGCTTACAATTAGCCAGCAGCCAACCGGCAGAAAAAGTGAGGCGGAAAAGTTCGAGACGGTTAAAATAATCTCGTCCACAAATGAGCTCCAGTCAATTTGGACACGTTGCGAATTAAGGACTAAGTTGTGATTTGGGGGGCACGGCCCTAATGGGCTTGCTGGACGAGCCACGCCGAGTTTGTTTGTTTGTGTCACACAAACGCAAAAGGAAGAAAAGATACCTTCAAAAATGTCATGTTTGGATTCTGGACGTTTTTCTCTCTTCCCTTAAGTATATATAAAATGAATGTGACGTGGGTTATTTACGAATTTGCAGAAGGCCTCGAGAACATAGGGAACGAGGGCCATAAATACATCTCTGCAGTCCGACACCCCCTTCAGTGTTGTGTTTCACAATCACGTGCAATACAATTTTTAGGAATAATACCTCTTTCTTGTTTTTGATCAATTATTTTTGAAGGTGGTAATTGGTGTTCAATTTTTAAGTACTGCTGGTTTAAACCACTGCGACCGGCCGGCAACGAGTTCAGGGTGTTGCCCACCTACTCCCCGATGACAGCTGGGATAGCTTCCAGCACGCCCATGACCCTTGTGAGCATAAGCGGATTAGAAAATGGATGGATGGATGGTTTAAACCATTAATACAGGGAATGTTAAACATGACTTCGGTCCTGGATTACTGCATCCTCAAACAGATGGAATCATCACAAGAACCCGAGTCAGAAAAAAGCAAGTACATGTGGGCCATGACAAGATGATAGGACCTCAGTGTGGACATTAGGCTAAACAAGAGATTTGGTTTACTGTGCTTTAAACTCGCAGTCACAGAAACTTGACTGAGTGCTGAAGTGTATTATGGGAAGACCGGAAGGAACTTAGGGAATGTTCGTGACTTTAGCGATGATGCTGACACACCCTGACAAGAATACCACAGCTGTAGGCTTCCCTCCGGAGTCCTTTTACCGACCTGGAGGAAATGAAGTCAGGTCTCCTTTTGCAACTTGGGGCCTCCTCCACACACTAGAGATGTTTTGGGTTGGGGGTTAACTCTTAACTCTTCAAGAAACACCAAAAAGCTTTTGACCGTATGGACCCGGGCACCTGGCAGCCATTCTTCACAGCCTTTGAAACCACAATACGGCTTTCGGGGAGTCTAATGTGTCTGACCCGGAGAAAACGGCATCGTAGTGACAGACGGAAAGGTCCGACGTGTAAGTTTGGCGCGACCGATTCAAACACTCACACTGGCGACCTTTGAGAGAGGGTTAGCTGTGAAGACAAATATGAAGCATGAGGGGAAGGGATGCAGTCAAGGTCTGCAACACAAAGGGTTTGCTGCTACGTTTGGACTGAAATCCGACTCTGTCGGCTGTGACCCTTTGGCTGGTTGGAGGCGACTCGAACGGAATCAGATTGTCTTTTCTTGGAGAGACATACAGGTATCTTCGAAGGAAATGGCAAATTTACAGTACTTCATACGTATGTAAAATGACAACAAAAAAGTCATTGCTTCATAGTCCCATTCAGTCAAACCAAATTGAATCCACTTCCAATTGAATCTTGCCTTGAAAGTCGAACCGAATTGAACCCACTTCCACTTTAACATCCTGCCTTGAAAGGGGAATACACTTGCTCGGTAGCCGGTTAGCATAATTGCTACAGCTCTCAAAGGGGTCTGCATGAGCACTCCCAGACTCCGCTGAGAGCCAAGAGCATTATAATGTATGAGATCGTACCAGTCTCGTCACTTGGAGTGACTCCAAGTCACTTCGTCATTTGACGTGAGGCGTAATTTATTCAGCAGTTCCGGAAGACAGCTCGTATAACATCATCGGTTTTATTTTTAGCTTGTTTGCCGGAAAGCTGCATCACAAATGACCGTGCATAAAAGTTAAAGAAAGGCATACAATATTTTGCAAAGGCGTCACTCGAAGACCATTTTGCCATCGTAACATCAATAATAATAATTTGTGGTCACTGGGGTCGAGTTGTAATTTTCAATGAACGAAATGTTCAGTAGTCCACAAGTTGCTTCATGTTCTAATTTAATGACTCTTAATTTGAAAAGAAAAAGACAAATATATATCAGGGTCACATGACCAGTGGACCATATTTTGGTTTGGCTGATTCGACCTCATTACCTGAATGTTATTATCCTCTTATGGTATTTTGGTGCTGTCTGAGTTTGAAATGAGACATTTTTTTTACACTTGATTATTAGAGATATCAAAATTTTTTTAATTTTTTAAAAAAAAAGTTTCTCTTGCTATTTTGCGAGCGTGCGCCTGCAACTCTGATCTGAATTTATTTTTCCTTTGGTCCCGTGAGATACTTGAACCAAGGAGGAGTCTTTCAAAAAGTTTCATCACTGGCAAAAAGGCATTCAATCTTGCTTCACGTTGAGTCTGCACTTCTGCCAAACGCCACTGCGGATTCCAACGAAACATACTGGACGACCCGGGACAGGCAGCCCATTGTTAAACAATCGGTGTGTGTGTGTGTGTGTGTGCAGTAACAGTCACCTCCCGTCTTTTGCGACTCCTGCGAAGGAGGAGCATCTTCTGGGATGTATCTGCGGCTTTTGGCCGTCACAGCAAAATGCATTTTAAGCAGTTTGTCTTTCGCGAGCTAAAAATACCACTAATCAAGTCCCCGAAGAGTCATAAATAAATACAGAGAACGGTAATTATTCTTCAGTCTTCCCAGAGGCCGGCATCAAAGTGCGAGCCGCCGAGCTGATCAACAATTCATAAAGTTTCGCGTGAGAAGATGATCTAACACAAAGGAACACTAAACAAATACACGAGCTGATACTCCTGAGCTGGGAGGGGTCTAGAGAGACAGGGCGGGGACAAGGAGGTGAGGAAAACAAACAACAAACTTGCCTTTCTGGCATTGTGGACTCGTTTGCATCCGCGGCGTCTGAAATGCAACGTATTCTCACAAGAATTCTCAAGCAAACTTTGCCATGTTAGGCATGAACCCAAAAAATTGCAGCGGCAACTCATGCAACCATCATGACCGACTTACGACAGACTCCACAAATGGGTGAATTGGAAATAGACTGAGACAAAACAAAGAATTTGTGCTTTTGATTATATATTTCCATCGTGGTCACGCTATATACAGTCGAGCGTTCCACACTGCGCTGACTGTCATTGGCCCGCACTTGTGTGGGCCTGTTCTGACGACTTGCTATGCATACAGGATTGGTTACTTCATTAGAGGTGGGCGATGGTCCAAAGTCAGCGGGTGGGCGCGGTATAAGAAGCCGAGGTGGTGGGTGGGAGGTAGGGGGGTGAGATACGTGTGTGATCTGTGGCTCCGGTGGGTCTCGTCAGACCAAAGCACGCTGTGGCTCTCCTTCCACCACATGCAGAAGTAGAGGGGGAGACGCGAGGGCACTGCCCCCCCCCCCCAACCCCAGCAAAGGCGCTAGGCCAGATAATTGACGTGGTTATTTTTTTCTACTTCTCTTTTTTTCCATATTTACCCACATTCTCTGTAACGAACATAAAATGAATGCTGATCAGCGTGTTCCGATTTTTTTGGGGAGGTTGGGGGGGGGGGGGTTCTTCAAAGTTGGGTATCCCTGGTCTAAATACTCCCATAGTGTGTCAACGAGCTAAATATCAGCATTTGGCGCAATGATTCTTGCTAGCCGCGCTTGTAAATAACGCAGCGTACGCAATCTGCATGGTGACATCATTCGCCCCGACTGCAATTGATAAGTGAATCGTTTACAAGAAGGGCAAACGATGCCCAGAAATCGAAACTCTGGGAACCGGTTCTCAACAAAAATTTATTTTTGAACCCCATCCCGAGACATAATTAATGAGTAGTTTCTCAAACAAAACAACATAAATGACAGCTGAGTGTCGATAACATGTTTTTTTAAGAAAGCCTTGACCACCCCATGAGCAGAAAAATAATGTCCTCTATCATCTTTTTCGGCAGGCTCCAAGTGAAAGAACGCGGCAAGCAGCAGAAGAGAGCAGCTACGGGAGTGTCTCAATACTTTGGTGCAAATGAGCGAGGGAAGGAAGGCGAAAGAAGGTCGGCAAAGCACCTGCAGTCTTACGGATGAGTCACGGCACATCTCCGACTTGTCGTCAACGCGGCGGATGGAGGGGAAAAGGGTCGGCGGCGGGAGCAGATTAGATCCACGCTGGTGGTCATGATGAGGCCTGCTGCAGATCAGCGAGAAGGCGCCGACGATCAGCACCTCCAAAGAAGATTTGCTGTAAGGACATTACGATACGGTAGGAATAAAGTTTAAAACCCGAATTTTGGAGATGTGTAAAATCCACACTATTATACGCTCGGCGGTACACCTCCACAATCTAACGGGAGCTTTTTAATACATTCACTCCAAGACGCTGACACAAATAGCGAAAACCTGTAAGTCACTGATGCAGTAAGAAAGGTACATTTAGCTTCATGCTAACAAACAATGCGAAACGCCCTAGACGTGCTGACAAATGGCATGTACATGGCGGTGTTATCGCACTTCCAAATAGCCAAGTTTGAACATAAACGTATACTGACGACACAGTAATACTCCCTGGCATCGATTCTTTATCCTCTGCAAAAAAAAAAAAAAAAGAAAAAAGACCGCTATTACTGCAGCTGGGCGGCCCGGTGGTCAACAGTCAGCGCATTGGCCTCACAGTGCAGAGGTGCAGGGTTCGATTCCGGCTCTGGCCTTCCTGTGTGTGGAGTTTGCATGTTCTCCCCGTGATGTGTGGGTTTTCTTCAGGTACTCTGGTTTCCTCCCACATTCCAAAAATATGCACGGTAGGTGAATTGGTGACTCGAAATTGTCTCTAGTGCGGATGGTTGTTCGTCTCCGTTTGCCCTGCGATTGGCTGGCAACCGGTTCAGGGTGTACCTACTGCCTACTGCCCGAAGACGGCTGGGATAGTCTCCGGCACGCCCCGCGACCATCGTGAGGAGAAGCGGGTCAGATAACGGATGGATGGATGGATGGATGGATATTACTGCAGCCCATTGAGGAGTTGTGACCGTCTCCGCCTATTGCAGTCGTTGCTTTTGCGGAGATCCGCCGAGATTCTGGGGGCTCTCTGCAAACGACTGCCAAAGGAACACGGAGCGCACCAGATTGCGGTCCCTACAAGTATGTAGCGCATACAGACTACAGGCGGTGACACTCGCCCACTTTACCGTTCAATTTCATCATTTTGCCGACGAGCCCTGAGAAGCACAGCGAGTGGAATCTGAAAAGAGATCATTGCATGGTGCAAGACTTTCATTTTAAAAGCCACCAGCTGCAACTCATCCTCCCGGGCAGCAGTCCTGTAAATGTGCACTTTTTGACACACCCACAGAGGTATTCATTTCAATATTATGTTCATTATTGCGGCCGTACAGTTCAAGTGCTCCGAGAGACGTTTTCACACTCTCGTGGAACGAAATAAAAGATTCCAGAACAGCTCTCAGTATGCACCGGCGCAACATTGCAAACTACTAGCGCAGTCATTTGCACATGAGCTCAGCCGCAATGGAAATGCGACAGATGGTTTTCTGAGGAACCAAAACATTTGTAGTTGCCATGTAAACTGCTGTATTGGTTTATTTATTGTTATTATCATTATTTTTTTTTTTTTAAGCACGAACAACACGGCGCTACTGTCGAGGTAGAAGTGACCGCTGTGTAGCATTACAAAAATACAGAAAAAGAGGAAATGGGCCGAAAATCATGGAAAGAATGTGGATCTATGTTGAAGGCACTCACGTATTTAGATGACAGAGACTCTCCATGCTTCACTTTTTCAGACACGTATAGACATGTTGGAGAACAGAAAGCGGTATTATTTTTTGGGGGCGGGGGGAATAAAGCCATCTTTAAACACCCCTCCCACCGAAAACAAAAAAATAAAACGAGAAATGAAATTAAGTTGTATTTTTTTTAAATACACTCGCTAAAAATTGATTTTCTCCCTCAATGACATTTTGACTTTATCATTCTCGTTAATATGAATTTTCGCCTGACTAAACACATCTTTAAGACACCTGAAAGATTTTTACACATATTTACTTTCATTTGCGTTAGAATTACACGTGAGTCCTTGGAACCCCGGCACAACTCTGTGTGTGTTTGTGCCTGTGTGCGCACGTTCGCAAAGACGCTGTGGCTGGGAATCGTATAGTATTGATCACACTGAGGTCACAGGGACGATTGTCTTTGCTTTGGCGTCGCCCGCACATCGGTGAGTCAACAGTCAGCGCTTTTTTTAGATAAAACTGCCGCGTCTGCAAACAGCCACTGCCTTTCTAATTAGGTGCATTCAAGACCGGGTCGGGTCAAGAAGTTTTTTTTGGGCTTTTTTTCTTATCTTATGATAGAACAGGATCCAAAGTATATTAGAGAATTGGGATAATCAAATTCTATATATTTATAAAAGCGGATTATGAAATGTTGCCGTATAAATATATCAAGACAAGAAGGACTAAACAACGCAAGCAAAAAAAAAGAAAAAACTCATGTTACTGAGGAGAATCAGGTGAGGAAGTTCTCTCAAGATGGATGGAATTGAAGAGGTGGACAAAGACCCCGTGAAAGTTGTAGGTGAACGATGACGTACGTGCGCGGCCCAGCGGCTCCCTCATTCGTCTCACTTTTGTCCCACGTAAATCTTTCATTTCATCAACTTTGAACACATATGGATGCGTGCTCATTTTGCGAGGGCAAAATTCTCTTTCTGGCGTCGATTCAAAAGATGCGTGAATCGTGAAAGAATGTCAACGGATACGCACTTAAATCTCCAACAGGAAAATGACATTTATGGGCCGGAGCGTCATCTGTGAGCTATTAGAGGTTAATATCGTCTGGCTTTGGCGAGCCGGTGGCGTCACTTTGAGTGAGTGAGTCTCACCGGTGATTGGAAAACAAACTCGTGTGCAACGTGAAAACTCCTCAAACATGATTTGGGATGTCGGGGGTAAGAAAGCATACATTGGAAATGACTTTTTCATACTTCTCACTCTTTCACATGCCATATTAACCCTTTCATGCATCCTGTAACCTGATAACGCTGTGCCTGAAGGGGTGAATGGAGACATTTTACAAATTGACGTCAACCTTTTCGCATTTCTCGACAGATTCCAGCTGTTACATGTTCAGCTCATTCTTGGGAACTGTTAAAAAAAAATCGGTTTGAAAAAAAAATCAATAGTCTGTGCAAAGGCTTCACTGTCGCTTGAAAGTACAAAACTCAAAACAAGTAGGGCTGCAACAAATGTTTTTTGGAATAATCAATTAATCTATCGATCATTTTTTGATTAATCGTGAATCAGATGTTTTAATTTCCATCCCTTTTCTTAAAAAAACAGGACTTTAGTTCCAATTGACAATGTTGAAAATGTACAGACATAAATGATTTAGGATTCAGTTACAGGTTTGGTCCATAACGTGTCAGAAAAAAATCATATTATTATTATTTCAATATTCCAAAGTAAAATAAATGTTTTTGTTGTTGCTTTTGTTCAACACAAAGCATCTGAAAATAGTTACTGTTGAGAAGTTGAAAATCCAAGGATGTGGACAATTATAGGTTTAAAAAAAAGCTATTTAAAGGATGACTAGATGATCAAAAATAAAGATCAATTAATTTGACAATCGATTAGTTCTCGATTCATCGTTGTACCTCTCAAAAAAGAGCATGTGTCAAATAAAAACCAAACAAAACACAATTTCGGGGCACACAACTCATTGTACTTTTGGATTATTGTTCATGATTTGATTGCTGTTTCATCCGATGCATTTGACGATTGCAGAAAATGTGCAATATTACCATCGAGACTATTTATCTTTGTAGAGTCCAACATCAAAACTTTGAGTTCTACAATCGTTTTACAATTTATTTTTTTTATTATTCCTTGAAAAACAGGATCTACCCAACGGCACCTCACACCAAGTCATCTCGAGAGTCCTTGAATATATATAAATCCATGTAAATAATAATATTCCAGCTCTGCCAGGACATTCACACGACTATTCATGTTTGCCTAATTCTCTATTTCCCATGAGAAGATTCCCAAATGAGTGCAGACATTTTTTGCAATGGACATTCATTTCAGTCTTCGGCATTCACACGTGGCATCGACAAAAATTGGATTCTGGAGTCGATTGGCGAATCTCAAAATGATGCTAAGTCTTCTCCTAATGACAGTGCATTACAATTCCCAGAGTGAGTATCCCAGTATGGAGCTTAAACGTGCAATGACGCAGGGGACTGGAGCGGGCCAACTCATTAGATTGGGCTGCAGACTAAGTCGGATTAACCTCATACGGTTCTCGGAGAGCGGCAGTGGAAAGACGAGCCAAAAAAAATAAAAATCGTGCTGAGCCATACCGCCAGGAGAGTCCACTTTTATTTGAACTTTTTTTGGTATTCCAAAAACATGCATGGCAGGCTGATTGGACGCTCTAAATTGTCCCTAGGTGTGAGTGTGAGCGTGGTTGGTTGTTCGTCTCTGTGTGCCCTGCGATTGGCTGGCAACTGATTCAGGGTGTCCCCCGCCTACAGCCCGAAGACGGCTGGGATAGGCTCCAGCACCCCCCGCGACCCTAGTGAGGATCAAGCGGTTCGGAAAATGGATGGATGGATAGTATCCTCATCTCTCTCATCCGATTCGCACCACGACAACAAACCTGCACATTCCCAGCGCTGGCCAAACATGGCGCCCGCTCCCCGCTTCCCCTTGCGGGGATCGAATTCAGAAGGAGAGCAATTTACTCTTTGCTCCAAATTCCAGATCCACGTGCCAATCTGTGGATTTGACTGCTTTTATTAGGGAGCACGCAAGAAGGCGCAGCACGCAAGGAAGAGCGTGTGAAAGGAATTTGGCGGGCGAGGAAGGAGGGTAACTCGTACGCGCCCTGAAAAGTCGCAACCTCGCCAGCATCTGGATGTTGGCTTCATCTTAGAATTCCAGGCACAAGGAATGGACAACATGCCCCTTTGGCAACATAGTTTGCTTTTTTTTTTTTTTTACAGGCCCTGCAGCTTATTAATCAACACTTTATGAGCTAAAATATCATCCTGTATATTTTGGCTCCGGCGGCTCTCAAGAGAACTATTCAATGACTGGGGGAGTAAAAAAATAAAAAATAAACAATTAAAATTAAAAATCCCAACTATGCACCAATAGATTGCTCGCGGATGGATTTTGAAGCACATTGTGTGCAGGCAAGTCCAGATGTGGAATTGCTGTATGTTCTGTAGCAGAAGGCGGAGAGTCACCGTCACGTCAATGCTAATTGCTGTGAGCTTGTCGATGGCATTTTGCATGACGCATGAATTGTTCTTTCGATGAATGACAATTCTTGTCTTGAAATGTTTAATTCGCGTTTCATGTGACGTCTTAACAGTAAACTTTCATTGGGAATGACAATCAAAAAGCTTAAAGCAAACACACTAGGGCTCTAATTTGGGGCAACTGTGCGGGCAAGAGAAAACAGATGCTGTTTTCAAAGTGTGTGTAAAGCTTATTGGATGTTTTCTCTGTATCACAGATTTTGCGTCTCAAACCACGATGAGTTTAATGCACTCGCAAGCATTCCTTTTCATTTCGAGCACTACGTGACAGAAGACGACCTTGGTTGCCGAGCTTCAGGTGGAATGAGTTCATACGTTTGTTTTTTTGTTTTTTTTTAATGTTTGAAGTGCGTCCCTGAAGCCGACCCAAAAAGACACAAAGCGGAGCAAAGGTTCCGGCGTGGCATGATTGGTTGACTCTGGACACGACGCGCTTTGGTTTTTGAAGCCAACGTGACATTTTGGCTCATCAAATAATGCGTGGAATTCAATTAATTAGCAGCAGGTGAAATGAGACGCTTTTAAGTAACGCTAATCGCAATTAGCAGCGGAGCATGGCTAATCACCGCGTCTCGCCAACCTCGGCGTCTGAGCCCTCACCGCAGCAGAGCAAAGGAAGGTGACGCTGAAGTGAAGCAAACAAAGGAGGCAAGGGCCCGGAGAATAATCCTTCAAATATTCCAATGAGTCATCATCAAGGGATGAAGTCGAAACCTTCCCAATACAGTGTTACCAAAAACCGCAAAACAAAACAAAGAGACAAAACAAAAGTAAAACAAAGAGAAATACACTTTGTGTATTTACGCTGGCCACAGTTTTTCCTTCGAAAAGTCAGTTTAGCTTAATGCTAACAAACAATGAAAAACGCCAAAGAACTGCTTACAAATAGTATCTGTGTGTCACTGTTTTAAATATAGTACAGCAACACATGTTCTCTGCAAAGACTGACTGCGGAGCAGCTAAACTCCTCGTTTAGCTGCTCCGCATATTTCCATCTGTACTATACCGCCCCTGGGTGGCCAGGAAGCACACACCAGAAGAAATTAATTGAAATTACAAGTGAGAAAGGTCCTCGAGTAATTCGAGAACCTTGGTTTAAAAAAAAAAAAAAAAGTTGACCTACTTATTTACGAGTACACCGTCAGGAAGAGCGAGTCAAGCTAGCCGCAGCAACAATTGTTAATGCTATGCGTGACAGTAACACGCCACTGCCTTCAAAATAAACCTGATCTGAACAAAAGAATATATGGCCCTCAACACTTTTATTCCCTGGCAGCGTGTTGCAGCGTAACGGTTGACCTGACTCGTCTCCGAGACTTGTTCGGAGCGTTTGTTGCCATCACAAATTGTTGCTATCGACAACATCAGAACATTGTCCGAAGATAATGTTCAAAACAAAAGGGTGCGTTAAAAAACAAAAACAAAAAAACCCCAAACGACTTAATTACGCTGACAATGTACTGTACGGAGCATTTATTGCTCGCAGCGCAAGCTGCATTAACCACTAGTGGCGCTTTGAAGGCACAATTATCGTTCCCCCTGATCACTATTTAATGAACCCGGCTTACTCAAGTGTATTGTTTTACCCAACAAAATTGAGGCCACTTCGTCTCTTAGACCGAAATCTAAGAGATTCATTTAAATTGTCACTTCTATTTCCGGAGAGGAAAACGGTGTGCTGCAGTTTATATTTAACTATAAAACATCGATATATCGAAAAACGAACACCAGTTGACTCTTCATTATGAAGTGGGAATGTGTTCATTTGACTTCTGTATCTTTAATTCAAATAGGCAAAAACCGTGGCGAAAAAGGTTTACGACTTCATTGTATCACTACTGTATGTTTTTCATACACTACGAGTATGGCTGCCTTTACAGCCGCTCCTAAATTTTGTTCTTTTTGTTAGTTTCTTTTGGAAAGGCTGAGATGGATTAACGACATTTCCACTTTTGTACACATTTTACCATTTTATTTGACCAACATGTCGTAAATCCATCCTGAGAGCTCTGCAAACGTTGCATTTTCACAGCATCGGGTTTTTATTAAAGTGTTAACAGACCAAACTGGCACCGTGATTTTCGTTTGCCTTGTCACAGGAATGCATTTTTATTCACAACCAAGTCCTGATTGGGCCTGACCCAACGCAAATCAAATAAGCCCATCTGGACTTCTTCTTGCCTTCATGCCTCAGTCTTGATTTGTTTTGGGTTCATGGTTTTTTTCTCCAATTCCCTTCTAAATACGAGCACAGGAAACAAAAGATACAAAGTGGCCTGATGAGCACGGCCATGTCAATTTGGCCAACAGAGCTAAACATATGCAGAAAAAAGAAAAAAAAAAAAAGAAAGCAGGAATATTGACTTTGTCCTCTGAGTGGAGACAAGGGGAAACCTGAATAACATACCAAGTAATGCATTACTGTCAACACTGAGGACAATACTGCATTATAATCAAATAACGGAGTCGTTTGTGACCTATACAACATTCAAAAACTCAAGTGGATGAAAGCATTCATTAGCAAAATAGCATTTTGGCCTTGGGAAAAAAAAAAAAAAAAAACCCACTTCCTGGAACTCCCGTCAGGAAAGTGCATCCCGTATGGAGATAATAATGTTTAGAGGCACTACGACAAACCAATGTTTGCTAGCAGAGGCCAGGGCAGCTGTGTTTAATAGCAACCAAGTCTGGAGCACCCGTAAACTCTAGAGATGGTCTGAGGGCTAAGCTAGCTTGCAGAGCGTAGCCAAAATTGGCCTCGCTCAGCCTCCGTTTGCTTCTTCGAACACACGAGCGACGGAGCATTCCAGTCATTGAACATTGACTAAACACAAACCACATTCAGCGAGGCTTCGGGCGTGTTCCTTGACTTCCATTCTTCCCCAAGTATGACCGCCTTTGAGGCTTAGTTTGAATGGAAAGTTCATGCTGGAGATGCTTCAAGTTGATTTGCGTGTTGCCGTTTTGTATCAAATCACCATTTTCGGAAGTCGGAAATTGTAAAAGACCAAAAAAAACAAAAAAAAACAAGAACACATTTGCCTGCTAAAGTGCATGACCTGCTATTTTACTGCCTCCACTGCTCTTCTCAACAATAATTTTCCAGTGGTGCGAGTTAAGTCAAGTTTTTTGGTCCAGTCTCGGCATTTGAGACATCGCGGTAATTTGGATCGGTGATGTCTGGGAATTTTGACCTGCCCGAGCAACTGATGGATATTTTTAACTGTCGGCCCATTGGTTAAGGCGGTTCCCTGAGTTAAAGAGGACACAAATGCGTCGGGGGGGGGGGGGGGGGGATTTATACCGTTCATTTGAAGGTGTTTTCTGGCCAGATATTTTAAAGACAACACCACAAAAAACAAACAAACAAAAACAACAACAACCCCCCCCCCCCCCCCAAATTGGCTATCTTTCCAACACAATTGGATTGTGACTGGATGAGCGATAAATCGATTTCAAGTTGTAAAGTCAATGGATTCATTGACTAATCTGTTCGACCCCTCGTATACGAGCAGTGACTCTATTTACATGCAGTCAATAACTCTTTTAAAACCCGACTATTGGCAATATTTGGGTTCATAAAGGTCATTTAAATTCGCTCTTATTTGGGTTTTTTCATAACCTGAATATGAGCCCTGAGGTACTCCTTTCTAAGCCAAAACTTAGCTCATATAAACTCGATCAGGTTACCTCCTTTGAGTGAGGCATTGATTTGTTTTGTGCATGTTCTTGCTCTGTCCGCAAGGAAAAGGTCTCGACGGCAAAAATGACACAGTTTCTACCTAGACACACATATTACGTGTGTATAGGTCCGCACGTCTGGCGCGCAAAACACCGGAAATACACAAGCGGAAGTAAACAATCACGGCAAAGAGTTGCAGCACAGCGGCACACTTTTGGAGCGTGGAAAAAATCCGAGTGCTTTTTTCTAAGGTGAGTAACATAAATATAATTCGCTTTACTTGCGGTAGAAATTAACAAGGGGAAATGACGTCGGGTTTGCGTCTTTGTCCGTGCGTCACCATTTAAATCCATGTATTCAACTGTGGGTGTCAATCTGCCCGCTCACATGACAACGGGTTAATCGGAAATGTTTCACAAACCCGAATATTGACTGCATGTAAATGTGTGGCTGAGGGGACACTCGGAGACAATTAAAGCGCAGTTCGCCCTTCACTGGAATGTTTTGCTCGACAAGGACACGGCTTCAGGCGATGGAAGTTGGATGTCATCTACAGAGACAATGTCGGATTCCAATCAGTTCGTTTTAACTTCAGCTCTAAGAAAAGTTACCTCAAGGCAAGACTCATTTAGAGCAGGTTGAGGCTTCTTCTGGATGACACACAGCACATGACTGAAAGCCAACAGAAGTCCACACAAATGTCCCTTTCGAAGGGAAGAGTCAAGAGTCCGACTATCGGCCCTGCGAAGAAACCAAGAAGCCGAGACGGACCTCGCAGCTCTTTCAAAGTCGGTTAATGGACCGGGCCCACAAGACCAAAACGGGCTAAGAGGCTCTTGTGTTCAGTGGATGATACAAGCTTCTCTGTGGTCCACTGAAGCGACCGAAATAGACTTGTTGTTAATAGGCCGGACAAAACTCCTGCGATTTGACAACACAGTAAGTTAAAAAAAATAATAAAAAAGATACAACAGTGTGTCTTCAACAATCCTCCTTCTGACTTTCAGCTCTGATGATTTGAACAGAAATATGACCCAAATCTTCTTTGTCATGCCACGATTGCCTCTTTTTGGCATTAATGTGACGAGGAATGGAACAAAAGTCAAATGTCGAGGACTAGTCAGATTGTGCACAAAGTGACGGCCATATGGACTTCCAACGACCGGGTTGTCATGGCGGTGAGGCGGCAGCGTTGGGGTTTCGGAACACTCTAATTATGGGGAAACACATCAGTATGGACGCGCTGTGTGTGTGTGTGTACATGCATGTAGGTGCAGGTTTGCTGTTGGGAGTTTGCACGCTGCAAAGCTGCACCAACGTGACTAGTAAAGCAGCAAAAAGGAGGACAAACACAATCCTCTGTGTGTGTGTCTGTGTGTGTGTCTGTGTGTGTGTCTGTGTGTGTGTGTGTGAAACCATTTCAACCCGGCTCATGGGGGCAATGCACCGACTCGGAGAGAAGAAGCGGCGAGATGGATTCGCAGGCGCGCCGCATTTATCTCTATTACTTCCTGCTACGCTCGCCATCAAAATTCTGCAGGCGGCAGCCGGGGGATTTTGCAGCATGACGTTCACATCAGATGTTCAATGCTTTCTCTAACTTGGTTATCCTTTCAAGGGAAAAGAAGGGAGGGTGGGAGTTGCTGTGCAAAGCCGCTTCTTAAGAAACACAAGACTCCAGGATGCTCGGAAATCTGCTGATGCAAGTCTGTTGCAATTTGAACCCCGCCTGCTTCAACAATAACGCCAGGTGACGAATTCTGAAATAACTTTGGTTTTTTTTTTTCGTGAGCAGAATTGTCCATCCATCATATTTTCCGATCCGCTTTATCCTCACAAGGGTCGCGGGGGGTGCTGGAGCCTATCCCAGCTATCTTCGGGCAGTAGGCGGAGGACACCCTGAACTGGTTGCCAGCCAATCGCAGGGCACACATACACGAACAACCATCCGCACTCACACTCACACCGAAGGACAATTTAGAGTGTTAAATCAGCCTGCCATGCATGTTTTTTGGAAATTAAGAGGAAACCGGAGTACCCGGAGAAAACCTACGCATGCCCGGCAAGAACATGCAAACTTCACATAGGGAGGCCGGAGCCGGAATCCAACCCTGCACCTCTGCGCTGTGAGGCCGACGAGCTAACCACTGGAACACCGGGTCGCCCGACCAGAATCGTGCTAACGAAAACATTTGCTGCGAACGGTGAATCGTAATTCCCCGTTTTCAAACTTGCATACCAAAATGTCAGATAAGTCATAAAATGGCTGAAGAAGAAAATTGGCATTTATATACACTGTATATTTTTTCAAAAAAAGTACTGTAAGGCATTTTAGGTGTTCAGACAACATAGGTTATATTTCAGGTTTGTCCAGTGGGAGTCACTGAAAATAATGAAGACGGGCCCCACTCAAAGTTTCCCAGCAAGCAACACTTACCTGAGATGGTTGCGCCAGCTGGTGTTTTGACATGGGCATGAGGACGTCTTGGCCGGGCGACCTATGAACTCCTGTGACCTCACCGGGGGTCGTCTGATGACTCTCCTTGGGGGCCGTAAGGAGGAGGGGGAGGCGGACGTGGCAAAGCTGTTCAGGAGAGAAAGGTCAAGATAACTACAGGAATGAATAAGGTGATGATAATAATTGTAGGATAGATGTATTTAAAAACGCTATGTATGTCGGGCCTGCAAGCCAGCCAGCCCTGTACAGGAGGAGGCAATATGAGACAAAAAAAGAAAAGAAAAAAAAAAGGGGAGATAAGGACGGACACGGCGCACCATGCAACGGCCGCAGGAGAGATGACAGATAACATGTGCCTTGTTGTGCGCGCGTGTGTCAGTGTGTGCGCGAGGAAAGCGCGGAGATAAGGAGGGAAAGATAAAATGTCCCGACAGCATCTCACAATCATCGCGGCGGGTGACATAAGTGGCACATGCAGCAACGAAAATGAGATGAAGTGGGCGGCGCTGAACACATCGGACACCTGTTGCCACGGCGAAAGCGACTCAAAAACAAGTGTGCGCGCGCGAGCGTCCGTGTGCGTGCTCGAGCTGTCACGGGCATAAATGCATCAGATGAAGTTAAACGCTTTCCAGATTGCTTTCCGCGTTGCCTTGGAAATCCTCCGGAAGACCCAAGTTGAGATGTGTTGGTCGTCATGGAAACGCGAGGCTGAGACAGTGACAGGCGGCGGACTGGTGCCTGGGAAATGACAACTGGCAATCGCAATGTCCAACCACCTAGGTACCACTGCTTTCGAAATACAGTCCAGACGTGCGCTTCACAGAATTTATTGGATAAGCGCAAGTGTCAGAAGAAGCAGAGTTCCGTGGCTGCACGGGGGCCAATTTGAACGCCGCAAAATCTGGTTAGTGATGATCAAATTATGCGCCCTGACAACAGAGGGCCTGTGAGACGGATCTATTTTAACCTCTGCCGCCAAAAGGCGAAAATTCTTGGTGCCTCAATTTAACAGGGCAGGCATATTTTTGATCAAGACCGTTCATACTCCTGTGATGTGTGATTATTTAATTTCTGCATGATTAATGACTTTTTCTTTGTGAAATGACATTCATGGCTTGTAAAGAGAAGTCAGTTTCAATAAATCCAACTGAATGATTTGTAGAAAAAAACAAAAACGAAACAACACATTTGTTTAGACTTGAGATTTGTTTTTGTTGGAAGCAGAATAAAAAAAATATTCTGGTCATTTTGCTCTTTAATTTTTCTTTGATATATACAGTCTTGGCCATGTGTCGATCTCGATATACGCTTGTCTCGGTTACTGTGGTCCAACACAGGTGAGCCGCAGTAACATGAGACTTGTGACCAGTGATACAAAATGGAAGTCATCCAAGTTGATGCGGCGCTGGCCGACGGCCCTCGTTAAACGACAAGCGCCACATTAATCACCCCCGTCGCTTGGGCGGAAATTAACGGCTGCGTGGCACCTAGCGTGCAGGAACACACCAAATTATGTGGGTTGTTTTTTTTTCTTTCTTGCTGCTGCATAAAAACTCATGTTTTGTTGTATCACAGTGACCTGACTAACCCCTCATTGAGCAGATTGCTTGTCAAGAATTGAAATGGCAGGAGATTGCGAGGACGTTCATGTGTGCAGCACAGCCTGGCTTGCTTTGAACTTCCTGCTCTGTTGAACCAGTTGGCCGCACACTTGAATCACCTCCGACCGCTTCAAAGATACGGCAGTGCGTTGATGTGCGGCCGCATGCGCACTCTGCACTTTGCTCTGGGGGGGTCAGTCATGCGAACAGAGAATTTTCTTTGTGCATAGTCTCTGCAATTTTTTGGGGAATTAGATTTATTGTCAGAAGCATCTGTTTATCAAAGATAAACAGAGAAGTGAGGAAGTGAACAGCAAGAGAAACACTTTAGTCTTCGGGGAGGGTGAAAAACTGCTTTCATACGTTTTTGAAGGGGAAAGCGCTTTGTGATCAACACTTTTGAGTCCTACTGGTGCCCACAGGTGACAAAAAAAGTATGCACACGAGTGCACAAAGAACCTATTCCCATACTTTCTCACCACTTTATCACCAGGAGTCTGTAACTGCTTTGTAGACTCACTAAAGTGAGTTCAAGAAAAAAACAAAAGTGATTACAGTCTGTTTCTGATGTGTTAATGTGTCGTAGCATCGCTTGGCAGCACTTAATAGTGTGTAAGAGTGAACGCTTTACTGCCGCACGGGCGAGGTCTAGCTCCCTTTTAAACATGAAGGACTAACCTATTTTTAATGCTATTTCAATGGAGCTGTTTTTGTGGAAGACTACATGTGTATATTAGATTATGTGTTTGTGTGTGTAGCTATATATATATATATATATATATACAGTATATATAAAATTACAGTGTATTTAAAGATAGCTTGATAAGTAAGCTAGCTAGGCTAGCTAGCTGGATAGATAAATCAGCTAGCTTGGCTAACTAGCTAGATAAGTAATCTCACCAGGCTAGCTAGCCAGTTATCCGGCTCGCTAGCTAGATAGATAGATAAAGTAATATCTATTCACATCATTGTAAGCAAACTTGTTTGGTGGAGAAACTTGCAGTAGGACATCTACACTGGGGCACCAATGGCACTATCCTTTCTCTGCCCTCCCCACCCCCAACATTAACCCATTGATCGAATGGAACTAAGGAACTAAGCCTTGCATTTAATTGGTCGGTTAAAGTCGATTGCAAGTGCACACAGCGAGAGGGTGTGTGTGCATGTGTGTGTGTCTTTGAAAAAACAGACCCAGTCCCCAACTTGTGCATTTAGGTAATTGAACCAGCGTCTTGTTTGTTCTATTGCCAATATGCCAATTGAAAATTAAAAAAAAATAAAAATATGTTTTTAACACACAAGATGGAAACGTTGCCTGATTTTTCATCATTAATTTTAATCTCGCACTGCACGCACTCACAGGTGGCAACGAGGCACTCGGAAGCCTCACGCCATTCTTAAAACATGCACTTTTGAAGCAATTCAAATGCGAACCACATCGACTTTGAAAGTTGTGTAATTGTGGTGGACCAGCCTGTACAGCTGTGCGACGTCACTAATATCACAATTATGGTCCAAGCATATTTCCTGACTTTTGTGCCTGTTGCTGATTCAATGTTTTTTGAGAGCATATTCTATTCATACAATAAGAGAAAAAAATCACCGGTGCTTGAGTAATAAATTCAATGAAATGAGCTGAAGCGGCTGACACACACGCACACACACACACACACACACACCCCTGTGGCGTTCGATGTACTACTGATAGTAAAGCGATTTCACGGAGATGTTGCTTCCAAATGTTTTAAACACACACACACACACACACACACACACACAAACACAAACACAAACACAAACACACACAGACAAACTGCTTTTTGACTATAGGCAAGTTGAACAACAAGCATTTCAGAAAGATTCCATGCAAATGGATTCGAACCAAAAAGTTCAACACAGGTGAAGTGTGCTTGGGCACTGATTCTTTGAAGCATCCCTGGAGTGACGCAAGCAGTTTGCAACAAATACGATTTGTTCCGAGCGGAAGGTTTCCCACCACTGCCGGACCCAAAGGCGTCTTCCGCAGCAACTCGTCGAAATTTGCCCCAAGTCAAAATCTTAACGACGTGCACACGAACACAAATAATGAGGTTGGGAAGGGGGAGGTGGAGGGGGGGGGGCACTTGCACAAAGCCCTTTAAATGGAGGACACGCTCAAGTGCTAAGCTACAATAATCACTTGGAGACGATATTCGAAAGCCTGCACGTCAACGACAGTAAATAAGACATTAGCTGGCGAAAAAAAAAGCACAACAGGCAAGAGAGAAAAACAGTATTAGCTATTCATTACTCGCTCCAGGGAACACGGCTTTTTTTTTTCCCTCCAAGACCTCGGCTGAGATGTGCAACACGAGTGTCCACAAGCATCCACTTGAGAGGAAAAGAAAAATCAATTTTCAACTTTTTTTTTTTTCTCCGGGAATTCAACCGATGACGACCAGAGTGGTGCTAAAGTCCAATTCATCCCCGCGGCGTTGACACTTGACACGAACTCGTCCAACAGTGCCGCACAAACGCACAAACGGAGACTCACTCACAACACACGCACATACGCCCTCTCTGTCACTGCACTCACTCGAATTTTCTTTTACACACGCCCCCCCCCCAAAAAAAATTCACACACTCACTCACTTACTCCTTCTCATTATCAATCACACACAGTGACTTCTCACTCTTGCGCGCACCTCCATTTGCGTGCACCACACGCACGGATACGCGGTGGACTCCAGTGTGTAATTAGTCAGGACGGTGTGCGCAATGTGGGTTCCACCTTTCATTTCCCCGACGCCCGCTTTAATCCATCACGGCGTGTGTGCGCAAACGCGCGTGAGAGGGCGACGCGGGGCACAAAGCGCCAGGCGGCGGCGGCTGGCTGCTGGCGGAGGACGCACAGGAAATTGAGCCGAGACGGCGCTTTCTCATTCGACGACGGCATTAAGCGGCTTATGAGTTCATTATTATGTTTTCTTCCTCGCCTGGCCCGAAAAGAGGAGAAGGGAAGATGGAGACAGCATATGTCCGCGGATCTTCACCCTCCCTGGATGGCCCCCAACCCCGCCACCCCCATTCCCCCGGCCCCTTAAACTCTTGTATTGCATTTCCTCCGAATCATGGATGACGAAGAGCACATCATCTGGAATGTCTTAAAACAAGCACATGGCAGCCAAGGCATCTCCGGCAGAAGGCAAAGAAGAGGTGTCAGACGGCTTGTAATGGCATCTTGGTTCTGTCAAGCGGAGAGCAGGAAAACAAAGCAAAAAGAGAAGGAAGAAAAAGAAAGAGAGAGAGAAAAAAAAAAGACAGCACCAGATGCAAGCAACAGCAGAATGATGAGTGCGGCCATTGCGGAGCGTTCGCTGCCATTCTTTGTGTGCTGTCTTTTTGGGGTTTGCGAGGGGAACTCAAAAGTGACAAAAGTTGTTGCCCCGCAGCTTTTCGGCGACTGGAAGATGCAATCAAAGCAGACATTACGAAGAGAAAAAAAGAAGATACATGGAAGGAGCTGGTTGAAGCCGCGGTGGCAATATGGCGCCACACCATTACAGAAGATTCTTCTTTTAAATATCACACAAAATTTTCACTTTTTTTGTGAAACTGGCAAGAGAAAAGTCTACTCCCATTGGCAGATTGAAACTTTGAAGTCAGATTAAATAAATAAAATGACATCCAAATATGTTTTGATTTTTTTTGTTTGTTTTTTTTGGCAGTTTTCAGGGAGGGAAAGTGCACGGCGACGCCACCACTTGTTCACGCAATTACAAGCAGTGTTTTGTTGCGGAGTCATGGCAGCATGATGATGGAATATGAAAGGAACACCACAAGACGCAGCATTGTCTTCTTTGAGGCCAGGGATTTTTTTTTTGGGGGGGGGGGGGGTTGCGCCGCAGACAGCAACACAGCTGCTAAATTGGTTGTTCCTTTTCTCCTTTCACCTATATTTGCTGACAAAGTTATGAATTTGATCATGTTTGTATTTTTTTGAAAATGCTTCATTTTAATGTTAGCTTTAGTCCCCCCCCATCGGCAAGGTCACAATACGTATTGCATCCACCCATTATCTGATCCACTTTATCCTCACAACAACAACACCTTTATTCAGTTATGACAGATGAATAGCCATCAACAATAATGTGATTTTAAAAATTATACTCACAATGCCTTTTTAAAACTGACAAAGATGAAAGAATTTCATGACAATTAAAGTTGAATAGATTTTTTTGGGAGCAGTCGGTGCGGTTTTTGTTTTTGCGTCCTTGCTGGATTTCTGCCATCCCGTCTCTCTTTCTACTCTGTGATTCTCCAAGTTGGGCATGCCAAAGAATCACAACCACGCGACGGCTCAGTTATGCTTCACTCTGAAGTCAACTGCATTTGCATTTGTCCTTCAACGTAAGCTTCATTCTACCTGACTGCTACAATGCCGCTGTGGCTTCACGTTGGACTAACGATTTGGAAATATTTGTCCTGGTGCTACTTGGTGCAAATAGTTGCAAGACTCTCGACTTGACTTGAGCTCCTTCGAATGAAATGGCAATGATAAAGTAGAATGGGGCTTGACTAAAGGCCGAAAATGAGCATCTCAAGGACTTTGAGACACACCAACTATTCCGGAGAGCCCGCACATGCACGCCCACACACACACACAACCACACACACACACACACACAGACAATCTTCGCCTTCCCGGGCTGATGTGGAGTTCCCAGAAGACAAATAAAAAGAAACTCACATGAAAGAAGGTGAAAGGTAAAGGTGAGAGGTAGCGAGCAGCGGCGCCTCATTAAGTGAAGAAAAAGTCAGAGGCAGGAAGCATTTTGGAAGAGAGAATCCCAAATCAAAAGACCGTTGGGGTGACCTTTTGGACGGCCTCCCACGAGGGTTGAACACGGAGGCTTGGGGAGCAACGTAAACATGCATAGAAATATGAAATAAAATGAAAACACCCCGCAGCGCCCCCCCCCCCCCACACACACACACACCTCCAGTGCTACTGCGGTCAAAAAAAATTATTGATTACTGTATTTGTCCTCAGGTTTCAATGACAACCTCCAGGGTTCCACTGTATGAAACCACATTATCACCCCACAAGCGACATACATACCAAAAGGCTTTTAAAATTTTTTGGAATGTGCATTTGAATGAGAAGAAACAGCACTCCATAATGTTCTATGTTCCCCCCAAAATATGGCAATCACATCACTAAACAGAAATAAACAATTTGGCGATTCACAATGTTTCAGTTCAACTCCTCTAAGCTCATTAGTACGGCACTAATAGTCATTCTATGCAGTGGATAAAGAATACATTTTATTGTTATTAGGGCTGTCACAAATTACTATTATTTTTTCAATCGCGGACCAGTTGGTGGGATGTGGACTTTTTTCCCCCCCTCTAAAACAGGGAGGTCCGGCCGGTAAGGCCGACTTCTTGCAAGGAGAGACCGCCCAGGGCCAGCCACAGATGTGCCGGTAACCGTTGGACTTAGAAATGATCCCTTTGATGAACCAAATAATCAGATTTTAATTTGGATTTGAGTAAAATACAAAAACGTTTTTCCTGCAAATACAGTTTATCAAATAAAATAAAAAAAACAAAAAACGAGAGAGAACGTCTGTGTTGCAAAAAGTTTGGGGATCAAAAATCAGAAAAGAGAAACGCCGCGATGATAAGAGTACACGTGAGATGAAATATACGTCTCCGTGGTCGTAGATCAAGCAGCTTTTGGGCTGCGAGCCTCGATAGGAAAAAGAAAGGGGGAAAAAAAAATCCTGTATCTTATGGTCCAAAAATAAGCAGACGGGCTTTTGGTTTGAAAGGAAAGTGCACAGCGGGGAAACAAAATACAACAGAGGAGCACTTTGCCAGATCACAAGAAATCGCTCACGACTTTTGGAGGAATTTGTTTCACGTTAGGACGCTTGCGATGAATGAAAATGCGGGCCACAAGAACGCATTGGGTGCTGACGACCACTCGACGTGCGAGCGGAATAAGCTCACCCAGCGGATACAAAACGACCCCGCTTCTGTTTGCAACCATATTTGTGCACTTATCAACCCGGCTTCTTGTCTGCACTTCATTGTAGACAAACCTGGGAAGTTTCTAGAAAGCGCCGAGCATGTTTACCCCACAGGCCACATTTGGGAGAGAGAGGAGAAAAAAAAAACACCTTTGATTGTCGGCATAAAACGATATCGCAAACATGAGAATTTGCGGCGGGCTGTGGGAATGAAAAGGATTTGTGTCAGGATTATCCAATCTCTGCGTGATTATCCAGGAGGGGGGAAAAGAACACGTAGCTGGGAGCAGGTAGCGAGCGCGAGCTGTGTGCGGGGGTGCAGCTCGCGCTTGTGTGGACTGATTGGGATAATTAGCATGAGAATTCAACCATCACTGCAACAGCGCAGTGAGCCGAAATAAGAGATCATATCAAAAGAACAATAATAATCATTAAAGCTGCGAGCAGACGCCATCAGGGCCCTCGCACCTCGTTTGTTTTTGTTTGGGTTTTTTTTTCTTCCTTGAAATGGATTATACAGCTAAATTGTAACTTGGTTTAGGCAAAAAAAAAAAAAACAGTTTGGCACCAAAATGTGGAGAAAATGAGCTTTTTGGGAACTGTCAAGATGAAGGGTGGCTTTGATGCTAATCTGTTTTATTATGAAAAAACAAAGTAATATCGTGTATTTTTGTTAAAAAAAAACCCTAACTATTAAATGCACCATGAGTGATGTAAACTCACCGCATGGCTTGAGCTGAACGTTAATGTGAATTACAAGAGCATAACATCAATGCTTCTTTCCATTAGCCCAGCTATAGCGTTTTGCATTACAACTTAGCATTAAGCTACTGGACCCTGTGACACCATATTGTTCCATTTTGTTCCCTTTGGCAAATCACTTGAATTGATTTTTTGACCTTTTCACTTGCCGAGGCCTTGGATTTCGTATCGATTGCACTCTTTGCACACTTGGACCAGTGAAAACCAGTTCAGGACAAGTTTGGAACACAGTGGGATATTGGCGAGGCTATGCCACTCCACCCCCTGGCCGTGGCAAAGACAATGTACAAACAGGAAATCAGTTTGGACTTTCTTCCACATCTGTGGGGCTGATCGGGTTCCACAGACACTTGAGTCAATTTTGTGTGTGGGGGTGGGGGGGCCGAGTGTCTGCTTTGTTTATGACAGCAAAAGTGTGAACTTTCAATGAGTTTAAATGTGTTCAGGCGCAAAACTATTAAAAAAAACATGTTTTGTAATATCGTCTAACGGTTTCTAGTTCGACAAAAACAAACTGACGGCAAGAACAAAATTTGGAACCTTATTATTCATTTGAATATAGTTCTGATTCTAATTGCTACATTCAGCCTCTCACTCGATTGATTTTATAAAATTCTTTCTTTCAAATGCCTTCTAATTTCATCTCTCAGGAATCCATTAGGAGACACAAGCAGTTTTTAGCTCTTGTGTTCCCAAGAAGACAGGTGGAGTTTGAGAAGAACTCACCTGCATCACTTCCGGCCGGCGTCGAGGTTTGCAACGTCGCAGCTGCTCTGCCACCTGCGAGCGGGGGAAAAGAAAAAATTTAAATGAGACCCCCCCCAAAAAAAGGGACACCGGGAGAGAAAGTAAATATGATCGAAACGGGGATAAAAGGAGAGCAAAATGGAACAAACTGCACAAGAGCGCAAGCATAATGAGGACACAAAAATAACCAGCAAAAGAAAAAATAAAAGATATTTTGCAACACGTAATTAAATGGAGGTATTCACAAAGGAGTCGGCGTTTGTGAAAGCGCCGCGGCCATATAATGGGAGACTTTTTTTTTTTTTGGTTAATTCGCATGGGTCTTTTTTCGGCACTTGGTATTCAGGGATGTCGTTATCCAAAATCTACAAAAGCTCTTATCAGCTGTCCTAATGCTGCCATGGTGAGAGAGAGAGAGAGAGAAAACGGGGGACAAGCAATCTCTGCTTCACATTGTGAAGCTCTTCAATGCTGTTTTCCAGACGAAGCGAAATGATGCACAAGGAGAGAAGACACAAAGGTGTTTGAATGCCACATTTCATCCACGGTGACCTTCAGCCTTCTCCTCGCGATCAAAATGTACTCTTTGAAATTAGGGAAGACGAGAGCCCACCCACCCCAGAGCCTCACCATCCTTTCCCGAGATGTTCAATGTCAGAACATTCATTACAGGGCTCAATGGGGCACATCTCTTTCATTTCGGGCTCCATAACGTGTCGCGTTGGGGTTCCGCTATTATCTGTTAGCGCAGCGGTGTTTGGATGTGGGGAGGAAGTGGTCTACCTGTCCTCCCCAGAGACAATTGGATTTATACGGAATACTAATTTGTCTGTCTATCATACTAAAGTCCTTGGAACGATCCGGAATGAAGACATTGTGCTTCCAGGAGACTGTAAACTCTTCCAAAAAAAAAAAAAAACAGCAAAAAAAAAAAACAGCAATTCAAATGGAGAGATGCCAGCTCCTTGCTCTCATTGGCTGGCTCCCACGTGACTCAACAGGTCAGGCCGTGCCTTTTAAGCCGCATGCATTCAAAGTGACAAATACGACAGTGTCAAACATGAGGATGGCGACCTGCAAATGAACAAAACGGATTTGTAACCATCCAGTGAATAATACGCCCCCCCCCAAAAGAAATCATCTTTAAAATGCTGGGGGGTGGGGGGAGGGGTTCTGTACGCATGTATAATACGGCCTCCATATTTGCTGGTATCGTTTATGATCAGAGTGAATAATACAATTGAATAAAAACCGACCAATAAGGTGGAAAACAAGGTTAAAAACTACGATATGCTATTTGCCCATACCTGATGAAGAAATCATGTTTTCCAAAATCTTGCTCTTGGACCGTACACTCTTTTATTCATTTTAGTCAGATATTTTTTACGTCGTTACTTTTACTTTTATGGTACTTTTACTTATGTGAAGGACATTGAGTTATCTTGTGTGTATGTATGTATAAGAGTGGTTCTCAATTATTTTCTGTCATGCCCCCCCCCCCAAGGAAGATGAAAACATCTCCCCCCCACCAAGGCTATAAATAGTATCATTTGTCTATAAAATTGTTATAAGTACACCTTTGCATAACATCCTTATTAACGTATAATCCATCCATCCATCCATCCATCTTCTACCGCTTATCCGGGGCCGGGTCGCGGGGGCAACAGCTTTAGCAGGGAAGCCCAGACTTCCCTCTCCCTAGCTACTTCTTCCAGCTCTCCCCGGGGGATCCCGAGGCGTTCCCAGGCCAGCTGGGTGACATAGTCACTCCAGCGTGTCCTGGGTCTTCCTCGGGGTCTCCTCCCGGTGGGACATGCCCGGAACACCTCACCAGGGAGGCGTTCAGGAGGCATCCGAATCAGATGCCCAAGCCACCTCATCTGGCTCCTCTCGATGTGGAGGAGAAGCGGCTCGACTCTGAGCCCCTCCCGGATGACCGAGCTTCTCACCTTATCTCTAAGGGAGAGCCCGGACACCCTGCGGAGAAAACTCATTTCGGCCGCTTGTATCCGGGATCTCGTTCTTTCGGTCACGACCCATAGCTCGTGACCATAGATGAGGGTTGGAACGTAGATCGACCGGTAAATTGAGAGCTTCGCCCTTTGGCTCAGCTCCTTCTTCACCACGACAGACCGATACAACGTCCGCATCACAGCAGACGCTGCACCGATCCGCCTGTCGATCTCTCGCTCCCTCCTGCCCTCACTCGTGAACAAGACCCCAAGATACTTAAACTCCTCCACTTGGGGCAAGATCTCTCCCCCGACCCGGAGGGGGCACTCCACCCTTTTCCGACTGAGGACCATGGTTTCAGATTTGGAGGTGCTGATTTTCATCCCAACCGCTTCACACTCAGCTGCGAAACGCTCCAGTGAGAGTTGGAGAGCCCCGTTTGAAGGAGCCAACAGCACCACATCATCTGCAAAAAGCAGGGATGCAATACTGAGGCCACCAAAACGGACGCCCTCAACGCTTCGGCTGCGCCTAGAAATTCTGTCCATAAAGATTATGAACAGAATCGGCGACAAAGGGCAGCCTTGGCGGAGTCCTACCCTCACTGGAAACGATTCCGACTTACTGCCGGCAATGCGAACCAAACTCTGACATCGGTGGTATAGTGACCGAATAGCCCGTATCAGGGGGTTCGGTACCCCATACCCACGAAGCACCCCCCACAGAACTCCCAGAGGGACACGGTCAAACGCCTTCTCCAAGTCCACAAAACACATGTAGACTGGTTGGGCGAATTCCCACATACCCTCGAGGACCCTGCTAAGGGTGTAGAGCTGGTCCACTGTTCCACGGCCGGGACGAAAACCACACTGCTCCTCCTCAATCTGAGGCTCGACTTCCTGACGGACCCTCCTCTCCAGCACCCCTGAATAGACCTTACCAGGGAGGCTGAGGAGTGTGATCCCTCTGTAGTTGGAACACACCCTCCGGTCCCCCTTTTTAAAAAGAGGGACTACCACCCCGGTCTGCCAATCCAGAGGCACTCTCCCCGTTGACCACGCGATGTTGCAGAGGCGTGTCAACCAGGACAGCCCCACAACATCCAGAGCCTTGAGGAACTCCGGGCGGATCTCATCCACCCCTGGGGCCCTGCCACCGAGGAGCTTTTTAACCACATCGGTGACTTCAACCACAGAGATAGGAGAGCCTACCTCAGGGTCCTCAGACTCTGCTTCCTCCAAGGAAGACGTGTTGGTGGAGTTGAGGAGGTCTTCGAAGTACTCTGCCCACCGGTTCACAACGTCCCGAGTCGAAGTCAGCAGTGCCCCATCCCCACTGTACACAGTGTTAGTGGTGCACTGCTTCCCCCTCCTGAGACGTCGGATGGTGGACCAGAATTTCCTCGAAGCCGTCCGGAAGTCGGCTTCCATGGCCTCACCGAACTCTTCCCACGCTCGGGTTTTTGCCTCGGCGACCACCGAAGCTGCGTTCCGCTTGGCCAGTCGATACCCGTCAGCTGCCTCTGGGGTCCCACAGGCCATAAAGGCTCGATAGGACTCCTTCTTCAGCTTGACGGCATCCCTTACTGCTGGTGTCCACCAGCGAGTACGAGGGTTGCCGCCACGACAGGCACCAACCACCTTACGGCCACAACTCAGATTGGCCGCCTCAACAATAGAGGCACGGAACATGGTCCACTCGGACTCAATGTCCCCCGTCTCCCCCGGAACATGGGAAAAGCTCTGTCGGAGGTGGGAGTTGAAACTCCTTCTGACAGGGGATTCTGCCAGACGCTCCCAACAAACCCTCACAATACGTTTGGGTCTGCCAGGACGGACCGGCATCTTCCCCCACCATCGGAGCCTACTCACCACCAGGTGGTGATCAGTTGACAGCTCCGCCCCTCTCTTCACCCGAGTGTCCAAAACATGCGGCCGCAAATCCGATGATACAACCACAAGGTCGATCATCGAACTACGGCCTAGGGTGTCCTGGTGCCAAGTGCACATATGGACACCCTTATGTTTGAACAAGGTGTTCGTTATGGACAATCCGTGGCGAGCACAGAAGTCCAATAACAAAACACCACTCGAGTTCTGATCGGGGGGGCCGTTCCTCCCAATCACGCCCCTCCAGGTCTCACTGTCATTGCCCACGTGAGCATTGAAGTCCCCCAGCAGAACAAGGGAGTCCCCAGCAGGAGTACTCTCCAGCACACCCTCCAAGGACTCCAAAAAGGGTGGGTATGCTGAGCTGCCGTTTGGTGCATATGCACAAACAACAGTCAGGACCCGTCCCCCCACCCGAAGGCGGAGGGAAGCAACCCTCTCGTCTACCGGTGTGAACCCCAATGTACAGGCACTGAGCCGGGGGGCAATGAGTATGCCCACACCTGCTCTGCGCCTCTCACCATGAGCAACTCCAGAGTGGAAGAGAGTCCAACCCCTCTCGAGAGAACTAGTACCAGAACCCAGGCTGTGTGTGGAGGCAAGTCCGACTATATCCAGTCGGAGCTTCTCTACCTCACACACCAGCTCGGGCTCCTTCCCTGCCAGAGAGGTGACATTCCATGTCCCAAGAGCTAGCTTCTGCAGCCGAGGATCGGACCGCCAGGGTCCCCGCCTTTGGCTGCCGCCCAGCTCGCATTGCACCCGACCCCTTTGACCCCTCCCACGGGTGGTGAGACCATGAGAAGGGGGACCCACGTTGCCTCTTCGGGCTGAGCCCGGCCGGGCCCCATGGGTGTAGGCCCGGCCACCAGGCGCTCGCCAACGAGCCCCACCTCCAGGCCTGGCTCCAGAGGGGGGCCCCGGTGACCCGCGTCCGGGCAAGGGAAACTGAGATCCTTTAATTTTTTTTATCATAAGGGGTCTTGGAGCCGTGCTTTGTCTGGTCCCTCACCTAGAACCTGTTTGCCATGGGTGACCCTGCCAGGGGCATAAAGCCCCAGACAACTTAGCTCCTAGGATCATTGGGACACACAAACCCCTCCACCACGGTAAGGTGACGGCTCACGGAGAGGATTAACGTATAAGAGAATAAAAAAAGAAAGAAATATGGACCAACTTACAACAAAGAATAGCTTTAGTAACTGGAACAGAAAAGATTTAAAGTGCATCTGAAATTCAAAAATAAGATTGAATCATTAATTTAACAATAAATATTTTTTGACTGACCATGTCAAACCATATGATACTGAAAAATAAAATGACATAAACTCAATAACTAACTATGCATTCAAACTAATCACCAACATTATCTGAGGAGCACAATATAAAAAAAAAAACTTTAACCAGCAAAACAAAAATATATAAAATAATTTGTGCTTTTTTTTTTTAATCAAAGATGATGTCTGGATTAATGGCTACAATGAGCACATTTTGCAGTGCACAGCTTTTCGAAGCGAGATTTGAAGCAGGACACAGCAACTCTCGGCTCCTGCTCAATGTGTAGCTGGGACTTGTATTATTAGTTTACTGATGTAGCAGTCAAAAAGCGGCATGATTGCTGGCAATATTCGGCACGTTTTCGCTGAAAAAATCTCAAGCAGCTTATCAGCATGATTGTGGTATAATGTCTTTAAGTGACGCCTAAATTTATTTGGCTTCATGCTGTCCGCTACCAAAATTTTTAGACAAAGTAAGCACATCGATCTTCCCTCGTCTGCCACTGCAGGCACATTGAAGCCAAGCTCTACATACGCCTCGTCATATTTCCTCCCTGAGAATGCTCCCTGCGCAAACTCTGCCAATGAGAGCGCCACTGCCCCCTAACCTAGTGGAGGTGCAACTGCAAGTTATTTTAGGACAGTAAAAAAATAAAAAAGCATGTTCCCCGAGGTTATACACGCACCCCCTGACGGAGCCTCGCGCCCCCCTGGGGGGGCGCGCCCCACTATTTGAGAAACACTGGTATAAGATAAGATAAGAAAGTAAGTATGTGTGTGTGTGCGTGTGTGTATGGCCTGACAGAGTCTGGGACAAGATCAGTAAAGAAGTAAAAGTTAAAAAAAAAAAAAAGAGCCAGTCACAGACAAAAGTAATAAAATGGGCGAGCCAATAGGTGGCTGAACTATTTGTCTTTGTGGAACTGAGATGTCCACCCTGGGTCCGGACGTTTCAAAGCCCACGAGCAGTGCAGGCTTTATTGAAACTCGGCGCACTTTCCCCTCAGCTGTCACTCTGTAAAGACGCACTGCAATAAAGGAGTTCCGATATTAGCGCATGGGGGGTGGGGGGTGGTGGGGGTGAGAGATGCACAACAGCTGACATTGATCAATAACATTAATATGAGCTGGAAGCTGATTTACTGCAACCGCGCCAACAAAAGAGACGACAAATACGGCAATTATTGTGTGTAGTTGTGATTTTACACCGTATGAGTATGTTGTGTGCGTGTGTGTGTGTGTGTGTGTGTGTGTGTTTTCTTTTGAAGACACAGCATGAATAACGTCTATTCTACTGACCGATGTCGTTCGGTTGTGCATTTTCGGAAGCAAAAGTTCAAGACTGTACGACTGTAAATAAAAGATCGCGATGGAGTGACTGCTGAGACGCTTGTCGTCTGTGTGGCCTCTCAGGAGCCTCGCGTTGCACAGCTCGTACACGGGGGCTGCTTTCAGCTTTTAACGAGAACAAGGTGCAAATGGAGGGCCCCTTGTTTGAGCAAATGGGAGGGGGGGGGGTGAAGGGGAGGGGGACTTTTGTGCCGTAAAAGAACGAGGAGCTGCTCCAAGTGCTCCTTGACAGGAAATAATTATTTTACATGTTTGGCGTTGGGGGGGGGGGGCGGGGGGGGCACAAACAAGCGTTGCAACGGGAATTGAATGAAGATAAGATAGGATAAGAAAACCTTTATTAGTCCCGCAATGGAGAAATTCCCGATTCACAGCAGCAAAGTTATGAAAGGAAGAAGTAGAACAACAAAATATAGGAGCTGCTGGAAAGGCAGCCACTCACGCGGTGCCATTTTGAAGTCAAAATAACACCACACAACACATAGGACACAGACAGTCGTGCAATCTTCACCACTTTTCTGCATACACTTGTTCTCTGAAGCGTCCTTGTCATGTTTTCGGATGATGCGAATGAGGCTGATTGTTTTCTCTTTTTATCTTCACACAATGACAGATTACAGTCAAGCGTTCTTCACATCTTTATTGATGTACGCAAAATGATGAATTGTATTCATTGTTTCTTTTTTTTTTTTTTTAATGAATCGGCTGATTCATTGTTTCTCGGAATTTCATTCTGCCAAATATCGGAAACGGCATCGGCCTCAAAAAAAGCCCATCTTGGAGGGGGCCCTCGTTTCACTCAGGGCGCGTCGCAATGTCCACGTTTTTCTTTTCGCCCTTCACGGCTGTTTTTAAGTCACCTGTTTTGTATCTGACCTGCGACTGAGACTGCGACTATAGTGACATGCAATCAATCACCCTTTGAAAACCCAAATACGGGCAAGTATTCCGGTTTTCAAAACCTTGCAGAGGACCCCGGGGGTGACCTCTTTTTGAACCTGAATTGTCAGGTCACGTAAGCACGATCGGGTTACCTCCTTTGATTTGTCTTCTGCGCATGCTCTTGCTGTGTGCGCAAGGAGTTTTGGTCTTTGTAGTGCAAGACTCCATTAAAAGCGCGGCACCCTCGCCGTAGATTTTGTCCGCCGCATTTTCATCGTATTTTCTGTCTCGGGTAGCACGTTTGGCCCCAGAGTGCCTCGACTGACCCGAGATATTGGATTCTAGACGCCAAGTGCCCCATCATTTTCTTTGCCGGCTTCCCATATGCGGCAGTAAACGTCGACTACTCCAGTGCGAGTTCTTTTTCAGCGCGTGTTTATTTTCTTGCCACGCTGGGAAATTGAGACGGGCAAATGCTGACGGTTTACCCCTGTTGCGAGCTGGCAGAACAAAGTGGCCGACACGAGGCGGAGGAGGAGCAGGCAGCGAGCGGAAGATGAATAATGGAAGAGTGATGCCCCGTGACCTCGCCACCTTCTCTTTTCTTTCAGCTCTGATAAGAATTCTAACAGCAAGTCAGCGCCGTGACAGTCGGTTTATCCCAATGTGGCGACGGGGCCACTCACAGCGACAGGCGTCACCCGAGGAGGCCAGGAGAGAACCTGAAAGACGGCGCGTTATTTTTCAAACTTATTGGGAGTGTTTGAGCTGCCAGGGTAAAACTCTCGGATGACCTTGGCTTACTTTGTTTGTGCCGCGATGGAAGTCATGAAACGTTAAAGTTAATGGAGACTTGTAATTATGCGCTGCGCAGCGTGTTTGCGTGTCTGCTGAAACGTCATTACATCTGCGAGCAGCTCGAATGCACTTCTGCGTCCTCGTGCCACGGCATCGCAGTCGTCCTCCGCTACCCTCATCAGCCATTTGACGTGACATCACGCACATCTTTTTCCGCTTCCGTAAAATATAGCCTTTCTGAGAACTCCCCTGAACCTGGGGGCACCCCGTACTATTAATGTTCACGTAGCGGTGCGTTATTTGCAAGTGAAGGAAAAAAAAAAAAGATGCTCTTTGCTTGCCCTTTTCCCTCTGATGCCAACCATGAATGTTGGATGCGACAGCGGCGCTTCCCGGACTGCTGATGCCTTGCTCGCACGCATCCCGCACGCGTCTATGAGCTATTTGTGTAGCTCCGCCCCACTAAGCAGCTTCCTTTAAATGTCTTGCGGGGAAATGGGGGTGGGGGGGTCTAAGGGGGAGGGGATCGACCGCGGCGGGGAGGACATGATGAGGATCTAGTCGCTAAAACACCAACGCTGTCCTATTACCCGCGATAGCGGCAGGAGAGATCAAACAGGAAGCTCAGGCTAACAGGCAAGCTGGGATAAAAGAACGCTTGAATCGGCTTGAGTGAGAAAACGACTACTGTGGTGTTACATACCGGGAGGATTTCTTCTGGAGACCATTGGGGTTGACCTCATGAAATAACAATTCCTTCACAATTCATGATAGATAGATAGCTAGCTAACGAGCTAGATAGGCTAGCTAGCTAGCTAGCTATCTAGATAGGCTAGCTAGCTAGCTAGATCGATAGATAAGATAAGAAACCCTTTTTTTGTCACACAGTGAATGAAAATGAAAAAAAAAAAGAGATACTTCACATATTTGAGACAAGGACTACAGCAGTACACGTATTGACTTCAATCTTTCGTTCTAAAACCTCATACAGGAATTAACATTCATCAGCATCGCCTACTGAGAGAGGCGATGAGACTTGTGTCGGTGGCGTGGGAGGCGGGTCTCACTTTACGCTCTGACGGTGTCGCCGCCGTTAGCCTCCAGCTAGGAGGAAGTGATTGATGACGATATTATATAAACACACACTGACTGGATCAAAGTATTGGAGCACCTTAGCCGCTCTGAACGCAAAACTGTTTTCTGATTTGCTCTCGTAGCCATTTTAGTCGACACTCCACCAAGCTTAATCGCAATAGCGGTGACGTCACCGGTCCAAATCTGACACCTTCCGTTCCCTCATCACGGCCGTCAAATGATTCTTCACCTACAAATGTGTGTTCTGTCTTTTTCAATGGCGCCCTTCATGTCCTGCGCGGGCGGTTCCGAGTGCGCAGTTCGGGCAGGGGCGAGAGGGGGCGTCTCCATTTCAGGCCACACTTTTCAAAGAAACCTTTCTCTTTTCTCACTCACACCATCAGCCCTCTTGAGGTTTCAAAGCCTCTCCGTGTCGCTTTGTGGCGTTGCGCTCGCGCGCAGGCTTTTAGCTCACGCTGATAGGCGACGCGGTGCCTTGCATGGATGAGCGAGACGCTTTTTGCTGAAATGAGACGGGAGTGTTGGGGAAAGCGAGGGTTCGGCGCAGAGGTGTCGCATTTGCGTACACGTAGAGCAGGAGTGACAAATTCATTTTCGTCCGGGGGCCCAGTCGTAATTTTGGTTTGCCTCCAAGGGCCGTTATGATCGTGGACACCGTATTAACTTATCATCATAATATGACATTTCGTAATAATACCATCTCCCTAAGCTCTCTTCAAGGTCGAAGAGCCAGGAATTATGCAATTAACAAAACAATGAGCTGAATAGACGCAAACGGATGCTGGCTGACCAGTTTCTTCTTCTATTAACTCGTTCACTCCCAAAGACGTTTTTAAACGTCTTTTCAGACTTGGTCTAGAATTGGCTGGTACTGAATGAGTTAAGGATTACGCCAATGGATCGAAGCTATTTCCACTTGTTATTGCCCAAAAATGACATCCAGACTTTCAAACTGGAGGTGACATAATTCCGAATAGCTACCTCGGAGTGAGGAAAGAGGCAGCGTTTTACAATACGTCTGAGTCAGTTAAGCGTTCAGGAGAGTTACATAAAATGATGTGGCCGGCCGAATCTGGTCCCGGTCTTTTGAGTTTGACACCTGTGAGATAGAGCAAGCCCGTTCGAGCCGCCTGCGCTCGTAAATATTTGACAACCTTTTGACCTCATTAGTCATGATGGAGAGTACAATCGTATGTCATCGTCATCCACTGGAGATACGGCGTGTGTGTGCGTGTGTGTGTGCTCGTGTGCAATGGATCAGAGTCACGAAGTAGCTTCGGTCAGCAACCTTCAGGCCAGCCTTGTTAAGAGAGCCTCTCGCTAGCATCAAAAAGCGTCCTTAGCCAGTGGAGATGAGAACAAAAATGGAGGCTGAAAGCGGAGAGCAAAATCTGGGGAAGTTATTTATAGGTCGACTTTGTCCCTGGGCTTGTATTGACTCCATGTCCCTGTCATGGTCTATGAAAGCAAAGCTATGCTAAAACATGTGCAAGTCCAAGTGGGGTCCGCGAGCTGTAACATACAGTCACTTCTGACGTGGTATCGTTTTAAAAGTGCATCGTCCCCCGCGGTATTCCGTGATTGTGGAATTTGCTGCGGATTTCAAACCTCTCTGCGGAATTGAAAGCCAGTCTGCAGAAATAAGGGTGAGGTGCAGAATATTTCATGTCATGGTATCCCGGCAGGTACATGTCGCGGTCGGTCGGACAGGCTACGTTCGCACTACCGGGGGTGATGCCCAATATTGATTTTTTTTTTGTTTTGTTTTTGTGTGTGTTGTTAAAGTCGCTTATTTTATGTTCTCATTCACATCACAAAACAAATGTGTCCTCTCGTGTTAACTGAACATGTCCGTGATGTGACACGCATGCACACAAAGCACGTCGAGTTACAGATGCAAACGAAGACGACAGGCGTAGGCAATGTTTTTACTGAAGCAAATATGATCCAATGTGTCGGGGCTCAGTTTTTTTTTTTTAATCTTATATCGACGGAGGAGTGATGCTGGAGCTGGTGGACTTATTTTGAGGAAATAAGGCGAGGCTTTTCTTTGTGTTTCTTTTGTGGAGTCGTCCAGCAGAGATGACATCACGGAACGGAGATGTCTACTTAAGGTGACATGACGTCATTGCCGCGAGGCTCATTTACACTTTGTAAATCTTTGTTTCAATATCTCTTGTCAAGATTTGCTCTCCGCGGAATCAATCAAAGAAACATAAGAAACCAAGTACACTTTTCTTATCTGAGCTAAATCTAAAGTCTTTGGCCGCTGTCAGGAGGTTCCATAACACGGCAGCTGTTTGCATTTTGTTGTTTAGAAAAACTGCATCCGCCGTGTGTCAGTGTCGTGCGGACGTGGTTGGAGCCCAGTGGTGGCCGTGTTGTCTCAAAGCTGCACTCTCCTTCCCCTCTCCTTCCTCCCTGCACCGTGTTGACAAGGTTAATGTCAAAAACGTGTTCTTGGGGCTACGGCGAGCCGGGCTAACATGGCAGCTACGATTAAAAAAAAAGGAAGCCGTTTGTTGGACCACAACCAAGGGCTGAGTGTACTCCGTCGGTTCATGACGAGGTTATCGTACATGTTGAAAGTGGACATGGTGGCACGTTGCGACGAGTGCGGACCACCCTGAGGACCGGGTCTTACTGACGTCCCCTTGCTCCATTTCAGGTTCTCTCTCACACCTTCACGAGCGCTTCCTCTTCACTCAACTCGATCCAGCGTGCGCTAAGTCAAGTTTACAGGCAGGGTAGCCTCTTATAAATAAATGAGACGTGTGGGTGGAGGCAAAAAGTATGCGAGCTGGTTGCTTTTTTTTTTTTGTGATGTGCGACACAAATGGCATTTGAGTGTGCTATTTTTATTTTTGACGCGGTGAAAGAGAGTGCTATTCTTCCTCATTAAAGTAAACATTGCAATGTTGAAATGAATTCATCTGAAATAGAATCAACAAAAATACAAACGAGCTACGTCTTCACACTGTTTGTCGGTACTACAGTTAACGCTAAAATCTGTCCAGATAGGAGACAAGGATTTATAAGCACCTCGGGTTCGGCCGTCCAAACTCTTGAGCCAAATGCACTGACACGAGTATCAGTAGACAGCCGACCGCGACAGACGTGCCACCCGCCGTTTTTCGAGGTTAGCGGGGGCGGAAGTCCAGCTGGGCCGAGAGCGGCCTTTACTGTCTCGCCCAACGTGCTCTTTGGGAGAGTCGAGCGGCGAGGGGTCACGGCTGTTCCGAATCTCATCAAGGCCTCCAGGCAGCTAAGATGAAAGCGCGAAAACATTAGAGTGAGCTTCATAGAGGACTCCAAATCAGGAGTGGCAAACAGACAGCAGAAATATAAATCCTGCGCAATCCTGTTCTATATATATATTTTTTGAAAAGGACACTAAGATCATTTAAATCATTTTACTCATCATTATACGGACCTATAAGATGTAAAACTCTGAGAAAAAAAATTCAAGGCGAAAAATCGAAATTGCTGCAAATCTTGATAGCAGAAGCTGAAACGTTTTGTGCTATTTAGAACTGTTCATAATTCTTCCTTGACTAAAGCCCCACTTCCTGCTGACAAACAACAGACCCAAAGCATGATGATCACACCACTGTGCTTCATCTGTCTTGCCACCTTAGCACATAGCCCAAACATATGACGAAGATGGGACGTTGTTGTCACATGCACCCAATGGCCAGTACTTGCCAGCAATTCCTGCAGCTCATTAAAATGGTGTCAACATTGGGGGTATGTCCAGTTCTTGCTAATGTGCCACATTTTCTCCCCTTGACTGTCTTCACAGACATAATGCCGGATCTGGTCCAACATGAAAACCAATCAGGTATCAATTTTACACCGATGCTTGTGTTGTGACATCCATGTCTCACATAATGCAGCAGTCCCTTCCCAGCAACAACAGCAACAGCAACAACAGGGAGGAAGCCGGCAGCAGAGGATTACGGAGTCATATGATCTGACCTTCTCATTATTTTCAAAATGAATATTGACGGCTAACAATTAGTAAGAGATCAGTCAGAGCAGCCTTAATTACTGACGCGGACTGCTTAATTCCATCAGTGGCGACGACAACAACAACGCAAAACGTGACTTTCCCAAAACCTTTTCCGACTTGCCTTAACTTTTCGAACCGAGCTTCAAGAAAATCTTTCTGTGAAAAGAGCGACTTTAGGGCAACCAACAACCAAATCTTAAATGTAGAGATTTTATGGCAAAGTGTTTTCCAAGCAACACTTTCGTGTCCAAATAATTCATATTATGTCCGATTAAATTCTTACTCCCCAACCTTGCGCAGACTGAAAATGATACCTGCAATGACTTTTTCTTCTGTTTTTAACCAATTAGTGTCATGACGCTGTTCTTGTGTGTCTCCAGCAGGGGGCAGAGGAGGGCCTTCCCTCCAGTGTGCACACCTGCTGCCAATTTGGTCATCGTGTCAAGTATTTCCGGACTGCCAAGATGCCATGTCCCTGTCGGATTATTGACCTTGTTGCTGCTCTTGCTCAAGTGTTGTTTTCCAGACTTCTCGATTTCATCATGATCGTTTCGTCTTGTAAGTATTCAGGTTGTCTTTGATCTTGTTCATGGTTTTGTTTCGCGAAATCGGACTGTAGTCATTTCGGTTATAATCTCGGGTTTACTATTTCCTTGCCTTTGCAAGCACTTTTTAAGACTGTATTGCGTTTCCTGGTTCATTTTGACCAGCGATTTCTGATTATACTTTGTCGGTGCGCTTTTATTCTTGAAATAAATATTTTTTTTGCACGGATTTTCTTTGTGTCTACGCCTGTGCGATCCGATCGCCATTCAGTTCATTCCCGAACTGTGTCAATTTGTGTCTGGAGGTTAGCCAAAGGAGCAGCCCTGTCTTGTCTACAAAAAGGCTTTATTCATTTATTCATTTATCAACATCTGACTGGCATCAAAATGTCTGCCCACAAAAAGACGTTTGAGGGAATCCAGTCACTCTCATTAATTACCTCCAAGTCGAATAGGCTCAACGACGCCTTCCCTCATCAAGCGACACTCCGAACTCTTGGCAAAGGTTAAATAAGTGGGGAATGCCAATTTAATGCCTCTGTCTTGGATTTTGTCATCCTTTGTCTCCTGCATATAGCGTTTGTTGACGACATTTTAAAAACTTTTTTTTCCCATTCTGTGATGCCCGTCTGTCGGTTTTCAGTTGTCTTCGTCTGCCTCGTGCAAAAAAATAATAATACAAGCGTCGGAACAGCGGCAACGGAGACAGATAAGCAGACTTGTGGGAGGAAGAGGAGACGAGGGTAGATGAGCGCACGATAAACAATGACAAAAGCACCAAAAACCCCCCCCAAAAAAACAGAGACAAGTGGCACAAAGGGAGCGCGTGGAGGATATATTTAACACATCTTCGGCATCCATAGAAATATTGCCCGACTGCGGGAAGCAGAGATGGTAGATTACTTTTCCTCAGAAGTTATCAGGAAAAAACAGAGAATAAGCTATTTCTTTTGACTCGGGGTTAGTCGAGCTCTGACATCTTTTTGACAGCCTTGTTTGACTCCTTCGTCTTTCTAAAAAAATTGAAAAAAAAGCACTCAAATGGGCGCTCGAGAGGGCATATTTTGGAAGCGCTCTCCTGGAAAATCCACAGTTGGACGCATTTAGCCAAAGTGTGACTGCCGGACGGGACGGATCTGAGGCGCGCCGCTCGGCGAAAGAAGCGGAGCGCTCCAGGCGCAGCTGTTCGGCATGACAACCGGGGAGACAGTCTGGACACTTGTTACTTAATTATTTAGATGGCACATCATCCAGATCACTCCGCCTCCCGCTGGAGCGCGAGCTCAATGAAACATTGCAAAATTGTCTTTTTTTTTTCCTCCAAGGTGCACAGCAGATGGAGTCATGCACGCACGCACGCGCTGCACCTCAAGCAGGCGTGTCAAACATGAGGCCCCCGGACCAAAATCAGGCCACCACGGCTTGAATCCGTCACTGTGTGACTGCTCCCGGGATTTTCACATGAATGTACTTCCACATAATTCATATCATTCCTATTTCGACATATTCCAGAAATTTCCACATCACGGAAAAAAAAATACCCATTCCACATCATTTAATATCATGCCATGTGATTCCAGCAACTTCAAATGTTTAATTTTCTGAACCCCCCCCCCCCCCCCCCAACCACTGACACATACTTCAAAATAAAACATTTCAGCTCTTGATGTGTCATTTTAAATGGCATAAATACAGTCTGTACTCAGACCCTATTTTTTGGGGGGGGGGTGAGTCATATATTTACAATATGTGTGTTGCCTCTTTCCACGTCAACTTTTTGGGGCGCAAATAGCAGCCAAAGTTCCCAGAGTAATAAACTTTTCATTGTTTACATTCCTTCACTCCGCCTCCTCTATGGCAACCTTAATACTGTCTGCCAGGGAATAAGCAACACCAAGGAATTTATGAGAGTCCAGTAAATGTGGAGAAAAAAAAAAGAAAAGAGTGCAAACATTACAATAGGGGATTTTTTTTCCTTTAGTTGCATTTGGCTGATAGTCCAGTCCTGTTGACTCACTCTAGCCTACTGGTTTTTATTTTCTCGTTGCCTCGTTTACATTTCAGCTTAGAAGGAGTGAATTGGACTGACTATTATTATTATTATTTTTTTGTATCAACATGCTCACATACAATTAGACATTCCCTCGTCTCACATGTGGCTATTTTGTTGGGATTGTGAGGAGTTGCAGAATTTAAATTGGCATTTCATGCAAACCGCGTAAGCAAAACAGATCACAAGTATGTGGAATCGAGATGCTGAAATACGTCTACGACGCCGTAAAAGTCAGCCGCGTTTGTTTAACGTGACATCATGAACGAGTCAATGGGAGCCGAGTGAGGTTTAAATCAGATTATTGGCCTTCGGTGGGAATTAATTTTGTTTTTTTTCCCCCGGCACAAACATGACTTGGCCTTTATTAGACGCGGAGCTGGCAGCAAGCAGGGTGTGCAGTTCTCCCAGACTTTCAAGTGGGATCGCCAGTGTGCTTCTCATAGTTTGTTTCGGGAGCCCTTCAGAGGGGCCTCTTGAACCCACAGCGCAAGTCATTTTACATTCACTGTTTTTGGGCGGAAAGATTCAAAATAGCCCCTATTTTTGTTTGGGGACCAAAAAAAAAAAAAAGGACTCTGCAATTGACGCGCTATGTAAGGCAAATAAAACCTTCCGAGCGTCCTCATTGTGTATTCTCCTCATATTTTCTTTTTCTCGCCCTGAATGGCGCTCACGGCTTCCTACAGGGAAGAAAACAACAAACGAGAGTGGGAACAGTCACCGAGGTCCCAATCAATAAATGTAGAGATAGACTAAGGAGGCTAAAGAAGGATCAGAGAGGAGGGAATTTGGGAAGATAACTGTTTGAGAGCACCAGTACTCAGTAATCATCCCGAACATGACAGCTTGTAGGCCCCAGCAATTATTTAGTCCGAACAAATCAATAGATCCTTCTCTGAAAAAATATCCATCAGCAGCACTTTCGGGAAGAAGACATTCATAAGATAAGATAAGATAAGATAAGATATCCTTTATTAGTCCCACACTGGGGAAGTTTACAGCCTCCAGCAGCAAGAATGTAGGCAGAAAGAAGAACTCTATGGAAACGAGCATGCGCACAAAAAAAATCCTCAGGATGCGTGAAAACACATTTGCCAGCCGTCATTTGTTAAGAGCGCCGTGCACCTGAACAAAGACATTTCCCGAAAAAGGCCAACGTTCATGGTGAAGCGGATTTGCTGTTGAATGTCACACTTCAATGCAACATGAACAATAACTAAAAAGGTTGAATGAAACGGGCCCAACAAAAGGGATGCACATCAGAGACGTTCCACGTGCGTCTCTGAAGCCCGAGCGACGACGACGCCACCATCTTGTTGAAAGCAAGCCGTGCGGAACGCGCGCATCATCAATTCAGCAACCGGCAGCGTGTTCACACGGCGACCGCGTAGCTCTCTTTGGATGTCGGCCGGGCGAATGCGAAGCGCGAAACGCTGCGTCGTCATCGTCCACCCGTCTCGTTATTTGAATCCTTTCTTGGTGAAGTTGTCACGGAGTCAGGCCTGTTGTGTTTACGCGCATTGAAAAGCAGGGAAATCCAGTTCGAGGAAAGTGAGGTTGCGTTCATGGCTGGAAATACCAGGAGGGGTTTTCAACTCAACTCAACTGTATTTATAGAGCACTTTCGAACAGCCATCGCTGTATACAAAGTGCTGCACATGGAGCAATTTAACATATACAATAAACAGTAAAACAAACCGGTAATAAAGACGGCAGAAAGCACCGAACAGTAAAACCAAGAACAAATCAAATCGACATTACAATGTAATAGAATGCAGCTGAATGCCAAAAAAAACCCAACAACGACAACCCCCCCTATCATTCAATAGGCTTTATTATTATTATTATTATTATTTTAAATAAATAGAGTATGTACCTTTATTGATAGAGTGCTGAGAAAAGTTTGGATACTTAGAAACGCAGTCCACATGTTTGTATATCATCATTTCGTGAAAAGTTGAAGTGACACGTTTGTTATTGCCGTCATCCGATTTATAAGTAGCTGCTTTCTGTTCACACCACAATTGCTCGGCAGAAAGGGCATCTCCTTGACTATTTGCATACTGTCAAGTCACCTTACGTCACAATTTCACGACATTTTACGATTATCCATCCATTTTCCGAACCGCTTTTTCGTCACAAGGATCGCGGGGCGTGCTGGAGCCGATCCCAGCTGTCTTCAGGCAGTAGGCGGGGGACACCCTGAACCGGTTGCCAGCCAATCGCAGGGCACACAGAGACGAACAACCATCCGCGCTCACAATTTAGAGTGTTCAATCAGCCTGCCCTGCATGTTTTTTTGGAATGTGGGACGAAACCGGAGTACCCGGAGAAAAGCCACGCAGGCATGGAGAGAACATGCAAACTCCACAGAGGAAGGCCGTAGCCGGAATCGAACCCTGCACCTCTGCACTGTGAGGCCGACATGCTCACCAGTCGACCGCCGAGCCGGCACAATTTAAATAGAAGTAAACAAATAAGCTGTCTTTCATTTCGATTCACGGTTGATTTATATTTTGTTTCGATTTGACCTGTTCAAAAGGGAGTCCAAGGTGACACTTTCGTGCTACCCCCTGATCTCTGTATGTTTTGATTTGTTTCATAAGAATACACCCATATGTTATTCATACAGTATACCCCAACAAAATGTATCCAACTGCACTGGCACCCGAGCGCATTTATAAATCCCCGCACACTCACACATACAATTTTCACGACCCTCAAAACGTCCCAAAAGTCACATGCCTGCAACCGCATCGTCATTTTGCTGATTTAAGATGACTTTGAACCTCTTTTTGAACACGGCAAGCAATTCGCACCATTTCAGGTCAGTTCCCAAATCATTTCGCAAAGTAACACCTCTTACAGGAACACACCGTAGCTTGATATTTGCTCTTGGGTTGAACTGCTTGGAGGCACAGTTGTACCCCGAAAGTCATCGCAACGTTTTCCAATTTCGAACGCTTTCTTGTGTACTTTCTCATCACTTTCCGCTGGGACGCCGCCCGTCGGGCGGTGGCGTCAGTAATGAGCGCAGAACCCCCATCACGGCATTCCATTGCAGGTAATTCTTGAAAGGCTGCCGCAACGAGCCCCCGGGGGGGAAGCGTTTAGGAAGGCGAAAGCCCTTCTGGAAGCAGATTCAAGGATTTGTTAGTGGATGCTTCTCACTGCCCTTCTTTGATTTCGCCTCACCTGCACCCCGGCCAGCCCGGCTTGTCCTCAGCTCGCCTCCACCCCTTCTCCCCGAGCCTCGAGCATTGATTGAGTTTTTCCCGCGGCAGATGTGCTTGTCTTTGTCTTCTTGTGTGGCGTGATCTGCTTACGAGGGAACATTTCGGGCTGTTGTGGAGGTTAAACAGCCGTGGCTCAAGGGCAAAAAAATCCTTTATGAGCACCGCTGACGGTCTCGAGCGGAGCTTCCGCAGTCGCACATATAGCCACATTTATTTCACTCTGTCTTGCCGCCCACTTTGCTCCTCCATTTATTCCGCTTCACGCCACATTAGGTCAGCTTCCCTGAACTCTCTTTTGTTTCTTTTTTTTCCTTCCCCCCCCCCCCCCCCCCCCCACCACCAGATCCCGTGTGGCTGTGCTGCTTGATGTACTCTCTATCCTCCTCCCACCTGTGGTAGTTTCTCACCAGCACGTCTTGTATTTGGTTCTTTTCCTCCAAAGGGAAAGCACCAGACAAGGCGTAAAAAGCAAGACCCGGTCCTCTCAATTACATCTCTCACCTTCCTCTCTCCTGTCTGTCAATCCATTTCCTCTGCAGTTTGTCACCTCCTCCGCCTCAACTCCTACTCTTCCATGAATCGGAAGCTGTTTAAACGCACTCCACATTTTTCAAGTCCACGGAGAACAAATACCATACAACAGAAAGGATACTCTGACCAACGCACATTTCTGCATTTCGACTCTTCACTTGGAGCCCAAACAAGGCACAACGCCGCTATCATTAGCCATTGATGTACAATCATTTTGCGCACAGGGAGAGCAGCATCTTGTCAGCATAAAAATGACATCCACACGGCAAATTATGAAACGGTTGACCCGCATTAATGCGCGTACACTGGGAACTCTGAGGGCTCAAGGAAGGAACCCTGAGGGACCCCGAGGGTGGCCAGGACGCAATAAAATGACCATGAAGCAAGTGTGAAATATATATATATATACAAAGTGGTTATATTCATCATTGCAGATGACGTAAACACTTTCACCAACACTTAATTTAGAGAGAGAAAAGGCGGAAGGGTGCAAAGGTACAGACACACGACAACGCAAAAATAGGTCAGTCTAATTTAAGGATCCTGAGAATACATATTTCACATGGGAACGCGGCAGCGGGAGGGGGGGGGGGGGGTTGCCACCTTGTCTCTTTCATTCGGTGAAACTAGAGCAAAATGTTGAAGGGCAACCACCGAGACTGGACAGATGGAATGAAGTATTTGATCCATGAGGGAAAGTGGGAGGACTGCGGTGGAAAGGTAGGATGGGTGAGGACTCGACAAAAATCACACACACACATCTGCTATTCATCTGGAATGTTTCCAAAAGGCGCTAAATGATTCGCTAAGTCCTGTGGAAGCGCAGAGAGCAGCCAAAACAGAAGGAAACCGATGTTTGCTTCTCCAAAAGGTGGACCCTTCATCTTATGTTTTTTCATTAGCTGTTATTATAAAGTCCCCAAACCTGAGGGCAAATTCACACTCGCACAAAGCGAGGGCACACATCTGCAGGCGGACGCCCACAAAGGAAGAAAGGCAAACGAGTGTCGTTCTGTGTACTCGGTGAGTCACACGGTTGCTTGGAGCAAGTCTACACAGCTATTCCCCCCCCACAATTAAATATCGCTCCTCAAAATCATACTCCCTGCTTCAGCTACCTTCCACGCCTCCAACTCAGCGTGACCGATCCAAGCGTCAGATATGCGGAGCCTCAAGAGGAAGAGCCGTTTCACTCTCAGACGTGCATTTTGCCAGCAGCCAGCTGGTGCTGTCATGTCTGATGGGCTGGAACACAGACAGAAGATGGAGCCCAGGCCGGGGAGGAAACAAGCTGGATGAGATGTGCGGTGGTGGAAGGGGCGCTTGTTCATGTTGGGAAAACATTAGCAGGTGGGGGACATGAACAGGAAAACTCAAGTTCCGATGACTCAGGAAATTGCATCAAAGACTGGCAAGCCGTCCCTGCAGCTCCGCGTCAAGTTCTTTGGACACCCACCGAGTCATTGACATCCTTCCCAAAGAACGGTATTCAGGAGGCGCATCATTCAACACAAACAAACAAACCACCTTACGTGAGGCTCATCAATAGGATGAGCTAGCCTAAATTCTTGCTTGCACAAACTGATGAGAAATCCCAGACGGGCAAACAAATGTGCACTAGCGCTATCATGGCATTACATTTGCAGACAATCTAAATGAAAAAAACCCCCAATTTGTACTGGGCAAACCATTGCAAATAAATGGCAGTTGGTGATTCACACCCACACGTTGAGCGATTTGATCGAGGGATGCGTTGTGACGTGAAATGGCCAGCCTGCATAGACTTTTGAGGCAGCACAATATCGTATTGTGTACTTCATCGACTTCTATTTAACCATAAAAAGATTGTGGAAGAGTCATGGAAGAAGTTGTTTGCGACAGAAAGATGACTTCGCTGAGAATAAGAGAAGAGTGCATACGAGCCTTGCAATATAGTGCAAGGCTCGTAGATTTTGTCCACAGAGAGGGCAAGCTTCACTATTTCATCCACAGCGACATCTGAAATTATGAATATAGTTAAGTATTGTTGTAAAACACAATTCCTGCATATCTTATCTACAGCAATCCTTCGCCACTTTGCGCTTCACATTTTGTGACTTCGGTGCTATGCGGGTTTTTCGAAAATACTGGATTCATAAAAATAAAAAAAAAATGAAAAAAGTAATCCAAAAATAAAAAGGAAAAAATTCCAGCCTTATCAGCAGCTGTGTTGAGGAAAGATGCGTTGTTTCATGTTGACGCACGAGGTTTCTCTTCGGGTACTCCGGTTTCCTCCCACAAAAAAAAAAAAACATGGCAGGCTGACTGGACACTCCATTTTCCCATCTGTCTATCCTCACAAGGGGGGTGCTGGAGCCTATCCCAGCTGTCTTCAGGCAGTAGGCGGGGGACACCCTGAACCGGTTGCCAGCCAATCGTAGGACACACAGAGACAATTTTGAGTATTCAATCAGCCTGCCATGCATGTTTTTGAAATGTGGGAGGAAACTGGAGTACCCGGAGAAAACCCACGCAGGCCCGGGAAGAACATGCAAACTCCACACAGGGAGGCTGGAGCTGGACTTGAACCCGGTACCTCTGCACTATGAGTTTGACTCTGCCGCTCTCTGTCTCAAACGTAAAGTATAAATACCGTTTACATATTTCAAACATGCTGGTACCCACATACACATACACGAAAAGCCCTGTTGGGCGGCAAATCTTACCCCACGGTTTTCACCTTCCGACGGGGGTTTCTGGTCCCCATTAACCACGGAAAATTAGGGACTACTGTCCGGTATTTGTAAGGATTGGCGGACGGCAATCCTGTTAGCGCAGAACAAGAAATGTATATTTAGTGAGTGTGTGGCAGCTGCCGTGCATGTTGATTGGTTAGCAACAAGGCTCCAGATTAGGACGAGCAATTAAAAATGTGCGGCTGGACAATAAAAATGCGGATCTTGCAAATAAACAGGTGGCGCCACGTGCTTGTGGACATGAGGCCGATGGAAACCAAATGCCAGCGTTGTCATTATCCCATCATCTCTCGCGCCTATTTGGACCAAAGCTCTCCTTCCACATAAGCCGCTCAGCTATCTGCTCCGGCGAGGCTCAAGATGGAGGGATTTGGCCTCCTTCTTCTCTGCCGCGCCAGTTCATTACCTTCGCAAGGGCGCGTGAGATATATGCTGTTGTCAAGGTGAAGGATCGGGCAGTGATGGCATTTCCGCACAACTTTTGGCACGCACGCGCCACTTGACGCGACGCCATTTGAATGTATTTGGGGCGCATGTTTGCTTTCATCAAAATTGCATCAGGCAGTCACACCGCGAAGGTAGGAAGAGAAATAAATAAATCCGCAGTGGTCACAGGTGCATTTGGGAGAGGCGGCGTTTCATTTATTTTTAAACGTCCCTGAATTGAGTTGCTTGGCGCTCATCTGTAAGCGTCATGTGAAGAAAGAAGCCCCCAATCTTTGCATTGTTTTTTTTCCTTCGCTGCGCGGGAAAAACATTGCAAGTCATCATTTAAACATCACTAATTCAGCGTCGAGTCCATTGTGAGACATAAAACCCAATTGCGAGAAGGAAAATGAGTGCAGAAGAGCAAGCCTGCACTCGCCTCTGCCGCGCAGTGCATCATTACGGCAAACACGGCAAGTGGTGATTATCCCAAATACGGACGCGGGAAATTAAATATGACAAGATGGAGACTACCAATCATCTGCAGCATTGTCTTAGAGTGATGAACGCAGTCTATTCTTTCGCACCGTGTCACAATGATGTCAATAATGTGCAAATGCACTCTCTGGAGATCTTTACGCGGGGTGCAATCAATTTGGGCAAAATTGTTTTTTATGCAAAACAGTGTTCAACGGAGCTGATTGGTTTAGTTTGGCTTAAGTGACCCTGCACGGCCCTCAATAATTTTCCTTTTTCAGATGATTGGTCTTTTCATGTTTAACATTGCAGGAGTCAAGCCAAAAATAATGACCATAGTGTTCGTTTGGCACCCCAAGCCTCAATATTCTTACTGTGCAGGTGTACCTAATCATGTGGCCACTGTCATTTCAGTCCGCTCGCCTGCAGGGCATCACGCCTCACCTCCGGCGACAAAAGCCGCAGATTGAAAGAAAATAGATGACCCCCACTGCCGCCCCCTGCTCATTCTGTGGCCTGATTGACGGTCGTCATGGTAACCACTCCATCTCTAAAGCCTAATAGCTTCCGCGGAACAAAAGGCGTCATAATTATGTCAGAACTCCAAAAAGGCTCGCCGGGAAATGGCGGCCATCTTAATTGCAACGAGATGCCTGCTCCACAGCGTGAACGCATACCTGCGCACCTCGCTCGCTTGCTCGCCCTTGTTTTAAACGACGGCGGCGACAAAGAGGGCAGGCGGGCGCCCCGTAGCGAAACAGCTTCATTGCCAGCCTCCCCACTGCTCGCCGTTTCCACTTTAAAAACCATTTACATTTTATGTCTGGGTAAGATTTTTACCAGGAGCACTTTCCAGTTGGGTCCCATTTCCCTTATTGCAGGAGAATGGTAGACCTAAAAATAAGAAGAGACCAAGCGGTTGTAAAAAGTTTTGGTGCAGAATGAAGCCGTGAATGATTCTCCTTCCCCTGCACCCACTTTTGCCGTGTGCTAATCCCGACACATGAGATGGTTCAGGTGGACAGAAGGCGGGAAAGGGCAGCTCTAATTAAGCAGGTGGACTCGGAGGATGGGGGGGGGGGGGGGTGCTTACGTTATTACGCACGCTATCTGATCAGGTGGGGGAACAAATGCAAAGAAGACGTTGGAAAGCTGGCCGTGCTCAGCTCCGGCAGCTCAACCAGCCGGGCGGAGAATGCCGAGGCCCTGATTACACCTCATTAGGAATCCTGATTAAAGGCTTTTAATTAGTCGCACTTCAACCGCACAAGATGGAGAAAGACGGCGAGGGAGGAACGAAAGAGAAGGCATGCGGCAATAGACACTTACTGGTCACTTTGTTCGGTACGTCAGAAGTGATCTTTGGTGAATGCAGTGGTCTGGTTCGAAATATATTTGAAGATTAATAGCCTATTAGAATTCGCAATGGCTTTATGTGTCCCAAAACGAATTTTTGAAATTATAACATGTCATTTTAATTTAATTAATTTTTTTTTTTACAAGCACATCAGGTTCTTCAGATGTTTTTATTTTCGTGTGCCAACTGTTGTAATTTAATAGCTGTGAGGTTTCCCGGGAAAAAAAAAACCCACTAAAAATTAAATATATAAATATAATAAACACAAATATATGTGAATGGTTGTTTGTTTCCCAGTTCGCGGTGTCCCCCGCCTACTGCCCAGCGACAATTGGGATGGCATTTGCTATTCATGTTCTATTATTATGATGAAAACCTGACGTTCTAGAGAAAAAAAATTAGGGCAGTTTTCAGAATCAGTGCAAAAATATTTACATGAAAACGTTTACTTTGCTGATTTGTAGGGCGTGGCTAAAATGGCGTGACGTCCTTTGGAACCTAGCATAAATCAGTGCTCCGCTACTAAGAATTGAGCGCTGTCATCTGCATCCGCGGTTATATGGCGGAATACAATACAATACAATACAGTAAATATTCCCATCCCCGGAATTCTATGGAAAGGAATATCCTTCACCCGGAATAAAAACCTATGCATTAACATTTTGACTATGATATTACATGTACCGGAACTTGCGTAAGCGGAAATTCCAGTACCCGTAACCCGGATGGAGGTGTAATGCCGCGGGAGCTTAAATACACGCAATGCCCACCCGATGCGACGGAAAATACACAACGCTGAAACAAGTTTTCACTTCGCGTTTTTCGATCATCAAATTCTAAACGACGAGTATTTATTGCCGTGCGTTTTACTGTAATTGTGAATGATTTTAACTTTATTCACTTACGTCCTGTAGAACGCAGCACTAGCTTAAAAGCAGCACCCACTCGACATGACCGAAGAAACGTGTTCGCTTCGCCGTTTTCATTCATCAGATTCGAAACGAAGACGTGTAAGCGACTTTTTATTGGCGTGCGTTTTACTGTAATTGCGAAAGATTTTAACTTTATTCACTTACGTCGTGTAGATCATCGCATCGAAACGTAGAAGAACTGTAACGACAGGAGCGGAGCGAGTGAAATGCATCCGTTTGAGCGAGGCTGGACACAAAGTTAAAAAGATCCAGCAGACACTTGGAGTCGGAAAGACGCAAATCTACGAAACTTTAAAAATGCAATGCAAATGGCAACAAAAATCCTTCAGTATGCACAAGAATTACCAGACATCGGTGATCAACGGGACAGTTACTTGCAACTAGCAAGAAAACTGTATGACACGCAGGCAAACATTGTCATAAACCAAAGAATGCATCCAACAAAACAATCCAAAATACAATTTTTTTTCCCAAGACAGAAAAAAATAAACATTAAAATACTGTACGTATTTTTGTTAGGGAGGGGCCGGCCAGGCAGCCTCCTCAGCCAGGGTGCTCTGCACCTCACACCTGAGACTCGTCACCTCATCACCCACCTGTTGCCTATCTGCTCGTTTGGACTGGTACAAATTGACTCACAGACCATTCCTCAGTGCAGGTTTGTGCCGTCACCACGCCAGTGGACTCTGTTGCCAGCTCCTGCAGCTTTTTTGTTCCTTGTGTGGACATTTCCTTGTGGACTCCTCGTGCTTCTTCCTGAGTGACTTTGTGAAGACTCTTAAATAAACTACGCCAAGTGTTGGCTTCCACGATACCTGCCTGTTGTCGTGCTATTGGGGTCACATCCAAACCCTAACAATTTTACTGTTGTGATTTTTTTGGGATACACCTGTATTGCAGTTTTTGTTAAATAAACAGTTTTTGGACCGTATATGTTTGTATTTTATTGATTGTGTTGTTACACGTGCATTTTGTCAACATACTTGCAGGTTCATAAAGGACATGTACCATGCTCATTTCCCAAATGAGGAATTTCTGTTATCAGGACAAATTGGACAGCGCAAACACGAGTCCGTACTAGAGAATATTTACTGTACATCCCGATTGCAACACACACTTAACCTTAATTGGTATATATATATATATATATATATATATATATATATTTTTTTAAATAGAGCTCCCATATTGTGTTGAACGAGGACTGAATCGCCACTGGTTCCTTCATGGGCTGGATGTAAACTTGGCAAGTGGTCACAAGCTGCATAACATAATCCAGTGTTACTTTTCAATACTTGCCGTCCTTGCGGGTTCCATATGTTGGGCATGAGGAGCCCATCTGGGCAGCAACACGCTCGCGCTTATCTATGACTTTTTTCAGGCATTCTCATGATACGGTTTTCTCTCGCCAATGCCAATTGCTTGACAGATCCCGGTTACAAACGTAACCTCTCACTTGTTCCGTTCTTCACCCCTCGTCTTCCTCCCTCAACTCATTTTCTTGCCTTTGTTCTGTTTCCCATCTGGCACCCCCCCCCCCCACCCCTCCGCAAAAGTCCCCAGTAACAATCCTCTCCAGCCGCCCGCCCCTCGGTACAGTGGACTATTTGGCACGAGCGCAGCGCTCCGCCTCTCATCCCTGGCGCTCACTTCAATTTTGGCGGCTTGCATAATTAATTATCAGCACTGTTGGCCATCATTGCAATTACTCCAGAGGACAGCGAGCGGAATACAATCAGACATGGAAAATCCATGATAAACACGGAGTGGGGGAAAAAGCGATTAGTGAGAGGGGAACATTGAAAAGATACACAGTCAACAAGCAAAATGTCAATTAGGACGATACAAAAGCACGGCGCGCCTCAGGGATCCTGACCGGGACAACGCTATTTTGATTTAAAAAAACTCAATGTGCCACATGACCAGCTTAGACTGGCTCTTTAAGATGACCCCGTGGAAAAACCCATTCCAGATGTACGTACATGTCAACACTCTCCTATTTCATCTTGTTGTGAACATAAGCACTCCTCCGCTGATATGGCACCCAAGGGTGCAATAAAAGCACCAAAGGAGACTCGTGTAGGAGCCGGAGGATCAGCGGCACGTGAAGCGCGGCGGACCGTTTATCGGCGTGCCAACGGGAATAACGACGCATAAGCAGGTCTGCTGATTAGTTTCATCCTCGCTTTGCTGTTGAACTTGGCCGCAAGCGGGACAGTCTTCACTCAGCACTTGTATTGTATCGCCGCTGATGTCATACAAGGAGCAGGCTGGAACATGTGTGCTAAATCATCCGTGAAAGTGGACATTTTTAATGATCAATAGCATATTTGCAAACCAAAATGAGTAAACATTTATTTTGCACATCTGGTGCCCAATCCTTCTCTGTTTGGCACCGATGGTTACAATGAGAAACAAAGGTGACAGGAGACAGTAAATCCCGAGGGGATACGTTCCAAACCCGCCCGCTATAGACAAAGAAATTGGCAATGGAAACCAGATGCAAAAACATTTTCTTGATCGTGTTCAACTTGCGCTCACTTGCCAACATTGAAACTTATTAAAACACACATGACAGTCATAATTCAGCCGCAAAGACGTGACGTCACCTTTGGTCGCCGATCTAATCACGAGCGTTGCATTTCTGCAACTATTTGTCCCTCCGTTTCATCCGATTAATGCTCCGTAAATAGTCATGCGTTATTACTGTAAAGCGAGTTACTGACATTGCTGATGATAAACTTAAATAAAGAACACACGCACACACACACACACACACACACACACACACACACACACACACACACACACACAGGCACACACAAATCAAAATATGCCGGGAGGTACTCCCAATTACGGGCAAATGATATGCAGAGATATTGTTGCAGCACTTTCTAATCAGAGGATGTGGCTGGAAATGAAATTTCTCCCTCTGTTGCATTAATTGTCGACTGTGCGCTAATTAAAGCTTGCCAGTCATTAACTGATCTGTGCAGATGGAAGCGACGGTGGCGGCGGCGGCGGGCAGGCCCTCGCTGACAGGGTGAGGGCGGGGTTGTGGGGCGGGGGGGGGCAGTCTGTCACAGAGGCCAAGGCAGACGGACCAACTCTTGAGTTACGTGTGGACCCATCAAGCCGTTTATTTTCATAATTCCTGAGTTCTGCTTCTTGCGATTTTTCATGAACCTTCCTTGGTACTTACTCTGGTGGATTATCGGTGCCAAGGAAACAATTTGCAGTGAGTTGAGGAGCTTCATTAAGAAAATATTCAAATCTACAACTCTATGTTGCTGTTTTTTTTTCAAAGCTGGTGAATTTTAGGCGGCCATAAAACAATAAAATTTAGGGAAATAAATATTCACCTGAAAATTTGACTTTGGTACATCACTGAAGAATTTCTACTCGGTTTCGTGTCGACACTTTTGGCACACAAAGCAACATGCATGCACAAGATTGTGTGTTTGTGAGCGCACGTCTACTTCCATCAGCGCGTGTCCATCCACGTTAGATGCCAGGGTGGGATTAAGTGGCACTGCTTGATGGGGCCGAGTGCTTATATCTTTATGTGCTGACAGCTGCAGGTGTGAGTGTGCGTGTGTGTGCGTGTGCATGTCCAGGAGTAAATGGGAAGCGAATAGGAAATGCGTGTGTGCGCTGTGAGGAAGCTAATCTCTCTTGATAAGAGGGGAAAGATCACAGATGAAGATTGCTGATGCCATATTGATCGGTCAAATGCTGGCTGGCATTCTCGTAAATAAATCTGCTCTGATGAACTTGTCGAATAAAATGCAAAAGCAGTCGAGAGCCACTTATTTTGCAGTTTGGCAACTTCACAGTTGCCGTTTTTACTCGCGGAAGCAATAAAATCTTGGCGCCGAGGAACTATGTCAAAATCAATTGAAGAGCAGGAGGAGTGTTTATTAGACAAAAGGTGTGCTACGGTGCTGTTTTGGGGTGAAGGAATTATGTTGAAGTGAGCTGAGGAGTTTCATTTACACAAAAGGCAGGCTTTGGCGCCCTTGTGCACATCAAGGAATGATGTTGAAGTGATTTAAGGAGCTTCATTTAGGCAAAAGGAGGGCTTTGGTGCCATCTTTTGCCATCAATAGGCAATTTAATGTCATAAAATTAGTCACGGATTCTCACATAGTGCGTGCTCATTATTTATTTTTTTGATAAGACAGAAATAGCAAGAAAGTTTTCATCAGCACATGCCGTTTCCCTTTAAAAGTCAATGAGAGCGCGACCATCCTGATTAGATATTTACTATCATTTTTAATTACCCCGAATCAAAAAGTGCGCCTGTGATTCGATGCTACTGTAAGGTTAAACTGTGGAACAGGAAGGCGCCGACTGGCATTTGCTAATAATACATTAATCCAATTAAAAGGATTTTCATTTCATGTGACTTTTGCTGGCACTGTGGCGTAGGTGTCTTTGACAAGTCTAATCAGCTCGCTGTGCCGCTCCACACGGCAGAGCAAAGTTGTTTTTCCAGAGAGAACAGGGGGTGGATAAATATATTTGTTCTTCCGCACCATCGCCGCCTTTTCTTGATCTTGACCCATTTTGCTCTTGTTTTCTTTCCTCGGCGTGACATTTATTTTTAACTGAGGTTTTCAACATTTATTTACATTGACGAAGCCGCGCGCCTTCTCGCGTCACGTTGGCGCAACCCACACTTGTCATTTGTTCTCACACCGCTTTGGGAGAAATTAGGTGCAATTGTTTTCCTGCGCCGGTTCAAAACATGTCAAAGCTGGTGTCACGGGAAGATATTGAGTCACCGAGTGCTAAATTGCTGTCGGATTCGGATTAATTGTGCATTCTGAACATTTTCTCTGGGTACTGTGAAAAAAATAAGAACTAAAACAAAAAAAAAAAAGACCCACCTATCCCCATCATGGTTTCTGAATACAGTGGTACCTCTACCTTTGAACGTCTCTTCATACGAAATTCAATCAAGTTACGAAACGCCTCAACAGGAAAATATTGCCTCTTGTTATGAAAGAAATTTCAAGATACAAAAGGTAAAAATACAGGATGTGGTGCTGGTGTCTATGCGTCCTTGTCATTCGCCCCTCGGGGCATGAGCTGTTCGGATAGTTTTGCGGAAATGCAAATCGCCCAGAAAAAGTGTTCATTCACTATGTTGATGTTTGCAACGGATTGTTAAACAAATATCCTTGGATCAGTTCTTTACAAAACGCCAGGCAAAAAACAATGAGGACGCAGTTAAATGGCCATCATTTTTCATTCTTTACTCAATTCTTTGTTTTTTACATTTTGCACAACTCTCATTTATTGTGGAATAATCTAATAGTAACGTATATTTGTTACATATTTTTATGCTTTAGAAAACATTTGTCTGAATTTTTTTTGGGGGGGGGGGGGTGGAACTTAGGGCATTTACATGGAAAACGCGTCTCTACTTACAAAATTTTCTAGTTCAGAAATTTCTTCCAGAACCAATTAATTTCATAAGTAGAGGTACCACTGTACATTCAGAAATGTTATTGTTGAAATGGTTAGCATTTAGAGCTAATGCTGGCAACATCCCATTTGCTCATGACAGGAACCTCTTGTGTCGTTGCGGATTGGCACAAATAGTTGTTTAGGTTCCATAGAGAAAAAAAAATAAGAATGAAGAACCCCGAAAAGGCGACGACGGTTCAGAATAGTATTGTTGGCACTTTTTGGTCTCTGCCGCTTCCTCTAAGGGGGTTTGCTGGCCCATATATGCCTTCCTTCTTGCTGTGCGGGCCTGCTCACGCGAGGTCAGGACCCTGCTAGACATTAAAGCGGGAGGACATCCATCTGTTGCAAGGAAGGTGTCGTGTGACACATCAGCACACTAACATTGTACCAGGCCCCATATGCTTGGAGGGACTAATTATAGCGACACCGAACAGTGTATTCTCCACCAGATGGGGTACTACGGTCACCTTTGAACCAGGGACCGCCCAGCCATTGTACCCTGATTGGCATGTGACACTTTTTTTGAAACACACATACACGTGTACACTTGAGCTTCCTAATGAGTGTGCCAATCACAAAATATTCCAGGGAGTCTTCATCTTTGTGTGTGTGTGTGTCACATATACACACACACACCTCTCTCTCTCTCTATATATATATATTCGTCTCTGTGTGCCTTGCGATTGGCTGGCAACCGATTCAGGGTGTCCCCCGCCTACTGCCTGAAGACGGCTGGGATAGGCTCCAGCACCCCCCCCCCCCCCCCCCCCCACCCCACACATATATACACAACTCCAAGTGTTCCCGTTATTTTTTAAAGCAGTTTATATACAGATTAGGTTGAATATTTTTTATTGTTTTGTTTTTTTTAACAACCAAATGGTGAGAAAAGCATCTACGTCCGCCATCACTTGTTTGTTTTTAAGTCAAGCTCGATAGTGGAAAAAGCTGCCAGGAGCGGGCGGATTATTACCTTGCGACAAATTAGCATACTAACTCGTCTGTTGAAAGATTCGGTTTTCTTCTCGCAGACGACTAATAAACACCTTATTGGGTTATGTGAAGGACAACCCCCCCCCATCGCTGCGTGATGATTGCTTTTCCTTGCGACGCCGGGCGCGCATCTTCCGGTATTGTGCGGCTAACAGCAATATGAAGTCAAATGCAGTCTTTCAGGGAGGATGTCTATCAGCGTATTACTGAGATTGGAATCGCATGGTCGCTCCCTGCCGTGCAAAATCTCTTTTAAGGCAGAGGCCCAAAAAGTGATTTCCTTCAAAATGTCAGCGAGGGCTGAACAGGTCACTTTGCCTCTGTGACAAAATATCTCTCTATTATCTGTGATCCTCGCTTGCGGTCTTCACGTACACACACATAGGAGTGCCTCATTAGTTGTGATACTGGCAGAAAGAGGCACATAAGAATGCACACATTTCCTCAAACCACAACTAAACAGATTCGGGAATGTCTGGCACGTTTCACAGAGGTGGCAAAGGAAGACTGACTCACAGGGTAGGCGGGGGGGGGGGCCCATTTGCTTTCTGCGGAGAGGTTACAAAATAGTTTTAAAGCGAACAGCAACACTTGAGGGAAAAAATGTAAATGATAAGTGAAAAAGCTCCCCCCACCATCTGCAATTCATATCCTTTGGGGAAATGAGTATGAGCAGCAGAGGAATAAGCGAGGAAAAGGCATTTGGGGCTTTGGAAAGGTCAAATGTTGGCTGGGATGCAGCGTCCAAATGAGACCCTCGAGGCCGAGTTTTCAAGGCAGCCTTTTCAAATGAGAAGAGCGACATCACATTCTCAAGGTTGCAAACGAGCCCTCCAAAAGAACGTGAGCACATAATCTGAGAGTACCGAGAAGGTGCCTCGACTTGACCCAAGTGTGTCAACGCAGGATGCCTGAGGCCAACGTTACTGCCACAACAATTTACGTTATGATTGACGTGTACAGCACTGACACATCGGAGTGGGAAGGGGTGGGGGCGGGGGGGGGGAGGGGGAACTGTGGAAAATGACAAAAGGCAGCATTGAGAAATGAATCGAAATAAATTTTGTCGAAAAATACGTCCAAAATTTTATCCGCAAAAAGTGAATAAAAGCTACTGAAATCTTCTCTGTTGTCAATGTTTTACCTACTTTAGTTGTAGGACTGTGGTAAAACTGATTTGTTGACTACTCACATTTGTCAGGGGTCTTAACACACCACCCTGTGGTGTGCCAAATTTGCGAAACATTTATTTTCACTTTCCAGGCAATTTTTTTTAACTCTGCCGACACCATGAAGGGACACAGCGGCCACAAGACGCCCGTATCTCAGGAACTAAGACGAAAGCTGTCTTCAAATTCGAATGAAGGAAAATGACAACCCAATCACAGCTAAACTTTTTTTTTCTGTCCGTCGAAGCCAACTTGGACTCACAATTAAACGCTGAGAAAGATAATTAAATGAAAGAGGAATGATCTTGCCAACCAGATAAAAAGACATCCGAGATTATTTCCAAATGTATTTAACCCGTTTTTATTAAAAATTTAAATACTTGGGTGTACTTAATGTTGTGGCCAAGCTCTCTTCCAGGATTTTTGTCTTTTCATTTGCTGCTCCAAAAAAAAAAATCCACAAGGATGCTGAACAAGATGCAATCAAGGGATCCTTACATAATGTAATCCATCACAGATTACTGATTTCACGCTAAAAACGCAAATCAGCCTTCGCTCGTCTCTGAATGACTTCACAGTGACATCTTCATAGAATGGCTTTCATTTGGAGCTATCACTCGACCTGAGCCTTTGGACCACGGTTCAGGAAGAAAAAAAAAATCGCATCTGGACCCGGTGCTTTTAATCTTCATGTGCTTTTTAATCCTCAGGATTACCAGCCAAAGCTAACGTGAACCTTTGCGTGCTTTCGCGCTGAAACCCAGACGGGAAGTTCCACGGTGCGCAGACGCACCCTGGGAAGTAAAAAAGGCTGGACAGCTGAATGAGAACCAGACACACAGGAGGAAATGATCACGATCTTTTAGTCAACTGCTCCCTTTTCCAGATTACAGACAAGATAAATTTGATCGGAGAAAATTTGCGCGAGGATTACAAAGTGCTTTGAAGTGATGCAAATCCCGTAGAAAAAGTTTTATGTCGCGAGTTCCAAGCTGCCACTCATTGAATGCCGCCGCCAGTTTTTAGCCGTGGCCATAATTAACCTTTTTAATGGGCGCTGTTTAAACCACTGCAACCTCTAATCTAGTGATCAAACGCCTTTGGTGGCGTGAGAAAATTGCGACTCGAGACAATCGGCATCTTTGAGTCTGACTGGAGGAAAACTGACAAAAGTGGACGACAACGCGACCGCCATATAATACTCGACGGGCAAACGTTCTTTCCACTCTGCAGGAAGAGCCGATCTTAAAACGGCAAAACCTGCGACCGCTGTCCTTCCATAGCACCGACATACTGTCCAAATGCTCGCGCAGCGTGAGCGCACGCGCGTAATTAAAGCTTGGCACGAGGCTGCCGCGCTCCTGCCGCGCAGCCCTCGATGACCAACATGTGTCACCGTTCAATCCCCGATAGCCATCAGCACGCTGTACGGATTTTGCATTAAAAAATAAAAGCAGATGGTGGCGACTCTGAAGCGTCTCTGGGCCAATTATTTAGCGGCTGTCAACGCGTCAACTTAAAGGACACGTGCCCTGGAAGCGCACGCAGCACGCCGAGGGTCAACCGGATCAACTATTGAGTGCCAGCATGCGAGGCTGTCAATTTGAGGTCGTTGGAAGTTCATTAGCCTTTGCCTTGGCAGCTCATTTATTTGTTTGCTTGTCCTTTTTAAACGGTATGGATCGGATTCACCAAAGGTTGGGCGGCACGTGCAAAAACATGCGCCCCAAAATAAAAAAATAAATAAATACATTTAGAAAGATGGCTGACGCAAAATTTGGAATTTCGAAATTCGATTCAATTCAATGTGTTTCAATTTGAGCTGACTCCAGCTCACGGGATGTTGAATTGAATTCAAAGTTACGAAAATTAACGCTTGTGTACACAGTCCTTCCTTCAATATTTGTATGAAATTCATTTTGTAAATACCGTATTTTCCGCGCAATAAGGCGCACGTAAAATCATTCAATTTTCTCAAAAGCCGACCGTGTGCATTACAATCCGATGTGTCAATATTCTGATTTCTTGGACATAGTATTTGAAATCTTCTGCAAAGTGCTTTGTTACAGCTGCAGCGGTTGTGAAAGCTCTATATAAATAAAGCTGTATTGTATTGTATTCTCATACAATACAAGTTCCATCTAGTGAATGTATAACACAACTGCAGTCTCTATTGTAGCTTTTATTCTATGCGCCTTATAATGCGGTGCGCCCCATATATGAAAACTGTTTTAAAATAGGCCATTGATTGATGGTGCGCCTTATACTCCGAAGCGCCTTATAGTGCAGAATCTACGGTACATTGATACAATTCAATGCAATCCGTGAATTCTTGAAATATCATGGCGTGTCGAGACTACTTCCTGTAGTTTCAACGACTTCCTGTTTGCCACCTCAAGTCAAATTCTAATTGGAGAATTCAGTCGGAATTTAGGGGTCAGTCTCAATTCAGTTCTGAATCGCGTACAGCGCTGTCAAGCAGGCGGACGCGAAAGCTGATCTGTAATCAGTGGTACGGGCCTTTACCACAGCAGGTTGTTTGTCTTCCACTAAGACTTCCAATTCCATCACTTTTTGGGCTTCGAAGGAAATCCGATGCGATAATGCCAGAATTGGGCCTCTTCCGAGAGTGAAATCTCGTTACTTCTATGCCACCTTTTCTTAAACTTTGCAGGAAATGTCATTGGGGTGACAAGGTGCTTCCTTTTGAGCATAAGAAAAGAAAACAATGTTTAAAAATAAATGAAACTACCATGATGGGCAACATCCTTTCGGAAAGGTTTGTCAGGATTTTTCAAATTTGAATCTCCAAGTCAAGTCGTCTCGCACGGATAGGAGAGAAAAAAAAACAAAATACCGGACATGTTCTCCTCATAGCTGCTTTAAAACAAGCCCGCAGAATGCAGTTATTATTTTGAACATAACATCAAGTCAGATCACAGCTTGACTCAATGTTTGTTTTCCAAAGTTCCTCTCTGGGAAAAGTCCACTGTCCTTCCTTCTCAGGCCGTTAAGTCATCCTGTCTCGCACCTTTTCTCCTAGGTGACTCCCCCCCCCCCCCCCCCTCCCCGCTTTACAAATCCTCAACAAAACTGCAGAATTGGCTTTAGCCAAAGAGAATGTAATGTATCTGATTCAGTGCAAGGGAACAAATATTGACATGTAATTCTTTTTTTTTTTTTCTCCCCTCCTCGCCTCATGTGGCCAAACCGAGCGGGCATGGAGAGCAGGTGTCGCCAGGGAAACCGACGTGTGATATATTTCCTGATTCTTTTTCTCCCCGGTGAGAAAGCGAAGCCCTTTTCCAACAAGGTAAATAACCATTAGTGAGATGAAACTCAGAGAAGGTCATTTGATTCCCCCCCAACCCCCCGACAATTTCCTTCACCAGCCAACTTTTATTTCACCCATGCCTTATTTGTCTTTGTCCTTTCTGCAGTGTTTTTTTTATTTTAATGTGAACCCAGACACGATTAGCACTTAGGAGGTCCAATATGAGAGCGCAACGGTTGACGTCTCTTCATTTGTGTTGCCACGCAGCAGACCCCACCACAAAAAAAAAGTGCTTCTCCCTCGCCCGCGATCACACATTATTGATCGCCGACTCTTCAACTATGTTTGCCCTCTGCCGCCTGCCTTTCTTTCACCTTCTCCCCTCCTCTCTCATTGCAAGTGGCCACTTCTCATCTCCTCGCATCTCCACATCTCCCGCCCGCCGAAAAAGTCTATTGCTCGCCTCCACGAGGGTCCTCAGGAGACACTCGCGCAACCTAAGCGAGGCCTCGTCTGCCCCCGGTTGCGGAGGAGCGGCGGCGCTTCACTGCCGGAGCGCTCTTGAAGTGTTTGTTGTGCATCCCGGCGGCTCGTCCGTGCGCGTCATGAATAATTGATTCAATCACGTAAAACGTAATGAGGGAGCTGGGAGAAGCGGGGAAGGATGGGGGGGGGGGGGGGGGGTTAACATTCAAGCCGCCCTCCCGTAAGCAGATCCCTTACGCCGATTGCGGCTGGCCGCAAAACTGCCGCGCTCACCCGGGCGTGCAGGGAGGAGATTAATTTGAAGATCGGATTTTTCTCAGGTGGGTTGATGTTTGGACGGAATCAAGCGAAGCTTGACATTGTTGCGTTAGGAAACTGCATCAACGGTGGTCGCAGGTAACCAAGTACAAATACTGCATTCATATACTTGAAGTCGATCCGTAATCTGCTTGAGTCTATAAAGATTTTTGAGATGAATTCGAACTGATCTGTTTTGAGTTATTTTTGCCTCTGTAGAGGACAACATGACATGAAAAAGGTCAGAAGACAAACGTGCATTTAAGGTTTGTTCAGTCGCCATCATGAGCTAATGAAGCACTTTTGGTTCCCAACAGGCACATGACAGGCCCAAAATTTACAGAAAAACACATATTTTCCCTTTTGTAATGAAGTACATTTCTGAGACTGCGCTTTTTGAAAAATTCTCTTCCCTTTTACTTCACGACAAGCGTTAAATGAGTAGAGATACGGTGCCAATCATTCGCCGCATACCCGTGGGCAGGTTTGCTTTGACCAATTAACTTGGGCAAACTTGCTGAAACCATGGCGGACTATTCACTTCCAGAAAAGAAAAAAAATGACACTAGCAAACAGAAACGGAGCAAACGGACCTCAGGCAGCTGAGAAAATTCAGAAGCGACACGGAACTTGCAACATTTCTGCACGACAGTACATTTATCACCTCTTTTTAATTTTCTGTACATTCCCCAAAAAGATTGAACCTCAAAATGATAACATTTAGTCGAATAGCAACACTCCATTACAAATAAAGTGATTTTTCCCAACATAGCATCCATGGCTCGTGTCAGCCTGTTTACAGTGCTAATGCTAGTTTAGTATTGCTAGCTCTGCAATGACGCCCGACGTGGCAGGTAGCGCCGCGGCGTTTTCCAAGACCGCTTCTGCCACTCACTGTAATGCAAGTCCCACTCGATCACGATGCACGCCGCCTGCTCTTATGGCGCAGTGGCACAATGCGGGCTTCATTAGCGACGTAATGGAGGAAGATATTTGTTGTTTTTTTGTCTGCTATACTCTCGTTGATATTGTGTATTCATGCTGTGACCTAGTCTCATTTACACTGTTGGTGTCCAGGCCAACCATCTTTGGGGCCCAACTGGTTTGTTGCCTAAACAGCTTCAGGAATCGTTTCCAAATGGAGGTTGCACTTTGTGTGAGTTAGGGTACTCTCATGAAAACTTTTAAGCACTTGCGCTCCATTTCAAATCTTGATCCTACTAAAATCTGCCAAGGTGACCAGAGTTTCCTTTGACTCCCACATCGTGACGCCAACGCTAATTGCGCTTAGTGATGTACACAAGTCACAAATTGTCGCCATTAAAATTTCATTGTATAGATTTGGCTCATTAAGATTAATGAGGTCTGCTGTGTTTGCAGCAGTCCATTTGTGTGGAGATCCGCAGCCCGACGTGTGAACGCACAAGATGCATTCTACGCCCCCGTTCTCCCCGGCCAGTCATGTACCCCATGTACTGTCGTCCCCCCCGCTTTTACTTCCATTGGCCGCTGTCACCTCCTCGCAGATCAAGGCCTGTCGCTACAAATCACAGCAGCAGAAAGAGCAAAAATGTTTGCGATTGTAAAACGTTAGAAAGGAAGGGGGCGGAGACTGACTCACTTCCCTTTTCTTTCGTTCGCCACAAAAGAGCAGTGAGAATCCATCTCAAGCCTATCTGTGGACACAGGGCCACGCTGGTCGAACGTCCAGCTGGCTCTTTACACACACACACACACACACACACACACACACACACACACACACACACACACACACACACACACACACACACACACACACACACACACACACACACACACACACACACAAAAAAAAGAAGAAAAGTAGTAGTGTGGGCGACAACAACAACCTCACAGCACAGACAACAGAAGCAGCTGCTTCAACAAACACTAGAAGTGCACAATTGGAACTGACCTACATTCACAACTAGGTCTGAAATGAGTCCTTGAGTAAATCAAGTGCATCAATTAAAAATAAAAAAAAGCTGGATGATTTTTTTGTTTATTTATTTATTTTTGTGGCTAGGTTACCCGTTTATTTGGTGTGCATGGTTGGGAAGACAGTCAAGCTAGCCGTAGCAATGCTCTGCATGACGGTAACATGCCACCAAGGTGGTGAGGAGGCCAACGTCAACATCAAATCTTCCAAAATGGAATAAAACACTGACATCAGTGCCTTGAACACTTTTACGATTGAAGTTGTTGGTGGCAGTGGGTTGGTGGTGAGATCGCTGACTTGATTGGTCTTGCCAAAAGGGATTTGGATAGCTGGAGTTCAGTTTAAGTTGAAATTGCCATCACCAACTGTTGCTACCAGCATCAACCCAACATCATCCTGAAAACAGGTTCAATCACTAATTAAAGTTGAAAAAAAAAAAGAATGAAATATCACAACGTTGTAGAAAGCAGTGCCTGTTCCCAGCATTAGCGGCTACTAGTTAGCCACTCACCATATAGGCTGACAGGAGCCATCGGAGGTTATGGTTCTGACATTACTTATTCTCATAACGCACATTCTTACTTATTATTGTTTCTAAAATACAGTATGCTACTATGCACTTTAAATTTAGGGGATTTAAAAAAAACATCTAAAAACGAAAACCAATAGGTCGTGTAGTCATTATTGTTCTTTAACCAAGTAAAAATATACTTGGGTTTTTTTCATCCGAATACTCTATTATTTGATAGAATCTTCAGAATATCTGAAAACCAAAATATTTCTTTGAATTCAGGAACGTTTCTCTTGGCTGCACTGCTTTCAGTCCATCGTCTGTGAGTGTTAGATTTTTTATTTTGACCAATCAGATTTCAGTCTCTTGTATTGCCACGTCAATCTAATCTACCCAGCACCTTCAGAACCAGCAGCGCTGGGACACATAACGTAAACTATATTTGCAACGAGATTGTTTCTCCAACCAATCGATTTCTAATAAGCCTCATTCGCTCACGAACACATCCCAATTTTTTTCCCACTTGATATTCAGAAAACCATCCCACGTTTCAATAGTTAAACTCTTACTACATGTTTTTTTCCCCTTTTACAGCTTGTGTGCCACCACTTCTCGCCGCCCCTCTGCCATTCCGCATCCATTTTTCACAAGTGCACCATCACGAAAGGCCGAAAAGCCAAAATGTGTCGGAGCACCCTGTCATTTGGCCGCCGCAACCGCTCATCTTGGCTCTCCCTCTCGCCCGGCAGCCAGAAATCAAGCCAGCGAGCAAGATGATCGGGAAGAGAGAGTGGAGGAAGATTACGAACATGGGCACTCGAGTGCAGTTACTTGACATTTAAAACGGACTGGGCTTTGCATGTGCTTGCTTTTTTTTTTTTTAAACATCCATTTTAGGTCCAATGCAAGTGCTATTATCAGCCGTTTGTTTTGTCAAACTAAACATTGAGCTGAGCCATCTTTTTCTTTTCATCTGCCAGTTTAATTAGAGAGAGGTGCACTGGCATGAGCTGGATATGAATTACTTTTTTTTAGGGGGGGGGGTGGCAAGTGCATCATAAAGCCATTACAATGAATACTTTGGGTAAAAGGCACAGCGCACGACGCTTGGCAAAACGAAAGTGTCAGACCGCTTCAAGATTGGCCTTCAGTGCCACTTGTGAAGTGATTCATTTGATATCATTAATACAACTCCAGACCACCTGATTAAATGATACCACCGACGATGCGAGTGAGCATTTTTAATTAAAGATGTGTTGACTGATTTTGCATGCCATTTTAGGAGCCGCAAGCCACATGAACAGAAAAAAAAACCCAAAACAAAAACAAGCCAGCTTATCACCAGTGGTCGACAGGTTAGCACGCCAGCCTCAGTGCAGAGGTGGAGGGTTCGATTCCGGGTCCGGCCTGCCTCTGTTGAGTTTGAATATTGTTCCCGTAGCTGCGTGGGTTTTCTCTGGGTACTTCCACATTCGAAAAACACGCATAGCAGGTTAATGGAACACTCTACTGACCAAAGACAGGTGGGATAGATTTCCAGCACGCCCGCGACTCTTGTGAGGATAAAGCGGATCCGAAAATGGATGGATGGATGGAAGCCAACTTGTCATCAATGAACACAGGGCAGGTAACACATCAGACATGATTTATAATACATGTACACTCTATATTGAAAGCTTTCTCCTACAGACACACACACACACACACACACACAAAACGCACTAGCCCCTTCCTATCTTTCCTTTCATTATGTGGAGGGTAGGCGGTGGTGGGAAGGGCGGTTTGAGATTGAAGGTAGTTGCTCTGTGTGTGTGTGTGTGTGTGTGTGCACGCTCGTTTGTATGTGTGTGACAAGAAGGAATGAGCAAAGGGTGGCAATGCGTTGTCTTGGCAACGGGGAGCGAGGGCCCTCGTTAGCCCAGCAGGTGCTAATAGAGATAACAAGCGCTTTTGGAGACGGTGGGGGCGAGCACGGAGACCACAATCCCTGTTTAAAGACCACCTTAGTCGTTCCAGCATCCTTTGCTCCTTTAACACCCCCCCCCCCTCCACTCCCATGTCCATTTCATGTTGGTCTTAAACCATGAAAGCTCCCTTTTTCCATTTCAGCGGCATTTGCTTTCAATTGTCCCGCCCTCTTGGAGCCTTCTTTTCCTGCACCTCCATCCATCCTCACAGCACTTCAAGATGGTGAAGAAACACAAGTGGGAAGAACCAGTGCGGCGTTTAAATGAATACTTTGGCTGTGGTCCAAATTGCCACCCATTCACCGGATCGTGACGCTGTCATTTTGTTTGAATGTCACATCGTCCCCATGATGCAGTGTGAGAACAATGCTCACAGATTATCAAAGAGTGACACACACTGTAAATGTCTTCAACCACCCGTGTTGTGAACAAGCATGCAAATTTCACAAAATGGGTCTGCGCAATTACTCTCTTTTGCCTTCTCTTCGTGACCTGCGCACACTCACACGTGACAACGAGGCGCTCTGAAGCAGCTGCGTGAGTGCAAAGCCTTGGTCCAGATTCTGGCAATCAGAACCCCCCTCCCCCCCTTCTTGCTCTTCCGTTTTTCTCTACATGATGTGCGCACACTCATGGCCGACGAGGCACTCCAAAGCGGTTAATCTTTGAATTCTCTTGTCAGGGTCTGTGCTTTGTTTGTATTCAATTTGTAAAACAGATAGAGATTAAAATAATGTCATGCAATTCTGATTGATATATTTGTATTGCAAAACTTCCACCAGCTTGTACGTTGTCAGTCGCAGCGCAAGTAGAACAGTGACGAGGCAGTCAGAAATAAGCGATTGATTTCGAACACAGCCTACGTTTGTCTAAAAATCCGCCGCCATTTTGGAGCACTTTTCTTCCCTCGGCTGTCCCACCCCCCTGCGGCCAATTTGCCCTTTTTCTTTCTCTATCCACCAACCATTCAGCAGGAGGACAGACATTGCGTGCAATTCCCCCGTTCGTAGAGCCTGATGCTAATTAAAATACAAGCGCCCAAGGCCCCGCCACTTATCAGCACAAAGAAAACGCGGCGAGCCGACTGGAGCACTCAACATCATTGCGGGCCCGCCGTGCTCCAATGCAAGGTCCTCTACAGCCACATGCACGTCCGTGTGGACAAGGAATTTTCTTCGGATCAAACATTCCCCTTTTCAAGAGAAAACTGCCATGAAGGGGATCGCCCAAATTGATTACTCTGAGTGATGACATCACACGCATTTTGGCTCCGAACTTTTCCAACCTGGCCAATGTTGTAGCGTGCTGTCAAAATGTCTGCCGCATGACAAGACTGACTATTGCGTTAGCTTCGTGGCTACACGAATGTAGTGCCTAAAACGGGATTACAACAAATTACGTCATACTTGTTCCATGACCAAATGACCCACACTTAATCCATTTACTTTGCGCAAATATAAATTGATGAGTCAACAAATAATTGCTTGACATACCTTTAAGAAGTTTTATTCATACCCTATTTTGGGGGGTTACTGAAACGGATTATTGGCATTTCACTTTATTTCACTGACAGAACAAATTCAACCTCTATAGGAATTATTAGAAAAATGCCAAATATTACTGTGAGCCTTTTTTTTGTTTAAATCTGACGGCCAATAAGAGGTCAATTTGTGTGTTGACTTAAGCTATTTTCAATTAAACTTTTTTTGTGAATGAAAACTTCTGTTATTTTGAAATGTTTGAAATTATATATATATATATATATATATGTGTGTGTGTATATATACACACACACACATATACATATACTGTACATACACTGTATATAGTTTGTTTTCATTTAACTTGTCCCTGGAAGGTTTTATGAGAATTGTTCTATTGTCTACTGTCCAAGATGAATGGAAAAAAAAAAGTTGAAGTTGAAAATGAAAATGAATAGCAATTCCATATATCCATATAAAAATCGGTGTACCCCTCTGGAAAAAAATAAAATAAAACCATTCTATTTTTATTGTCAATGTGCAACGCTAAACTCCACTGACATCAGAGGTGGTGTTACAAAGACACAAATAAAAGTGTGCTCTCTGTTTTACACACATACACACATGCGCACACACATGCGCACACGCACGTACACACACACATCGTAAAATGTTGGAAAAGGGACTACAAATCTAAAGTATCCCACCGGTGGGATCAAATGACCACCTCTCAACTCGCCTTATTTTTCTCTCTCGTATTTCTCTTTGCAAAAGCAAACCAGGTGTGCAAGGTGGCTCCTCCCCCAGTTCCGCATGTCACCTCGGGGGTGATGGAGGCAAAAGATAATCAAGTGTGAGGGAGCCAGCCAGGGTAGGAAATTCCCAGAAGACGAGTCAGAAGCTCAGACATTCCTGGGGTGTGAATTGTAACGACGGCTCCATTTCCATCCCGCCCCGCTCCAAAGCGGGTCCAAAACGCCTGGGGCAGATATGACCCGGGAACACACACACATAAAGACTACCACATCCTACAAAGCAGCTGGATAGAGACATCACTTGTCATGCTTGTCAGCTCACACCGTTCACATCTCGACACCAAAACACACCCCAATGTGCCCTAAACCGGCTTAAGTAAGTTTATGTGTGTGTGTGCCGGTTGCCATCCAGGCCCAAACTTCCAGTAAATCAAAAGCACAAACGCACATGTTGATCCATTGCTCTCATCTCTACCAGGAGTGTGGACAGGATGGAGACATCATTTGTCACAGTCAGCTGTCAGCTGTCCCGCGCGCCGCCGCCCACCTGGATGCGCACACACGCACGCGCGGCAACGCGCGCACATTTTAGCTCATAAACACGAGAATTACCTGAGAGAGGAGTCTCGCTCCTGGCCAGGGAAGGAGGTGGAATAGCTGCTTCATTTCCAGAGCGGTTATGATGTTCGCCTTCATGTCGCAGTCACTGACACCAGTGTGCGCAAATGTAATTTTCTAAAAGTATTTAAAGCATGCTGTTTTGGGTGCGCAAAAACAGAACTTACTTCCCTTGTTTTGGAACTGCTGAGCTAAAGCTAAGCGCGAATACCAAGCTATTCTTGTCATGAGTATTTGGGTCAGTGGTGCCTTGAGATACGAGTGCCTTGAGTGCCTCGGTTTGGATTGAGATACGAGTGTGCGGCGCGATGGCGCCGGCAAACTTCACAAGATCCGGATACGATCGATTCACATTGCTTGCGATGGAAGGCATTCAGCATCAAGCTAGTTTGGGCAATACCAGGGATGGGCGATGAGCAAAATTGGACACGCTAGCTTTTTCGGCCTTAAATGGTCATTTACATCCGTGTTTGCTTGTATACGTCATCGACATTCAGACGCGCTGCTTCGTTCCCTCACCGCTGTGCAAATGTGGGCACTCAAGCATACACGCTCGGGTTGGAACGATTTTTGAAACCCATTTAAAAAGTACAGTTCGACTGTTTCAGTTCGGTTTGCGTGTGTCCCGTTGGGTCATAGGCATGAGCATCTCTTTTTTTTTTTTTACCTCATTTATTCATGAGGCGCAGCAGTTTACAGTAGCGCTAATGCTAGCCAGCGCAACCATGCATTTGGGCTGACGACACAACGGTGCTCTTCTTGAACCATTTGATTGCTTGTTTATGCACCGCCGGTTCTGCGAACTTTCGCTAAGCCTGCCAGAAACTAGATGCACAAGATACCCGCTTTGAGTGCCAGAATTAACAGCGAGACCGGCGTGCTGAGTCTGGCTCTTGAATGCAAGATCTCTGGTGCATCGAGAGAGGTTACCGCTGGCTTGAAATCATTGTACGTTTATATAAACGTGTCACTCTTTGTGCATTATGGAAGTCTGAATGAAGAACGCAAAGTTAGAAAACAACCTTTCCTTGAGCCACTGTACCTATTTGTCTTTACAAAAATCTCATGGGTACCGGTAACTACCTGAATTTTTTTTTTTTAAATGTATGGCTAGTTAAATAGCGTTTTTGATCTCAATTTAATTTTGACAAATAGCCCTGCTGAAATTCTTTAACTTATAACAACTACCTGTCATTGATTTAATTTAAATGTATAAAAATACGATCAGTGGTATCAGTACTTGGAATCGGTCAGTACTGATACTGATCCTGATACTGAGTGCACACGAGTGAGTACTCATACTGGTGTCAGTCTGAAGAAAAAGGTGGCATTGAACATCCCTAGGAAATAGTTTGAGTACAATCTTTTAACATCTGCAACCACATCTGGCAAGTATTTCTCAGAAAAGTGACTTTCATTACAGCAAAGCAATATTTCTTCTTCTTTTTTTAAATAAGAAAGCAGCCCGGTGGAATGCCATCATTGAATCCATTTCTGCATTTTGTTGGAAATTTGGTGGCTCACCTCTCCAGTAATCGGGTGAGTAAATTTATTTGTCTTGAAACTCTGGCAAGCTCTGTAGGTGGGTGTGATTTATTTGAAGTCCAAATGCAAAAATGTCCAAAAAAAGCAAATGCCGACGTGCTCGAAAACACCCTCAACCTTTGCTGCCATGCCTCCGTGCGAGCTGCGTGCTCTCCGCAGCCTTTGGCCTTCTCGCTCATTAAAGCCCGACCACCTGTCGCTGCAGCCTGGGCTCATAAAGCAGCCCGTTTTGGAGCCGGACCCTCCTTCCCTGGCCGCAGAAATAATATACGCCTTTTCATATGTGCTAGCCAGGCTGCAGAAATGAAATGAAATGAAATGGAGTGCGGAGAGCGACACGGCTCATCAAGATGGACTGTTGAGCCGCGCCCGGCCCGGGGTTCCCGTCATCCACCGTGACGGATTTAGGAGGCCAGAAGCACACTCAACGGCGTCTTGATCACCATCCAAGCTTGTTACGGCGCCCATAAAACGCTCGGCCCTGGCTCATAACGCCGCCTTCGGGAAGATGGCGGAACGCTGGGAATGAAACATTTTCACATTGCGCAGACCTTGACAGTGACAAAGTTATTTGTTTTATGATCATTCTCATAGCAGGTGCCGAAATGGGCTCCGGCTCCGACTCCCGCGAATGCTACGGGCCGCAAGCTGAAACGAACGCCCGAGGCGAATAAGGGCCACTCGAGTCACGTGACGTGCAAGGCGACTAAAAGGCAAACTAACAAGAGGCCAACGTCGAGAGGCCGCAAGCTAAATGCGATTGGCTCTAGGCTAAGAAAGACAGCGGGTGCATACATTTACATTTCTTTCCAAAGACATCCAAAAGAAATTGTGAGCACAAAACAGCAACATGACAACTGGTCACCAACGAGTTCCAGTGACGTTGACAGAACAAACTTTCAAGAGGCTGAACAGAAACACAAGTAGTGGAACTCTCGTCAAATAACTGTCAACGGTTGATGTGAACAACAACAACAAAATGCTGTTTGCATCGTTTTTAATATTGATTGTTGAAATCTTTCATGTCCTTCTTTAACAATGTCTGTCATCTAGTGGTGAACACTGTTACTACAACTTAAAACGGTGACAGTAATCGTACTTATTTTCCAAAATTCATTGCGAGTGTTGCATGCGGGACGTGGGCCACCAGTTGCCCATCTCAGCTGTACGTCATTCATAATGTTTTACAATAAAGCAAAAACTTACGATCCATCATTTTGTTTTATATATATATATATATATATATATATATACTGTATATAGATATAGATACTGTATATATGCATGCATGTGTATGTTAGTGTCTCATGTGCGTCTGTTCACAGTTTTTGTGTTTGATCATCAAACTGCCCAATGCACATTGCGGCCTTCATGTGAGTGCGCACGCACGCACGCACGCACACACACATACGCACGCGCACAACCACACAGCCAGGTTGGCATCCGGATGGGCATTTGCATCATCAGCACAGCACCGGTGTCTGGCCTGCACACAAAGAGGCACAGAGCTAGAATGCGGAGCCATTCGGTGTGTGTGAGTATAACGTTGTGATCCACCAGCCTTGCTTTGTGAAGCACGAACATGCCACAGTGACAGCCATGCAACCAGTGCTCAGAAGCCCTGGTGACGAATGCCTGGCCGCCTCTCTATGCGCGTGTGTCTGCATTGTTGCGCAATATAGATTTTCTTTTTCTGCAATTGGGTGTGTAGTATTATGGCATAACTGTCCCAGGTGTGTGTGTGTGTGTGTTTGTCTGAGAGAGTGATCGAGGTTCCAGCTCAGAATGTGCGATATCACACCGAGATACACACAACAGCCACAGGTGTTGCAGCACTGATAGGGTATGTGTTCTTTTGTACATTCATCCTGTGTGTGTGTGTGCATCCATTGTTAATTAACCCCACCCAGCACCAACCACCCACATGAGTGCTTGTGTTCTGAGCATGTTCCCTGAGCCCCAGCCTGCTAATCCACACCTGTCTCACTCTCTTTCTGGCATGCACACATACGTATGCACACGTGTATACACACACACACACGCACACACCGACTGGCGCAGTCAAATACACGCCACAGTCCACACAGCAGGGGATCGGTGCGCATTCTTGCTCCCAAGAGAGAAGCGGTATCGGTTGAAATCGCATCCAGGATGTACAAAGGCGCGTGATTGGATGCGACGGGATACAGAAGCGTGTGATTGGATGAGACAAGAAGCAAAGGTGTGTGATTGGGCAGTGGCAAAATCCACATATTTTCAGGGGTAACTTGTGGGTTGAATTCAGCCTATTTTCTTCATCGAAGTGCTCCATGATCCTTGAGAGCGTTTTCATTTTATAGACATGGGTCCCACCGCCTGTCAAGTTAACAGTGAATCCTGAATTTAATGCGATAAAAGATGACACAAATTATTCCCCGCGTTTGTGTCAAAGAAAAAAAAGTCCAAATGGATCAGTTTGGTTCTGTGCGAGATACGAAGAGACACACAGGCCGACAGAAGGACCTCCCGGACGAAGCCGGACGAACCATATTGAGGTCATGTTGACAAAATGGAAGACGCAGCATGCGTACGGCGTCTCATATAGGCGAACCCCGATGGAGGGATAGAGCGGCACCAGGAGCGGGCAGATAGCAGACAGTCTGCAGGGAAATTACCGCAGGCCGGCACTCTCCTAAAATGTCAACTCAACACACACACACACACACACACACACACACACACACACACACACACACACACACGCACGCACACACGCATGAATACAGATCGTGGAAATGAACGGAAAAACTAAGGGAGAATGTGGCTGAAAAAGGTCTTGGCACAACAAAATACCTCCAGGAAGTGAAAATGGATGGCTGTGTGAGGACTGGTGAGTATGGATCTCAATTCTAGTTCATTAATTTTGATGTTTTTTGTTTTTTTTGGGGGGGGGGGGGGGGTTTAGGCCAATACCCAATTCCAATCATTGGCAGAATAAAATTCCGAAACCCGATCAATCAGCCGATTAATTTTAAAAAACATACAATAAATAAAGCTTACAACAATAAAAATGAATTACAAGCAGAGCATTTGAGTGATCTCAAAAACGTATGAACGTTTTTTTTTTTTTACTTTACAGTACAACAAAAAGAAAAACACACCAAAAAAACCCATTTTATTAATTTTAATTTTGGGGGATTTTGGGGTGAATTTCATTGTAATTATGTTGCATTGTAATGTGTCAAAGCGCAAAAAATAACACTAGGCTAAAGTTTGAAGGTAAAAAAAAAGCGCTAATATCACCTGATTAAGATGAATCGGTTGAGGCCGACTACTGTCGTTAATCCAACAAGTTATGATCGGATTGAACAGCACATCTAATGTCATGCAATAGCGGTGCCACTAATGACTTTACTTATCGATGATGATGTCGTTTATTTTGTCGATTATTTTCTCGATTAATATCGTTGAATCAGATTTTTAAAAACATGCTTTAAAGGCCATCCTTTGATTCCAAAATGGGACATTAATCCAAACTGATCATAAATCGATTATGATTCCGTGACTGCTTTGGCAGAAGATGGGCAAAAACATTGATCATTGTTTTTCAAAGTAAAAGCAATGCTTTAAAATGTCTTATTTTGAGGGAAAAAAAAACAAAGATGATCAGTCTGCCTTCATGAAGGACTACAATCATCAAATTTAGTTTTGACATGCATAAAAATCTGTGGATTTTGACAGTTTGCAATCAAACAAGGTCGGCAAAACAAAATTAATCAATGATCAGAAATAATTACAGATAGATTTGATCACGGATCTGTTGTTGATTCATCTGACCTCTAGACTCTCGCCTATTGCTGTGGCAAAAGAACATGCGGTGTGTAGGATAAACAACCGCAAACTAAAAAGCGCACATGCTCAGGCAACCCTCGTGACAAGTGCATCCCAATTACCATGACGACTGATTGCGGGCAGCACTCGCAGCCTGTCGGAGATATGACAGCACACACTGACGCATATGCGCTCAGAGAAGCCCAATGCATTATGGATGCGCCCGACACCGCTTGCTCTACTCTTTTGGACACACGCACACACGCACACACACATGCACAGACACACACACATGCAGAGGAAAACCTCCTCCGTCCATAGCCTTGGCAGGCGTAGCACAGAGGTGGGAGGCTGCATTGAGAAAGCAGTGTGTGTGTGTGTTTGTGTGTGCGTGTGTGTGTGTGTGTGGTGGGCGAGGGGATGCCTACTACTCGGGTGCAAAAGGCAAGAAAGAAAGAAATAGCCCGCAACTCTCTGGTGACAAGCCAGGAATGTCTCAGTTTTTCAAAACATAGGGAAAATACTTGACTTTCAGCACTCTCAAATATTTATTTGGAAAATAAAATAACAACAACAGCGAAAAAAGAACGCATTCTATCATAATTGTCCAATTCTTTGCGACTGCTAGCATGCATGTCTTGGCCAGCAAGGAGCAGTGTAATGCAGTTCTGAAGATACAAACGAAGAAGACTTTCACAACTACTGCAAGTCAAGCGTAACAATATTTGGGGCCCAGCTAATATGGATTTTTTTCTTTTTTAATTACAATATTTGACAGAATAAAAATCTGATCAGCGGTTAATCAGCCGATGATTTTTTAAAATATAGAATGAACAAAATAACTTCTTTTTGGGTCCCTTAACACCCACAACAATAAATATATAAATGCGGAACATTTGACAATACTTTAAAAAAAGTGCCTATTTGTTTGTCAATTTTGAGTTTCATTTTTTGGAGGCGAGGAATATTTGAATGTCACCGTCTTTGTCTTCTGTTGTAATGTGTTAAATCTAAATAAATAAATACAGTCGGCCCAAAATGGGCTAATTTTCACCAATTTTAAAAGAGCTAATATCGGATGATTAAATCAGCCAGCCGATTAATCCGCGTTGATGCACCGTTTGTGTTCAAATTTCCATTGATCAAAGGGTTATAAAGCTGTAAATATCGATGCTATTCGCTAGTTTATTTATGGTGTTTTGCATTGTGTTAGCTTTAAGCTAACGGAAGGCAGGGAAGCTTTCTTTGTATCGCACATTTCACACACAAGGCAACTCAATGTGCTTCACACAAGCAAAGACAACACTAAGGCAAAGTAGGGTGTTTGTGGTAAATACACGATGTGCAATTCCCTTTGTTTGATGTTTACTTTGACAGTGAACTTCAACTGAGATAAAAATCCCAACTGAAGGTATGACTGCATAAACTAAAAATATCTTATGATTCATGTAGTTTTTATTGGTGAGATAAATAAAAGGTCAAGATTGGGAATGCGGCCCTTATGTTGATTTATTTTTTTTGAATACTGTCCAGCAGAGGAAAGGTTTGGACACCTGCCACAAGGAAGTTAGGGAAGGGGACGCTTTACCATATTACACATTTTGGCTTGCAGCTGCTTGGTCGATTAGACGGAAATGGATGATATCTGTGTTTTGATTTTTTGGGTATTTTTTTTTCTTTCAATCCTGAGATTGAAAGAAAAAAAACCCCAAAAAATCAAATAAACAAGCTCTTGCTATTCTAGCTTCCCGTTTCCCACTTGTCAGTCACACACCTCTGGCAACCGCCGACACGCTCGTCTATTTTGTTAAAGGCTCGCTTTGCAAAAATATGCATTCGTCGTGCCTTGAAACTTATCACAACACGTTCCCTTTCAATTTTTTTTTCGCCCCAGCCCGCCGCTGCCATCCCCATCATGTCTGAAACCTTAATCGAATAGAATGTAGGTGTCTTCCTTCTGCACATACCTGAAAAAACAAAAACGTGTTTTGCTAGAATGAACTCTGAACACCCACAAAAACGTAACCCCTTTTCCAGCCCAAGTGTCACGTTCCTAAATACTGCGTTTCATTGTGAGTGAACATACAAGCAGATAGTTTGCTATTTCAATACACTTACTTTTATTTATTGATGTTTTTTTTTAAATTATACATTATATTTTTAAATTATTTTGTGGACCCCCCCCCCCCACCCCTCCAAATTACAGCTTCAGGTGGCCCATGCACCCCAGTTTTAGAACCACTGGTCAGTCGGCTACTTGATCAGACAGGTAGAAATACACTATATCCAGAATTCCAAAAAGATCCAGTGAACGTAGTGCAGAGGGCTCATGCAGACACACACACACACACACACACACACACACACACACACACACACACACACACACACACACACACACACACACACACACACACACACACACACACACACACACACCACTCTGGCCAGGCAACCGAGGCGGGGTTAGAGTTCAACTCAGTAATGGAGTCTCTCCCACCAGCAATGTTGGGTAATTCACAGAGGTGGGAGTGTACAAAGGAGTATGTGTGAGTGAGTATCTGTGTGCGTGTGTGTGTGTGTGTGTGTGCGTGTGTGTGTGTGTGTGTGCGTGTGTGTGTGTGTGTGTGTGCGTGTGTGAGAGAGTACGTGTGCAATGACCCGAAATCGTGGCGGTAACCTTGAAAACAGGGCTGAACAATTCATAGAATTCATTCTGGTTGTTCGGTAGGCTTGATCGATATACTTGTGTGTGAAAGTCAGGGCACTACTTTAAAAACAGCATCTTTTATACATTTACAATGTATATTCATGTTAATAGTTTTGAAATCAGACGTCAGGAATAATGGCGAACATTGCTATTTTTGTTTCCATGTGACAATTTGAAATTTTAGCTCAGACTTCAGCCAAGCATCCTGGAAGTTGATATGCTTTGATTTGCTTTCACGAGGCACATAAAATGATGTGGCGGGTCAGATCTGGCCCCGTCCCTTGTGCCGTAATTGATGCTCGCAATGCCAGGGGAGGCCTACGAAAAGATAGCAAAGGATTTGCGCTTTCCACCGACTGACGAATATTGAAGACATGTCTGGTGAGAGGAGCTGTGGAGAGAAACTTTGCAAGAGATCAGCTCGTAGGCCCAGCAGGACCATTTAGCAGACTCAGAGGTGCGTGGCAATTTACAAATAACAGAATCCAGACACTCGTAGTCGGCGATAAAAAGCGTTGCGAAACTGTAATATCAACCAGAGGGAGTGTGACAAAATACTGACGGTCGTGACGCTGTCGGGTGCCGCGACTTTTTGCTCAGTTTCTAAAATAAAATAGATTTAAGCATGAATGTTTCCTGGTGCCCAAACTTTTACACACAACTGTTTATACACACACCCATACCCACCCACAAATTGCTCGTGTTTGTTTAAAAAAAAAAAAAACAACACTTGGAAGAAAAAAAATCGCATATTGAGTGGGGAAAAAAACAAAACAAATCACAATTCGATTATTTTTCAAATCGTTCGACCCTAATCGAAGTGCTCCGGCGGGGAAAAGTAAAAATGCTGACAGTCTCAAAATGAGTCTTGCTAGGGTTTTTGGGTGGGGGGTTGGTGGGGGGGGGGGGGGGGTCGTTGTTAACTTTTTTCATTCATTCATTCATTTTCCGAACCGCTTAATCCTCACTAGGGTCGCGGGGGGCGCTGGAACCTATCCCAGCCGTCTTCGGGCAGTAGGCGGGGGACACCCTGAACCGGTTGCCAGCCAATCGCAGGGCACACAGAGACGAACAACCATGCACACTCACACTCACACCTAGGGACAATTTAGCGTGTTCAATCAGCCTGCCATGCATGTTTTTGGAACGTGGGAGGAAACCGGAGTACCCGGAGAAAACCCACGCAGACCCGGGGAGAACATGCAAACTCCACACAGGGAGGCCGGAGCTGGAATTGAACCCGGTACCTCTGCACTGTGAAGTCGACGTGCTAACCACTGGACTACCGGGCCGCCCTCGTTGTTAACTTGTGTTCTTCAATTGATTTGACCTGTTTTGAGAACAAGGTGAGGTCCTCTCATCTCATCAGGGCGGCTGCTTGATTGGAAGGCGTTTCAGCCCCGGCCCCACAGTGTGGACACGGGCATGCGGGCGCTTGCGTGTGCGTGTGTTCGCCACCACATACATGCATCCGGTTTTTTTTTCCTTGTCCAAAGCCCAATCACCACTTTTTGTGCCCTCGCCGCGCAGCCCGCCGTCCCTCGGCGCTTGTGATGAGCAATCATTCAGCATTGTGTCTGTATTCATGCAACGACCTCATCAGCGCTCCCCAGCTCGCGCTTATTTGTTCATCTGAATCAGTGCGACGGTGCGCGGACAAAAGCTTTCATGCGAGGCCGCGGCGTTGGACCACAGTGCGTTTTAGTTTTACACTGTACAGATTGAGATATCTGTACAGTGTTGAGATATGATTATATTCCTTCTGTGACAGCAGTTGTACCACGAAACATGTATAAGAAATGCATAAAACGGCATAGAATGGATATGCGGCACTGTTGACTGAGACGTGATTACGAATGCTACTTGACCTCTCAAGCAGCCAATCAAGCCTAATGTCTCAACTCTCCTCTGAACTCATCAGTACGGCATCACTATTAAACGGACATTGGATGTGGACCACGGGTGACTGAGACGTTATTACTAATGCTACTTGACCTCTCAAGCAGCCAATCAATCCAAGCCTAATGTCTCAACACTCCTCTGAACTTGTCAGTACGGCACTACGATTAAACGGACATCGGATATGCAGCGCTGTGGACTGAGACGTTATTACGAATGCTACCTTGGTTCTTCAGCAGCCAATGCGTCCTAGCCTAATGCCTGAACTCTCTTCTGAACTCATCGGTACGGCACTAGTATTAGTGATTCTACGCCGAGGGTAAAGCGTATACGACAGTGAGTAAAAGATGCAAGTGCGGCGAGGTAGATGCTAAGTATCATGGCATTAAGCTAGCAGAGCCTTTCTTCGGGCGGTTTGGCTGCTTCAAACACAATTCTGCTTGTTTTAGGTTTCGTTTGATCGTCAACCGGGAGTGGCATTCAACAGCTTGAGGCGTCGTTTTTGATGAACTGTTCAATATTTGCCAAGCTGCTGCTTACTGTAAGGCGTGTCGGGTTAAGCCGACACTACTTTAAGAAGGCAGTTTTAATATGATCAAATGTGTTTAAAGCTTGGGATGGAAAATATTTTATTAATTTTGTTGGGGTTTTTTTTATGTGGCCTCAATATCGTTGACTTATATCATGTGGGGGTGGGATTTAAAAGGTCTTGTGATTAAAAAAGAAACAAAGTCAGTGAAGTTTTTCCAACATTTGTCATGTATATTTTGTTTTGATTGCCTTTTGCTCCATTATTTTTAGCATTTTCCCGCGCTCTCTCTCTCTTTCTCTCTCTCTGACACACACACACACACACACACACACACACACACACACACACACACACACATTTCCAGCATATTGATGAATGAGCCCTCTGCTCGGCCGTGTTATTTGACACGTGCTGCCGCTGACGGACATGAATGTGATTTATGGCGTCGGGGTGCGTCCGAGCTCGAAAAATAAAAATATGTCAAAGTGACCTTTGGTGGAACCTGTAGCGCTGCAAACAACTTGACAGCATGAGAGGCTGTCCTAGGATGGAAAGCGATGCAGCAATTTTTACATTTTTTATTTTATTCTTTACATTTTGAATTCGATTGCCATTCCCACGTTTTTCAGGCCTTCAAGCCTTCACTTGGTAGATGTGTGTGTGTGTTGTTAACCACTGATGACTGGCTAATAAACACACTTCATTAAACCACAGAGTCTCATTCATCAGCCGGCCTCCTCTATACGCCTAAGACACACCAATCATTGAACACTGTGTGTGTGTGCATGTGTGTTCCTCCTGCTAGGATGTCTGGGCCTAACGGGATGATTTATTTACAATTCTGACCGCGTGCTTCCCGGGTACACGCTTGACTTTGAAGGGAGGGGATTACATTCCCGAGCAAGGGCACCAGGCAACAAGCCAGCGTGTGACTTGGCAACTATCAAATAAACTCGTACGGCGAATGATGTGCAAAAGCCCCATTTTCATCTTTTATTGTTTGTCGCCACAAATAAGCCAAAAACGAGAGGCTTGGAAAGGCAATTAGGAGCTCGGATTGGCGATCGGCGGCCTCGTTTTTCTTTGACTTGTGTCATTATAGCCTCGCAGCGTGCAGGTTTGCGTAGTAAAGCACCATGAAGACATCCCGAATCAATGTCGATAAAGACATCCTCAGAAATCCCCGGAGGCCAATTAAACACACAGCCAATACCCCAAATAAATTACCTTAAAAATAAATGGGGTGGGGGGGGGGGGGGGAGCACTGGAGGAAACTTTTTGGCCATGTATAATAAAAGCCAGTCCAAGTGCGCAACTGGATGATGGCAAGGAAGCCTCTCCACCGGTTTAATTCGTTCGTTTAACAGATCACACATCTCGCACGTTTTTGTTTTTCTGTTTTTTTTTCCCAGTGACTACGCATCACGCGTGTTTCACATCAGCGTCGGGAATATTCCCCGCGCATGCAGCGGGTTGACGTTTCCATCTTGCTTCTGGTGCAGATGGCCCGCTATTATTAGACACGTCTCCATCAGGGATAAAGCACACATGCGGGAGGAGCTGAACCACATGCTAGTGCTGCCTTTTGACAAGGACAAGTGCATATTGCTGTTTTAAAAAAATGTTTTTAAAAAATGGGGTGACCTGGAGGGATGAACAATGAATCGAATTCAAATCGACATCGTAATGCAGTGGAATAGGCGACAATTTGCAAATTAACAAAGAAAAAAAAAAAGCTTGATTTTGGTCATTCAGTATTTTGGACACGTGCTGTGTATTTTATTTATTTATTTATGTCATGTCTAGAACCGCGGTGTCAAACTCATTTTGTGGAGGGCCACTTTGGAGTTAGGAATTCATGTTTAATCATCGCATTGTATGATTACTTGTACACAACAAATTGATGGATTACTAGTTTTGAAATGAGTCCACTATTCGTTTGTTGTTTGTTCACTTACTGATCAAGGGACAGTAAACAGGGGTGGAAAATTATTGCAAAATCTCAATGTTATTTATTACGCATGACAATTTGACATTTCGGTACAGATTTTAGAAAGTATCAGAGAAGTTGACACACATGATCTGCTATCGCGGGCCACATAAAATGACACGGCGGGCCAGATATGGCCCCTGGGCCTTGAGTGTGACACCTGTGGTTTAGTAGGACTGGGCAATAATTCAATATTAATATATATATATATTGCGATAGGCACTTGATCAATCTCAATCCAAATTACGCTCAATTTAATATTACTTTTCCTCTTGCTAGCTGTATTTTATTTCATTGTTACCTTTAATCCGTCTCAGTGTTTTAAATGTTATCTTTAGTCACGTCAATGTTATTTTTTTTCAAATTTTAAACAAGAAAAAAAAACGAATGAGCAATGGACTAAACTCATGTCGAGATAAATTCAGTTTGTTCGCATTTTTGTCGTAAGCTAACATGACCGACCGACTTCTGTTTATGCCATACTTGGTGGCTGGAATTTGGCGAATTTTCCACTTGACATATGATGAACTGACTTTCATTAGTCATTCATGGTTCACTCGCGGAAGCCAAACGCATAAAAACAAAACGGTTATGGAGAATAAGTCTTGATGTTGTTTATTGTAATACTGACAAATTCATTGCTTGTATTTGTTTTAAAAAAAACAGCTCTATGTTAAGATGGCGTTGAAAAAAAAAATAATCACAACATTGAGGTGGGGGTTGAGGGGGGGGGGGTGACTATTAGATGAGTCATTCAGCCATAATAGCATGTGTTAGACTTTTCTCAACTCTTCCGCCGTGTCCCACCCAAATGAAGATCAACAAAAAGCAGGATTTACTGTCTGTACAGTACACATAAATAAAAGTCATCTCCTGTTTGATTGAATTCAAAACATGCCTCTCGCCAGGACTCGCTTGTCACGCGCTAATCTCTTTGCATACCCACTGACAAATCCCACTCGGAAATTTTTGGCTTTGCCTGCATTGACGTCACGTCGTCAAACATCGCTGTCCTTCAACATGAGGGGAAACCGCCGGAGTTTTACAATCGAGGAAGACTCGGCATTGCTGCTCTTTTTTTGGGGGTGGGGGAGGAGGAAAGGTGGCAGGGGGTGGATATGATTGAATTAAATTCCTTTTAGCTTGTCCACAGACTGAATAAGACACGTGCTAATACAAAGGCAAAGCCCTCATAAGAGACAATGGCATCAAAAACTGCCACTCATCCGTGATGTTTGTGAGCAAGCCCTGGAGAGCCGAGAGGGAATATTTAGCCGAGGCTTCCTTTTTGTTCTGCCAGGCTCCAGTTCTGCACTGCTCTCTTGGAAGGCAATAAAAAAAAAAGCCAGCGAGTAGAGCGGCTGTCGATTCATCTCCAGAAGCAACAGGAGAGTACCGGGCCATTGCGTGCGCCTCGACGCACATATGGAGGCAATACTTTGGATGAGGCTTTAAGCGGCTCTATCAGGCTGCTCCCATCACCCCCCGACACCACCGCCCCATCCCCTCGCAACCTCATTGACTCCATCATTGACTTCTCTTCGCCTCTGACAGCCGTGACTTGACATTCACGCGTCGTGTTCGCCTCTTGTTTGTCTCTGTCAACATGGGCCGAGTTGTCGGATCCACGCGCGGACTGTCAATAGGCGCTGTCCACCTCTGCAGACGCCCTCTGGAAGACATCTATCCTTCCCATTATCCAACCCAGGCTTTTTTTTTTTCACAGCTGCAAGCTGCTGGTGGCTCACAAACTGACGCTACGCCTTCATTGCAGCGGTCGGTGGCCAGGAATGTCATTGGAAATAAATCAAGGGAACACTGTGTCAGCATGAAAGAACTTTGAGTATTGGAACATGCTTTTTAAACACATTGGTAAAGCATTGGAAGGCACGCCAAAAAAAGTGGAAGCATATATCATCCTGAATTGGGTCAGCTTCGATTTAGAAGACCGGAGCTATTTTTTTTAAAGATTGGCAGTTCTAAATCTGATCGAGCGGCCATGAGCTGTGGTGTGCCCCAGGGGTCAGTGCTTGGTCCTCTTCTGCTCAACTTGTATACGTTCCCTCTGGGTCAAATAATACAGAATTTGAAACATGAATTTTCACAGCTACACCGATGATACACGATTTTATGAGTCTGAGTCGCCAAATGACTGCAGCCCGACCGACTTCACATGCCAGCGTCTGGAGCAAATAAACACTTGGAAGAGAGAGAATTTTCTACAATCAAATGAAGACAAAACCTAAGTTATTCTGCTTGGCAGTCAAGAGAGCGGTTAGTCAACATCTTGAGACTGAGGCTCATAAAACCCCTGACCAAGTTTGCAAACTCGGAGTGCTCATTGACTCGGATCAGACTTTCGACAGCCACATGAAAGCTGTCACCAAAGCAGCTTTTTACCACCACTTCAAACATCAACAGAATTCCAAGTTTTGTCTCCCGAAAAGACCAGAAGAAATTCATCCATTCGTTCATCTGTTCTCGACTGGATTGCTAGAATGGCCCTTTAATAGAACTTCCCAAAAAGAGCATTAAACAGCTGCAGCTCGTCTAGAATGCTGCTGCTCGACTTTTAACCAGGACTAAGAGATCCGAATAAATCACACCAGTCCTAAAATCTCTCTTACTGGTTTCCGATCAGTCAGAGAATAGATTTTTACAACCCTACTGCTCCTTTACAAATTCCAAAATGTTTAGGCCCAGAATACATCTGTACTATGTTCAGAGAATATAAACCTAGCAGGGCTTTCATATTCAACGAATCAGGACAACGCATCCTGACCAGGGTCCAAGCTAAACATGGTGAGTCAGCATTTAGCTGTTATGCGTCTAAAAAGGGGAACAAACTGCCAGTGGAGATCAAACTTTCACCAAAGGTTGACACTTCTGCATCAGATGAAAACTATTTATTTTCTTATGTGCCGATGATGACATCTGCACTCTCTTTTAACTAATTGAGACTGTTGCAGGCTTTTAATCATTTTTAATCTAATGATTTTACGGTGGCCCGGTAGTCCAGTGGTTAGCTCGTCGACTTCACAATGCAGAGGTACCGGGTTCCAGTACCAGTTCCAGCCTCCCTGTGTGGAGTTTGCATGTTCTCCCCCGGCCTGCGTGGGTTTTCTCCGGGTACTCCGGATTCCTCCCACATTCCAAAAACATGCATGACAGGCTAATTGAACACTCCAAATTGTCCCTAGGTGTGAATGTGGGTGCGGATGGTTGTTCGTCTCTGTGTGCCCTGCGATTGGCTGGCAACTGGTTCAGGGTGTCCCCCGCCTACTGCCCAAAGACGGCTGGGATAGGCTCCAGCACCCTCCGTGACCCTAGTGATAAAGCAGTTCGGAAAATGAATGAACGAATGATTTTACTATGATGATTTTTGCAATGTCTCACTCGTGTTTTATTTCTCTTTCTATCATGCTTTTCATGTTTTCTGTAAAGCACTTTGAGTTATCTTGTGCTTAAAGTGACAAAACAAACTTTTATAGTGTAGTAAAAATCTATTCTATTGTATGGATGTGGGACTGTTTAAATCTTAATTAAAGACTTACTTTTATAATCCTCTTGCCCTGCCCCTGACATCTACATTATGGTCTGTTTTACTGCCACTTCTCCACCTCCCCCCCCCCTCCCGCCCCAAAACCGAATACCTTTCAGTAAACTGACTCTTATGCTCTTTTGAATAACATTGTCCAGCACCGTACTGGGTGATAAAAGTTGACCACTTGCATATCATCTCGGTAAACTTGGAAGGGAGATGACACCATATTTTAAATTTTTGCAAGGATAGACAACAGGGGATTGGGGGTTTAGACCTGTTGTCCCCATTTCTGTCTATTTGCTGGTTTTCTCTTGTTTACTGCAAAAAAGACAAACCAACAAGATCCCGATGAGTTGGAGATTCCGCACTGTAGTTGAAATGATTCAGGATATTTCCAAGGTGAGGACATTGGAAAGATTACTTTTTTTAATGACTGACATCTGCCACGGCTCAGCCCAGACGTTTTGGCTTAGCACGGCGAGAAGATCGCCGGCATGAGCAACCACCTCGACGTGATGTGTTCTGGATTCCTTCCCGCGTTTGCACACCTGGAGGCACAGTTTGACTTTTCTCATGAAATCACTGATTGACACGGCCAGGCCCGGAGCTACCGCCGACAGAGTTGGCCTTGAGTAGCTCCGGCAACGAGCCGCAACAGGTTGATGGAAACAGCCAGAAGGGAGCCCCCATTCCTGTCCAAATGCAACAAGAGTGTGCCGCTCACCCGTACAGACGTTTTCGTCACTAATCATTCGGTAGTCCGTCTAATGCTCACGTCTGAATATGCGAGGCACAATTTCGGAGCGACATTAATCCCGTCTGGAACGCACGACTGTGACAAAACAGCGCGAGGTACAACAATTCACACCGGCCCGGGAATAAAATGTTTCCTCCTTACAAAAGAGCATCCTCACATGCGAATGAGGAATGACTGCTGCGAGAATCACGGCATGGTGATGCGATCATGGTGAGGCCGCTTAACGCCATTTTTTTCCCTCCTTGCTCCAACTGGCGTTATGAATCATTTCAGCCATTAATTGCGTCAAATACAAAAGACATGCATTGATTTTCCACTCCCTCCATGATAGCGGCGTGACTGACGGCCAGCAGATAGCGCGACCACACAAATAACACCCTGGCACAAAATATTGACATTTGAGCGACACGTCGACATGGCGGACAAGAGCAGCCAGCGGCCATTCTTTTGTGGGAAGAAACTGATGGTTGCACTTTGGCATTTTTGACGTTTTACCTCCCTTTGTACCTCCCTTTCAGTCTGCCACGTCTTGCGACCACGACCCCGGCAAGAAGACAAAAAAATCGAAGAAACGAGAGTTGGCAACAGATGGCTTACCATCTCTTGTTCTACTTCATCGAGTCCAACCCAGGATTGATTAATCACCCTCCCCCCGCCCACCCACCCGACCAACATACGGTGTCATTTTGAGCTAAAAGAGTCATCTCGGGCAACCGCCCTCGTCCGCCATTTTCTCCCCATGATAAATACAGCGAGTCGCCGGCTGCCACGTCCGATTTGCGGTGGCGGAGAAGAAAATGACATCCCCGCCAAAAAAGCCCCTCTATCTCCCGCTTGTTGTCATAGCAACGACGCAGACGCCCCATCATCACATAAGTGGAGCTGCTGCTGCTCTTCCACAGTGGGTTCCTCCGCTTTTCTCTCTCATTGTCACTCTGAAATAAATAGCGTTTGTCCTAGAAAGTGGCTGTGGATTTTTTTTCAATGCACACACACACACACACACACACACACACACACACACACACACACACACACACACACGTAGCGAGTATTCAGATGCACAGATGACGACAATCAAAGAGACTGAAGAATGAGAACAAACAGAGCACAGATGAAACACCTCCATTGTGTTTGTGCCCACAAAATGGGACGCCAACTAATGAGTATCTCAAGTTGTGTTTGTGACGTGTGTGTGTGTGGGGGGCTGGTGGGGGGCACACCTGTTTGGGTCTGGTTTGAGTAGTGCACGTGACCCAATGTGTGTGCGTGTAATCTTCCCGATTAGGGGGTACAGATACACTGAGCGGGGATGAGATTTCAGAAAGGGGGGGCTTAAAGCCGAAGCTGTAAATCACTTAACCTGGGGCTAATGGGTTTACGGGATGTACTACAACACACACACAAACACACACACACATACACACGCTGATACAAATACAAACTCAGATGCAAGTTGCCAAACATACAATTACAACATTCCCGCAATGTTGTGCCCTCGGGCTTCAATAAGTCTTATCAGAGGTGTTAACGACGAAAATCGTGCCCATGCACAACTTCAAATTAAAGATGGACTAATTGGGAGCGATGTGGATGCTGACCAGTGGTTGTCAATCATGTGAGTCATTAATTGATCAATCTCATATGTCTAACTCTGGTCAATTGGCTATTTTTCTCAACAAAATTCTGTTATTCTGTTATCTGGGCAGTAGGCGGGTTACACCCTGAACTCATTTCCAGCCAATCACAGGGCACACTTGGACAATCAACCATTCACACTTACAATCACACCTACAGACAAATTGAGAACATTCAATCAAGCTACCATACGTGTTTTTGGAATGTGGGAGGAAACCGGAGTACCTGGAGCAAACCCACGCAGGCACGGGGAGAACATGCAAACTCCACACAGGTAGGCCGGAGCCGGAATCGAACCCCGAACCTCTGCACTGTGAGGCAGATGTGCTAACTGGTCGATCACCAAGCCAATCGCAGCATTTTACTGTCACACATTTTAACACAGTTCTCTCGATTTCCTACTTTGTCCAAATAGGCTCGTTACGTTTTCAACCACTGCAGATGAAATCTCAGCAAGTACTTTGGCCCCATCGACCTGAATCCTTTTCATCATCTCAACAAGGAAACACTTTACACTGTACAGACCTCACACATGCTCCAAATGAATTCCACAAAATGTATTCCGACTTCGCGTGTAAAGTCTTTTCCCAAAAGCATGGAAGCGGTTCAGGCCGCATGCTGACGCTTTTATCTATACAATGAATGGCATTGGTCCGGTGGCGTCAGCACACGTGTGGGCGGCGCCGCCATGAATATGCAGTCGAAGCTGTCACATTAGATGCACTTGTGAATCATCACAAAAGTTCTGCCAAGCCAGCCCAGTGTGACGAGCCACTCGTCAAGCTATGCAAATTTCTTCAGAAAAGAACACCGTGGATGTTGTGTGTGTTGCTGAAAATAATATTTAAAAAAATGAAAAAATAGAATGGTGGCACATATAGTACAACCACTAGGCACTTCACTAGATATGCAATTGTATGAATGCAGAATCAAAAGTTTGGCTTTATAAAGATTAGCATTAGCTCCTCCCCCTCATACAAAACGTCCATACACATGAGTGGGATTTTTTTTGGGGGGGGCGGGGGGTTGCAAATAGTTTGGGACACACACCCTTCAGAGAAAGGTGGATGTGAAAGGAGAGCAGATTTCTTTTTTTTTAAAGACCAAATTGACAACCAGCATATGGATCTGGGCGTGACCACTTAAGAGCGCCTCATTAAAAGCTGTGAGTGTGTGCAGTTGCTGTAAAAAAAGAGCTAAGTGCAAGCTGGGCAGATCTGTTTATTTATTTATTTTAAAGTCTGACCTGGCAGCCAGCGTGTGGACCGGATTTCGGGCTGAGCTTGACGCTTTAGAGTGCCTCATTGTTGCGGTATGGACCACGCAGTGGGATATATTCCAGTCACCAATGTGATATGGCACTTTTCTCTATGACTTGTCAAATTCACAAGACATTATTTTACATTAACTGTTTTTAATTTAAAAACCATATTCATTTGTTTGGTTGTGGTTATTAGAAAAAAAAAACAACAACATATGCCCAGTGGGATAAATGGTTATCTTCAAATGAACCGCGATGCGCAAGAGTGAAAAATGAAAGCCGTGATTCGCTGATGCGGGGTCACATATGGCGCGGCATTCATCACTCATTACATTTCTCACTCGGCTTTTGCACTCATTTGCCCAACACGCTGCACCTGTTATGGTGTAATGCGCCTCCTTTTGTCTTCACACCTCCTCCTCGTGCGACCGCCTCTCACCTCCTGCCCTCCATCTCGCTCCCCCTGCGCCCTCCCCCGCCCCTGTCACTCCATCTGTCTACCTGTCTCACCTCCGTCTCCCTCTCGTCGACCCTACGGAGGGAGAGCCAGAGTGTGCTGTTGCCACGGCAACCGCAGCCATTGTGTACCCGGTTGCCAGGTGACCGGTTGCCGTGGCAATGATGGAGAATCCTGAAGTGCTATTCCCACTCCAACATATAAATCTTTTACCTTTTTTGTTTTCACCCCCTTTCCTCTCTTTGTCATTGGCTCCCTGCCCTCCAAAAAGCCCGCCGACCTTTGGAGGGGATTCTTTTTTTTGTCCCTCTTGCTCAAACCTAATCTCGCCACCTTTCCTCATTCTTTCGTCTCAAAGCAAAGCAGACCAGGACCACGACTTTGGCCTCAGCCCACCTTGTACTCTTCACTTCAGATGTGATAGAGGTCAAACTCAAATCTTATATTCCCTCAAATGGAGAATAATAACCATAAGGAGGGGCAAATATGAAAAATGCACGTCCCACTATCCTAAAGACAAGACGAAATATTGATGTCCCACTAAAATGAAAAGGCAAACTATTAACATTGTCCAAAATGTTGGTGTTGCACTTTCCTAAAGCAGAGAAACGATGGATTTTGAACTTTCTTTAAAAAGACGACAAACTATGGATGTTGCACTTTCTCAAAACAAAAATGTCTTAATGTTTCATTTTTAAAGCAATTTGTTTCATCTTCCGATCAGGGATCTGATCGGAAGATGGACCAATCCATCCAATCAATTTATTTATTTACTGTACAGAATAACAGACTAAGCCCACGAACAGACAAAATCCGCGGCTAATTGATGCCCACTGAAAGGCATTGGGGAACAAAAACTACAAACTGTAAAAATTCTCCCAACAACAAAATCTGTACATGAAAAAAAAAAGATTTTAACTATTGGAATAAATTGAAATAAAAAATATCCGACTACATGTGCTCAGGAATCTTGAATTATTAACAACGGCAGCACAGAACATCCCTCGAAAGACCAAGCTTGAGTCAGGTGTGTTGGAGGAGGGGGGCGTCGAAAACAAGCTGGATAAGGTTTCTCGAGGAACAAACTTGGGCACCCTCTGTTGTAATGTCTTATTTTGCGCATAAAAACATCACTAACTTTGCATAAGATGCAAAATATCAGCCGAGCCGAACCAGCCGTGATGAAATTTTGTCCTGAGACTTTTCTGACACATTTGTTGCTTCATCGTACGCAACAGCCAACCGACGGCAATCCAAACTGTGACGTGGCCCAAGAAGAAAACAAGATTGACAGCCTCATGCCACCCTTAATTCCTCCTTCGCATCACATCGGCAAGCAGATAATGGCAGTCAAAACTGGCGAGCGCTCAGCGTTCAGTGCTTCTTCCATCAGTCTCGCAATGACAGATGAGTTCTTTCGACTTCCATGAGGCCACATTTGGGATGTCTTCGCGGCCAAAAAGAAAGAGATGAAAACCTCCCAAACATCCAGGCCGAGATGCCAGAAAAAGAGGACGAAAGAAGAGCTGCATGTAGAACATCGTAAAAGTCAGTTCCACATTTACAACACGCATTTTACACGTCACAGCCTTGCTGCTTTAAACATGTTTGCACACATTTTGCAGATAACATTGCCTCGATGTGTGTGTGCATGCGTTTGTCAAGGGCAAATGACTGCGGTGTTCTGCATACACATGTCAGGACGTGGCGGTGTGTGTGTGTGTGTGTGTGTGTGTGTGTGTGTGTGTGTGTGTGTGTGCGCGCGTGCACTAGTTGGCATTGATTTGTATGGAAATAAGGGCCCATTGGCACAGCAGGTCCAGTGCCCTCATCAGAGTCCAGCTGGGGGCCGTTGCTGTCAGCCTTCAGCATGGTGCTGAACGGATCCGAGACAAACACATAGTCGCGTGGTGTGTGTGTGTGTGTGCGCGTGTGTGTGTGGGCATATGTGTTCACGCCATATTCAAATGATTGGGTAAGCCGGTGAAAAAGACAAGAAGTGTGTAAAAAAAATGTTCTGACTTGCGGTTGACTGAAAGCACTGAAAGGCAAATCATTGTTTGCAATTGAAATGAATGGAGCTGCCATTAATCGGTTCCTTTACAATGCCATTAATCCGTGCCATAAATGCCATTAAAACTAATCAAAAACAGCACTCAAAACATTTTGTACTTCATAAAAACATACATTAATAGCAATTAAATCGAATTGACGCTTTCATGCACCCTGTAATGTGATAACATGCTCAGATGTGTCAGATGTTACTGTCGTAATCCCTGTCCCTGAAAGTGTTAAAATGGACAGAACAGTTTTTGTTACTGCATCAATTGAAAAGCCGTTGTGCTGCAGTGGGCAGTACGTGACAGACACATGCATCTACCCTTCATTGAACTCTTCTCAGCTGAACAGTACGGCATTAATACGAGTCATTCTTCACAGAGGATAAAGAATATATGTCAGTGAGTACTCATATACTCTTGTTATACAGTATGTGTCATATGTTCAGGTCTCAAAGGAGTACATAGCACTGTAACACAGATGCTATTTAGCGTTAGCATTAAGCTGGCCAACTGAAAGCGATGTGACTGTTTTCGATATACAAAGGGTTATTCTCTTTATTTTATGCTGAGTTTGACAGTGCTTATTGTTAAGTAGGTTGACCTCGAATCGTCCGAACGACTTCTTGCTGGCAATTTCTCGTTCAATCTCGCAAATAGCGGCTCTCGGCATGATGCCGATTGCTACAACATAGATGGTTTAACATCCCTCCCACAAAAATCCTGCATCCTTTTATTTACCAGTCATTCTCCCTCGTGTCCTCCTCTTATCTGCCTTCTCTTCATTCCTCCCTCCCTGCCTCCCTCCTCCTTGTGACATCCTCGACTCCCTTGGTATTCCGTTTGCATCGCGACCCCATTCAGTTCACGTCCTCGTCACTAAATGACAAACTGGAGACATTTTAAAGGCCACAGTGCTGCGTGCGCATTTATCCCTCAGCCCTTTTAGTGCTCATGCAACACATGTGCACAAGTGCATGCGTGCGTGCGTGTGTGCATGTGAGTGGTGTGCAACGTTGAAGCAAGAGGGCCTTTCTTCATCTATTGTAGTACAATCATTTTCATTTCTTTTTTAGCACGTCGTGATGATTTCACTCTTTCGGGGTCAAGAACTGACCCGGTTAAGACATGTCTGGATGGGTGATCGATGAAGAACAGATGAATGAGTCATCGGAGAGTGAGAAAATGCATTTGGATGCTGAAGAGTTGACACTGGACTGAAATGCGGTGGAATTAATCGAAAGAGAAGAAATACGGAACTTTCATTGTGAGAACGTGGTAATTTTGCGAATGTAATAAATGAACATGAAAAATCTCCTTCCACGTGGCTCTGCATCAATTTGGAAAAATAGACATTGAAAATGTGGAATTGCTGTGAAATTGCGGAATGATAAAAAGTGTGCGGGATTATAAAACGATATCTTTTTCACACAATTAGGTATGCGGCATCTGTCCCTTTCCCGAAAGGCAAGCCATCCTTCTCGAGCCGATGCGATTACATCAGACAGCGATCTCCCTTTAACGGCGCCGTTTTCTTTTATGACGCCAGTTCTCTCTCCTCCCTGTGTAAACAGGGCAGCGTGCGGAGCCGCAGACGTAGTAAAGTTGCTTTATTGTGTTGTCGTCGTCGTGCGTTTTGAGGGAACTGCGGGCTTTTGACTGCTGGTCGAGACCCCGCCCTTTGCCCCCAGTGAAAGGAGGTGGCGCCGCTCCCTTGAGCCCTCCAAACTTGAATTTGATGAGGACAAAAGCGTCGAGTGTGACAGGTTAAGGGGGGTTGTAAATGAATGTTGCTTTAGAGTGCCCCGTTGTGCGCCGTGAGTGCGCACACGTCACGCGGAGAAGCGAGAAGAGGGAGGGGAAGGAAAAAGTCCGACTTGACAGCCAGTGTGCGCACAGGGCCTTCAAAATGGCGTGGGTACTTTAGAGCGCCTCGTTGTAAAGGGGTACGAAAGCGGATATATCCCAGCCAAACGTAGTTACTGTATGTATATGAAGGTAAAAAAAAGTTGCGTGACAAAGTAGCATGCAGTTATGCAGGTTGTGCAAAGGAGAATTAGCATTGGATTTTAGATTAACAGTGGAGAGAATGACTGAAATTTCACCTGAAACTCTAATATCCTGAACTATACACTATCCACTGTATATACTGTACACCCCTGATATTTTTTTATGAAAATGATGTGCTCGACTCAAAATGTTGGTGACACTTGTTTTCAACAAGCCCTTTCCCGTTTTCCCTTGGACGAGGCGAAAACCTTGTTGTCCCTTCTGCCATTGCGTCAATCATCTTATTTGCAGTCCGCCAACTCACCACGGAGCACCCTGCTGTGTCCCCTCCATCGACAGCTTGCTGCCGATGTACTTGTGTGTGATATTATGTAGTTGTCGCACACATGCCTGACGGAGCCGAGTCCCCCCCCCCCCCCAAGCCCCCGCCCTCTCCCAAAATCATCTTGCCGTGCTCTTTCTTTAGAGAGTTTATTAAGTTACAAAGCACTATCTCCCCTTCACTTAATTCCTAAACCTTTTCTCGACAGGCTTAGCTGGAAAGATGTAGCTCAGAGGCACTCGGCTCTTCTTTCCAAACTCTGCGACGCACTGAATATGTATTAGCCTTTGACAGAATGTTGGGTTTTGTTAGGATTACACAATAAACACATGGAGTAAACTTTTATGGAGGGCCGGGGAATGAGCCAAGGAAGAACTCCATTAAATTAAAAGTGCCATTATCCTCCATCCAGGAAGCTGGCTGCGTGCTAACTACCATTTGGAAAGACGGCCAAATGAATGAATGATTTTATACACACATATACTTATATATATATGTGTGTGTGTGTTGTATATATAAAAGAACATTTGAGTTATATGTGGCCATATTTTGCGGCTGCTTTGCTACATCAGACACTAGGTATTTTGAATCTGTTTGAATCTGTTTGTAATATATCACGAATTTTATCATATTAATACATAGATTTAAATGACAAAATGTAGGCACACTGTTTGTCATGTAGGCGCCTCTAATTTAGGACTGTTACGGGGGTGTCGACCTCAACGGGGGATCCCTCTATTTCGGAATAAATGACGAAAGCAACGCTACAAACGACTGCAATTACTGTTTTAGTGGGAAGCAATTAAAAAAGCGCAGGGCGGGATGACCACGACTACTCCCCGGTAAATATAAACTGAAAATGAAGGTCTGCACAACCTGGGAGCGCCGCTTCCCGTTTTGCTCAGTGAAAGTTAATTATGAGGTGCAACGGTGTCTCATTCAGATGCCGGAACGTCGTCGGTTTACGTGGCCTCGTCTCGTTCAAGTGCGCTAGATTATTGCCAGAAACAACTCATGACTCGTTTTCCTCTGTAATAACCAACGTGGTGACCTTCTTTCCGGCCACCACCTTCTCGCCTTTTCATCAATCCAGGACCGACGCTGTGTGCATTTATGTACTGACACAGTACAACATCCGGCCACTAGAGGGGAACGATGAGCTGCCCTGCAGCAGGAAGATGTTTTCTTTTTTTCTTTCTTTGTGCTTTATCTTGCTCTCCATGCCATGTTTGCTTGTGAGAGGGCAATGTTTGTTTAATGTGTGTCGGCCCGGTTGTGACCCGACATGGCCTGTCTGGGACAACATCATTGAAGACACACTCTCATCTTGTCCAAAGAAGAAGCGAAGCTGGACTGGGTGCAAAGCGGGGAGCAAATGTCCATATTTGGTTACTTTAACTTTAGTGTAGATGGCACACGATCCGATATTTTTGTCTATTTGGTGTATGGAGTGAGACAAGCAACAGAAAAGGCCTGCAAGAAAGCGTGAATGGCCATTCGTGTCCTATTCGCTTACAGTTTAGCTTTGTTAATGTAGTGAAACCTCCCAAGGGTGACTTTTTTTTTTAATCTGATTTTGTCATTTCCAACTTCAGCTCTTCAAATACGTCATCTATATTTTGTTATCATTGAATTGTATCTTTGGATGGTCCTTTTAGCAACAACTGAAACACATAACGACTACACTTCTTAATTATTTGTTTTGTACTGGATTGAAACATACAATATGGGTAAAATGGATTCCATTCTAGAATAAGCGATTGATTTTACTATTTTAATTTTAGTTCATATTGGCAGTTTCACGTATTGTATTAAAAAAAACACAAATGACTTAAAATATAGTGTATGTGTGCATGTGTGTGTGTAAATGCAAATATAAATTATATAAATAACACACACACACGCACACACACAAATAAATGTAAGTAGCAAAACATGGACTGAGACAATATCAATACTCAGAGGCACATATGCTTTATCCTCTGTGAAAAGCAACTAACATTTCTGCCGTTGAGTCTCACTTGGAGATGCTGAGTGAAATAAACTCATAGTGAAAAGTTTTATGATGTAAAAGAAGCGGGAAGCACACCAAAAAACATCTCTTGTTGCAAATGGTGTGCAAAGCTGAAAGGGTGGTAAAGTCAAACAAGGTTTGAGCTTTAATTGTGACTACTTGACAAGAGCACTACAATTGTGTGTGTGCAAACTGGAGTGCGAATGCTCACTATTTAAAAAAAAAAAAAGTGCTAATCGACACCACATCTGCGCCGCGTTGTGTCTGTTTGTGTTGCTCGTGGCCCATCCACATGTCACTTTTCATACACACGCGCACACCCAAACAAGCACATAGCATGCTGTTGCTAATGGCACTAATTAATGGGACCACGTCTGCTAATTGGCGCCGCTAATGCTCCAGCTCTCCCTGCGCCCCTCCTTCGGACCTCTCCACTTCTCTTGCATTTGCATTGAACTTGAAGGCTTTTAGGCCTCATTCACATTTGCATGCTGATTACGTGTGAGTCCGCTGCGGTAACACGATCTCCAGCCCGGGGGGCTTCGGGACCACACAGGTCTTGGAACCGCCCCGCCTGGAGCCGCAGAGATTCTTTGCTCGACCGGGTTTTTTCATTTTGCTTTGATTTATTAGGTTAGCTCATGAGTGTGTCACACTCGAAGCTTGATGGCCAGTTTCGGCACTCCACGGGATGAGATTCTGGCGAGCAGAACATGTTGTTTTTTTTTAAACTAGCACAGTACAAACAACTGCGTCGATAAAAGACACGCAGAAAAGTTTGAAAACAAAAGAAATTACAACAAAGGAAAATAAAACCTGTGAATGAGCGGTGTTATTATCGTTTGAGATTATTGGGCCCAATACCAATAAATGGAGACTGTACTCGCCCATCCCAAATAATTTGTTTTAGTTTGTTCTTGAAACGTAAGAATGTAGTTACAGTTCATTTTTTTTAATCGTTTTCATTTATATTTTATTTAGTTATTGACAATGTTTTCTGAATTTTAGTTCAAACGATTGGTTTTCGTTGACTACAGACGACAAGAACAATTAAACGTGCAGAAGTGAAGAAAAGCCGGCCACTCGTCGCTTCAGCTGTTCCTCTCGCATGTCAATGAGCGCCTGAAAACATGGCCGCAAACATGCCAACGGGTCGGCTAAGTACACCACAAACCTCGCGTGGCGTCGCTACATTATACATCGCACTCCTGAAAAATGCATGCACCGCAAAAGCAGGATATGTTCATAGTTTCTTTTTTTTTTGTCTATACAAGCACACGATTGAGACTTATGAAAGTGGGACGAGAAGATTTATTAGCGATCCCGGATCAGGACACTCCGTTTGGTCGACAGGGGAAGTGAAAGCTTTTTTCCGTTCTTTCTCGCACACGCAGCCCTCTTAAGCACTATTTACTAGCACAAAGCAGGGAGATATGGAAGCAAGCACGCATTATTACATCACGCATTCATTTTAATTACTTTTTCTCTGTGTTGGCGGTGAAGAGGCCATTGTTACTTAAAAGATACTAAACACTCTGCATCTGTGGTAAAAATACGCACAAAGGAAAAAAATGCAGATATGAATGATTAAATTCACAATCCCCAATGAGATTTCAAGTCTAATAAAAATAAAGTGCCCAATGCAAATGTAGCTGCACCACCAGATGAAGCGTGAAGCTCATTTCGTCAATTAATCAGTAAATCAATTCAGTATATCTTGTTTTAATTTTCGGCAAAGGGGGCTTGGCAGTATTTGCATGCCGCAAAGAGGCAACACTTTAGCACATAAATCCTCATGTCAAAGAAGTTGAACTCCATCATTAAAGCGGGAGGCATTTCATTTTTGCTCTTGGTGATTCTGAGGGCCGAAGGGGCAGAGGAAGCGGGGGGACGGGGGCGATGATCATAACAAATAAGGATACATTGTATCACGCCGGCGTATGCTTGTCAAACAACAGGCGACGTGATGAAAAAAAATGACAAACACGAACGACAGTGAGAGGGCTAATGTGCGACAGGGGGATGATGTATAACAAACACACACACACACACACACACACACATGAGAGAGTAATAATGTGAGAGGATCCCACACACACAAACACACACACACACACACACTATTGCACACACGCATAGGCAGGTATAAGGTCGCTGGTGTTAGCTTGACTTATGGAATCCTAAAGGTGGCTCAGCGCGGCAATATTGTCGGAAAATGTCAAGGCTTAGATGGAATTCCCGTTGGGACAAAACACACAGCTGTATTAAATAAAGTAATGGCAAGCCGATGCTCATTCTTTGGAATACACGGATTTATTGCAAGTGAACTGCTGGTTGAAAGAAAAAGAAAAAAAAGAAAAAAAGAAAACGACACTCAAATAAAACAACACGTCTTCTATTTCTTAAATAAAATGTTGTTTACACCGCACCAGGAAGTAAATTCGACAGCCAGACTAACCGCTCATTTGAACCTGTGTTCAAGCTCGGTGGGACGAAACAGAAAGTGTCTGATGCTCTGCGAGCGCCTAATCATCTGTTCTCCACATAAACATTCGGCTCTAATTTCCTGTTCGGATTACGTGCCTGCATTGGGTCCGGCAAGGTTGTGAGGCATTTTTTCGGTAACGCAAAGGTCCTGTTTTTTCACCTTAGCAGACTGCCGTAGGGTTCAGTTGAAAAAAAAAAAAAAAAGAAAAAAAAAAAGGGGGAGCCCTCGAAATCATGCTGGCCGGGAACTGCGGCCTAACGGCTAATAATCATTGAGTTCAAATGCGGACCACAAATCATATCAACTGGTTGCAAATGACAAGGAGTCCCCATTAAAAGCAATCGAGAGTTGGACGTCACATTTGCCGATTGGCATTTTCCCACTGAAATGAACGGAAATTCCATTAAACCATTTCAAAACTTGGAATGAGAAAGAAAATAGCATTCTTGTACTTTTATTAAAACATACCTTGGCCACTAAGGGCGCGTTCTAATTCATATGTATTCATTCAGTCGTAGGTACACAAAGAAGAGTTGCACAACAAAGTGATTCCGTCAGCTGCAGAACCATAAGGTGTTTTTCACAGAGGATAAAGAATGTATGCCAGTGAGTATTGTTAAATACTCAGTCTACATGTGCTGCTACACCGTTTGAGGTAAAATAGCTGCTGCTTAAAAGCTTATGACACCACAACATTGATGCTAGTTTTGTTGGCCGATTGATGGAGTTCTGCAATGTGTGTTAGCATTAAGCGAGCGGACTCATCAGTTAAAAATTAAAATAATAATAATAATAATCTTTATTACTTTTGTCATTAAATATATATCGGACTCCGTACTTTGTTTTTAACTTAAGTCAAAGAGTTGAGTCACTCCTACTCCTACCAAGTACTTGTCCTTTAGAACGGTTTAAGTATTTTTGTCCCCACGGACAACTGGCAAGAGCTGATTCTAATCAAGATTGACCCGCGTGGCCTTTGAAAGCAGACAATGCAAAAACAACACAAACGCCCGGCAACACACGTGTACTTGACGAAGACTCGCTGTGTTTTGTTTAAAACACTAATTGGACAGAAGTGGTCTGTCGCCGGATAAACGCTCCCATGTGGCCCTTAGTTGGACTTTTATTGCTGCACAACACCCACACAGTCAGTCAAAATACTGCAGTGTGGTGCGTGTGCGCCACAAAATATGCACATGTGGACAGCCTGCGCACGCTCCGAAGTGCTAATTAGGAGTTCTAAAAAAAATGTCCCATCTGCTTAACACTAGTCACTGCTACCGTCGTCCTGCACATTCTAGCCATGCATGGCACCACTTTAGATGTTTGTGTGTGTGTGTGTGTGTGTGGGTGACAAGTCAACCGCACCCCAAAAATGTACCTGGCACTGGCGTTCGCTTGCCCTCATATGGGTCCAAGATGCATGCATGTTGTTCATTAGAGGCAGCCATATTTGTTTAGGGCCAGGGTTAAGGCACCAGGGGATGATGGGCCATATTAACCGAGGACTCCTTTTCACGCCGGGCTTAACCCTCACCCTTCCTCATATTCTCCATTTTCCTCTCCTCTGACCCACGGCGATGGAGGGGGTCCTGGGTGTCAACTAGCGTCTGTGAAAACAACCACCAGGCTCGAAGAGTGATGCGGCAGCGCTCCGCGGAACACCCTGCGCCCAAACCGGCACAACAAAGCCGTTTCCCCCTCACACACACACACACACACACACACACACACACACTCACACACACACATGGCTAAGAGAAGTACAACGTACGCATTTCAGACAAACACATACTGTAGCTATGACTAAGTAAAGTCCAATTAGCTCAATGCTAGCAAAGCATGCAAACCGACATCGATGATAATAGCAATGCTATTGCCTTGTTCTTCAACTAATCCTTATTACTAGCACAATTCGGGGTGAAGCTATCAAATATTTTGGTGTTAAACTGAGTGTTCAGATAAATTTAGTAGCATAACTGGAAATCACATTTCCTCCCCGAAAAAATAGGTAAGTGAGATTTTGGGCTTTGGGATGAAGTGAAGTCAGATTTTGCTAGCTAAAGGAGCACATTTGAGTAAGCCTGGTTTCTTGAGATTGGACAAGTAGGACCTGTAACTGTGCTAGGCTGTTAACAAAAGTGTGCAGGCTCATTTTAGCCTATGAAACTACCTTTGAAAAGAAGTCAGACTGCTCTTGCCAGCCGTTATCCGGCACTCGCTTAATGGCTAGCCGCTAGCCGCTAACGCATATTTCATGAGAGTTTTCTTGAGCATCCTTAATTTGCATTTCATGATTTCATGATGACGTCATGTTGATGTAGGTGGAAACGGTTTGTGATGTAAACTTTATCTGGGCTCCAACTATCCAAACAGTCGCGAAAACGAGTCATCTGTCATGAACACCTTCAAAATAAAAGTGTGCGAAGACAGTGATGTCCACGTATTAATGTATTTGTGAAGATTTTATTTCGATGTTGGCCCACTCACTATGTTTGTGGCACGGTTACCATCTTGTTGCTCCGGCTAGCGTGAATTGTCTTCCTGACAGTGCGCACCAAAAAAACGAGCACCTCAACCTCCCTCCCCCCAAAATTCCCATTTTTTTTTTGTTTTCTTTTTTGTAAATCAAGGTACACTACTTGAATTACTCGAGGACTCCTTTCACCCCTAATCACAATATTTACCAAATTAAACAAAAGGAGATGGGAGAAACTGGAAAGAAAGGATCGGAGAAGAAAAGAGAAGAGATGAGAGCAAAGGAAAGGAGGGGAGGGAAAAGGATGAAGCGAGGAGCAGTCTGAGAGTTTAGTTCAAGCCAAAGTCAATTGAACAACTAATGCGAATCGATTAGTTGCCTCTGCCCAGGCTCTTTGGGGAGCCGATGACATTTTAAAGGCATGTTTTATTGTTGGCGAGGGGGCGGGGCTACTTGCCTGGCAACACAACACACTGACAGCCTGCTGACAGCTGGACGGGATACACTGAATAGAAGAAATACTGCAAATGGGCCGTGTGTGCACTCGGGACCCCTTTGTGTGCCTGCCCAAGAGTGTGTGTCTTTGTGGGTGTGCGTGTCATGCGTGGCGGACACCCGAGGGGGGTTGCTGCAGTGTGTGCACATCCTCGCACAAGTTGTGTTTACACACATAAATATGGCAAGTGGCTTGTTCGCGAATCAAGTCATTAACTAGTGTGTGTGTGTGTGTGTTCACACGTGATCACATTTTATTGGGTAGGTGGCCGCGCCAACAGCCATATCCTTTGTGTGTGTGTGTGTGTGTGTGTGTGTGTGTGTGTGTGTGTGTGTAGGTCGGGGGCAGCGAGCGGTTGTCCACTTGGCGCTCCGCCAGCCTGCAGGGCAGCGCCCTTGATAATTAAAAGCACTTTTCGCAGGGAACATCTCGGTCAAGGACACGTTCAGAACTGAGGCAGAGTTTGGAAACACTTCACATGGAGGCTGGCTTCTGGCGGCTGGAATAAATCCCACAACGAGGCACTCTAAAACAGCCACGCTAGCATAAAGCCTCTGTCCAAACAATGGCTGTCCTATCAGACTTGGGAAAAAAAATGTTAACCTCTCTCTTGTGCCTTCTCTCCGTGACACGCACACTCACGGCCGACGATAAGGCGCTCTAAGGCGGACATGGCATTGCGTTGGATAACCACTGATTCAAATGAAAGGGCTGTAGTTCTTTTGCAGTGGAGTGAGGGGAACTCTTGCCAGACTCCCAACGTGCATCACAAGGCACTGATAAAAAGAAATATATAACTACAAATCAGGGAAACTTTTTAGTTATAAATGAATAAGTTTAATTAAATACAATGACAGTTCAAATGTTCTTTGCTTTTCTCTGTCACTTAATATCAGACATGGGCTTTCAATGTTGATTTTTAAATTTGCACATTTGTAGAGAAGAAGGGGGGGGGGGGGGTCAAACAGTTGCTTGGGAATTTAAGTTTACCTAAAAAAACTAAAACTAAAACTAAAGACAGAAGGAAAACTAAATTAAAACAAAGCATTTTCTAAATAGATAAATAAATAAATCAATAAATAAACAGAACGAATAAAACCTGACAAGCATGCTCTAAAAACTAATTAAAACAAATTGAGTTTTAAAAGCAAAAGTAGAAACGAAAGAAAAACTAACCACAGTGAAAAATCCGAACCGATTATAACCCCGGGGGTGCCTTTGTGCCAGATGTTGCTCCCAAGCCCATGTATAACAATGACGCCCCTGGCCCCGCCCCTAAAACAGAATTAATAATTGAACGAAGACCTCGGCAGACCTCACGTCTCTCCTTTTCATGTTTTCTGCACTCCCGAGGGGAAAGACATCCAAAAGCTGCAACGTGGACCACCACCACCACCAAAGCCGCCGACCCGAAAGATTCTCAAGCCCAAGCGGCCGTATCCACTGGGCCAATGGAGCTTTTATTGGAAAGTCGAAGCACCGGCGAGGGAAATTAACGTTTGCATATTAAAAAACAAAACAAACTAGCGCAGTTAGCACATCATTTCTCTGCCAAGGGTCCTCCTTGTGCTATCATACCTTATTGACTCGAAGCTGTGAAAACTATCTATCACTGTAAACAATGCTGAACGCGAATATCATCCATATCTTATCCCGCCGAGCCCAGAGGAGCATCTTAAGGCCCATTAAGTGCATTGGAGCTCCCTGAAGTCTGGAATAAGTCTAATCGGGAACTGGCGAGTAAGACTCCCAGGAGCTGAAGGATGCAAACACACAACGCTGAGCGCGCGTGTGAAAGGGGTGTGCGCGTTCCAGAAGAACAGGCAACAGTTTAACGGCTGCAAAGTTGAGAAACGCAACGTGAGAATAGTTTGCGGGTATCGCTTTTGCAACCTTGCTGGTGAGGTCATCGCGCAAATGCGATGCAGGACACACACACGCGCGCACACATACCCCCCCCCCCCCCCACCCCCAATAAATCTTGTGGCTTCCACTTGGAGCGCTAATGCTCCAGAGGCTAACAAAACACTCTGCGCTTCGGTGCTGTAAACGCACGCCGTGTTGTGCCAAATGCACACGAAATGTACATTTACATACAATTAAAGAATTCCTGAGTGCACGCGAACCAATTAGCGGAATGTGGCATTTTGCGCAAAGAATCCGAACGCGTCACCATTCGACACGTCAACGTTGGCTCTCGACGGGAAATAAATCATGATGCCACACGCACACGCATACACACACACACCTCCCTCCAAGCGGTGTGCGTCGGAGTGAGAAATTATTCATTTATTTATTTTTCTGATGACAACGCCTATCCTTCCACCCCTTTCCTTAATTTATTCCTTTGTTTATGAACTACTAATTAATGATGGGAGTCGGGAAATTAACAGCGGTGCAGTCGGGCTGTTGCTCAGATGAGATGAGCGGCACTGAAAGGGGAAGCGACAGGCCTTCTCTGACATTCGCTAAGGAGGGGAAAGGCAACCACGGACGGTGTCCATCATTGGTGTCGCTAACGCAAGAAAGTGCCAACTGGATGGCTGGACGGGCACGGCACAGGTGGCGCGGGTGTGGCTTGCGTTGAAAGGTGTCGAACATTAATTCCCTGCTATGAATCAGTTCAGAAATCTCTCCTCAAAAACAACATCAATAGGCTACTTGAGACGTGCTGAGTGGAGCTTGGCTCGCTCTGAGCAACCAATCAGAGAGCGGAGAAATGTTGGCGGCACTGTGGGGCAGGTCACTGGCCTTGTGAGAACAAATATGAAATATAATTGGTGAAAGGAAACAGTCCCTGTGCGAGTGCAGTTCAAGTTACATTGGCCAGGACGACTGATTTGAAAGGCTCTGGGCAGATTAGACTGACATGACCACACGCAATGGCAGGGATCCGATTGGACAAAAACATTCAGCCAACAAAGAGCAGGTCTCCAATTGGAACAATTACAACCATCTGTCGTCATTGCCCAAAAAAAGTCAAGAAATAGCTTCGACCCGCTGCTATCCATCCTCGGCACGCTCCCACGCCCACGCGATCCCAGCATGCACCCCGCCTTCCCAGACAGTCCATCAGTAAGTCAATTACGCCAGCCAGAGTCGGCGTGGGCGGACATGAAGCCCGGCGACGTGACCTGCCGCTGCACCTCGTTAGGGAGGTTAACTGGCACGTGGCGGTGGCCGACGACTGCGTGGGATGGCAGAGTGGAAGGGCGGGGCCGCAGTGTGGGAGTTGGGCGCGAGGTCACTCGGAGGTCTTCCCAGAGTGCATAGGCGCGCAAGAGCCATGTGGGAGGCCAGGCTTCCATTTTGCTTGGGCTGATACCGATACGAGGCTTGTTTTAATGTATCTGGTAGTTGTAGAGACTGCCGATACCATTAAGGCAAAACGAAAATACATCAATCTAACATGGAGTAATTCCTCCTATGCAGTAGTTGGTGCTGTGCTGCGGCAGTTTGACACACCGGAGAATCATCATCTGCTACAGAAAGAAAGAGTACTAGAGGTATGTGGACGAGTGAATACTTATACCGGTGTCAATCTTAAAAGAAGAGGTATCGAACATCCCAAGAAGATACATTTAAAAATCATTTAAAACAGACACTGTAACAATACAGCGCGACCCTGACAACTCTGTGTAACCCGTGGCGAAACCTTCCGTGTTCTGAACTTGCGTCCTTAATCGAGTTCACGAGGCGGCGGGTGGTTGCGTGGCGCCGACTCTAATTAGCGCAGCGCGTCGGAACATTCCCGGATGCAAAAAACGCTGGCGGCTCCCTCGGTGCGGGACGTCAAAGTGCCCTTGAGCACAGCGGTTAACCTAATATTCCGACCGTGGGAGTTAGCGCTCACAGTGGGCGGTGACATCATCCAGTGGCCGTGTGTGCATGTGTGTGACCGATAAGCCAATTAGTTTTTCAATGTAAATGGTGAAAAGAATGATCTATTGACCGCCGGATGATTGACATGAGCCCACCTGCTCATGTTTACATGACAGGAGCTGAGCGGATAATAAAGAACAGGAAGATATAGTTCATCATCTCGCAGACCAGATGGACCATAGAGGCTCAAAATATCTCATTTAGATCCGCCCACCCCGAACCAGCCGACGTCCTAAATAGACTGAGCCAGACTGGACTTGTCCCTGCTTTTTATGATTGACGGCTTGGCCTAAATGAGCTGCGCCACAGTTTGGTGCATTAGTGTTCGTGCGCCAGACAGTGTGCGTCTTTGTCCGTGTGTGTTGGCGGTATTGTGGGGGGAGGAGGGGGGTGGCGGAAGGGGGCCACCAAAGTCATTTATTGATCTACGGTGCCCCTCCAGGCCACTAATCAAATGAGGCCGACGCTAAGGGGACATAAGAGGCAGTTGGAAGTTCTTCAACACACGCACGCACGCATAGTGGGACAATCTGTTGTCCGAGCGCGTGTGCGTCTGGGCCATCCATCAGCCCTCACTGACTTGATGGCTCAACTTCATCATGCCCAGCCTCACAGATGGACCCCTCCTATCCCCCCACCCCCGAAGCCCAGAAGGAGAGGCCCTCTGTGGGACAGGGCGACCCGAAAGGATGGGTGTCTGCACAGAAAATGATCGATCCTTGAAATATACACTCAACAGGGCCTGCTTCGTACATCTTTGACTGTATCAGATTACGATGCGGGTCTCCCTAATGAAGTGACCCTGAATTAGTTTGTGGGACTTTAGGATCAGTGATGTCAGCAAGGCATCACTCTGAATTGTGAACATTTTTCCGGTAGCGACTTGGCTAGCATGTTACTTTTTCCAGTCAAGCAATCAGCTCGAAGACAGTGACGCACCGTGGGAGCCCTCAACTTCACATTCAAGCCTGGAGCTTATGTGACGGCGTGGTGGAAGGAGAGAGACCAGCTGGAAATGCAGTCGCGACAGTTACTATTGAGTTGGTGTCAGTTAAAAACAACAGCGCACTCTGTGCTGTCAAAAAAGTTATATAGCTTCAATAACACTATGTCGAATTAAAAAATATATATATACTGTATATATACAGTATGTATAGCGCTTTTATGTTAAGTGAACATTTTTTCTGTTTTTTTTCAGTAATTGTACCTACAAAGGTTGTTTTTTAAAAATATTTTTAATCAAATCAAACTTGATTCTAAAATCTCATTGTTGCACTTCCACTAAAGCAGCAACAGCGGGTGCCATTTTTATGTTAAGTAGAGTTGTTGTTATTTGTTGAATGTAACTATCAAAGTTACTTACAATCTAATGCAGTCATTTGTAAAATTGAGTAATTAGTTAAGTAACTTTCTCAAATCAAATGTGGCAACATTAAGTAGGATGGATGTCAGGATGAACTAAAACTAGCAGGGGTGGGCGGCAAATCAATGATGACGATTGCACAAACCGAAAAAAATACATGCGACCGGCGGGGCGAGCAACAAACCATCCAAGGATCAAATTTACCTGCTACGGCAGTTGCCGCCGCCTCCAACCCAATTCCCGAAACACTTGGATGAAGAATACTGACTTCCAATCCTTTTCAGAAAAGATGGCAAATTGCAAGCGTTTGCCCGTGCCCCCTTCAAAAAAGCCGGTGGGGAAAAAAAAAAAGCGCTACCCGCCTGTCCAACAATGACACACAATTACCGCTCCCACGCTTTAATCAATGATTATACAGCCACAGCGAATAGACTGCTGATTCCATATGTCCGCTGAAGAATAGGCAATCACGGGCTAATCAGAACTTGATGGAAGCCACACAGTCGAGGGCAGCTGTAATCACATTTTATATTATTGATCAGCTCAAGTGAGCGCTGAAAGCTTTGATAGCTCCACTGGGAGCCAGCGCGCACTCACAATGGGCAAGGTCACAGACCACCACTGACACAAAAATGAAAACGTCATCGCCCAAGGCCTTTCCACGTGCGCGCGCGTGTGTGTGTGTGTAGTAGCCAGGGAGTATCTGCACCGTGAGAGATAATGATGTCTTATCATAATAAAAAAATAATAATAATAAACATTACCATCCCAATCATTATAATTATCTCCAGCCCAGAGGCGCAAACTGAATTATTCACAGAGAGCTTAATTAAATTGGTAGACGCTGTCTTTCGATGGGTGGGCGCATATAACGCTGCCCGTTGTCTTTTGAACGGCACTCCATATTTCATACATCTGTACTATCGAGAACGAGCTTGGAAAGAACATCTCTCTGAGAAAAATAGTCAGACGCATAACAGTCACATTTGGGCGGCGGCGATTACAGTTTCGACCTCAGGGTGGGGCGGGGCCACACCGTGTTTGTATATGCTTGCTGTCTATATACATACTGCACGTGTGTGTGTGTGTGTGTGCGCGCGCGTATGGTATCTGAGGCCACGGCTGTTCAAGCATTTTGACCGTTGCTTTGGCCCATATTGGAGTGAAAAGAGAATGGAAATAAGGGTCGCGGTAACGCTTGGAGTGATGATGTTAGAAAGCAGCCGAACAGCAGGCCGTTGACCCGTTTAGAGACAGTAAAACAAAAAGTTCTGCAAAGAGTAAACCACACAAACTAATGAAAGTCCATCCATTTTCTGATCCGCTTTATCCTCACAAGGGTCGCGGGGGGTGCTGGAACCTATCTCAGCCGTCTTCGGGCAATAGACGGGGGACACCCAGAACCGGTTGCCAGCCAATCGCAGGGCACACAGAGTTGAACAACCAACCGTGCTCACACTCACACCTAGTAACAATTTAGAGTGTTAAATCAGCCTGCCATGCATGTGTTTGGAATGTGGGAGGAAACCGGAGTACCCGGAGAAAACCCGCGCAGGCACTCAGAACACGCAAACTTTACACAGGAAGGCCGGCACTAGTGAAAGTTACTGGGGGGGGCCACAGAAATTTTATTATGTGCTCTGTATGAAATATGTACTTCAAAAATGTATTTCTTGACATATTAAGGAAAAATATGACATCATGATATATCGTATCTATTTTCCAGGATATCCAATTGTATTTATTGGGCTATAAAGTTCTGCCCATATTGCAGAGCTTTATGGTGCATGGTCACCATGGGAACTGTGACTCGCTTCTCCTTATGTCCGAATCAAACAGATGCGGTCCCTGTGAAAAGAACAGTTGGGCTTTCTGCTTCTCTTTTGCTACCTCACTCTCCTACCTTCTCTACATGATACGCATGCACTCAAGACCCCACAGCGAGGCTCTCTAAAGCGGACACGCCAGCACAAGGCTCTGTCCACACGCCGTCTGCCAAGTCTCAGGTTTTTTGGGGGGGTTTTTTTTAACCCAGACTCGCACCAAACCTCTGCCTTTTTCTCCATGACATGCGCACACTGACGGCCAACAACGAGGCACTCTAGAATAGCGTGACGATGCACTTTTGGGCTGTAAGCACAGCTCGCTCGCCATCTATGTCGCAACTGAGTCAGAGAAGAGTTGAAGGTTCTTAGTGAAGGAGAAGAGACTCACGCAGCACCTTTTAGCGGTAATAATTCAACCCAATTAAAGATCCACTGGTGAAAGGACACTTTGATCCTCTCCTCTTTCATCTATAACTGCTGCAGACAACAAAATGTATGCAGAAAAGTGGTGAAGATTGCACGACTGTCTGTGTCCTATGTGTTGTGTTATTTTTGTTATTTTGACTTCAAAATGGCGCCGCGAGAGTGGCTGCCTTTCCAGCAGCTCCTATATTTTGTTGTTCTACTTCTTCCTTTGATAACTTTGCTGCTGTGAATTGGGAATTTCTCCATTGCGAGACTAATAAAGGTTTTCTTATCTTAAAGCGACCACGTAGTACAGGAATCGTGATAGAACAACAATGATTCATAAAGCCCTTGAGCACCTGAAATCGCCGAGTGCTGTGAAATATTGATCACCAACAGTTATAAAAATGCTTAAACAGTTGACGCTACCATAATCAACACAGTCATACTGTCACACAGGGACGTGCAAAATTGGCAACCATTTCCGAGGTGCCACGGTGGAAGTTTGAGTGAGAGAATTGATGACAAGAAGGAAGAAGCTTTTGGAATGTCTTATGGCTTTCGTCTGCATACTTTGATCGTGTCTACCTGAGGGAATGAGGGAAGATGTGGTGACCAGGATGTGGAGGGTCCAAGATAATGTCTTGGTTGTATTCATCGACTGTTAGTGAGAATGTAAACATTGTAGACTTCCTTTCCGCTCTTTTCAGGAGTCTTTTATGCACAAGAGGACACAAAGAGACGTACAGTACACTTAAACCAGGACTGCGACGCCAAGGTGGTGCCAAGCGCCCTGGAGCCGGGCGCCAACTGGCACGGCCCTTGAAACGGAAACGCTCACCCCACCACATCCATCAAATGTACCCGAATGCTTGCGGAGGCATGAAAGCGCACATGCGCGAGCTGCACGCACACACACACATAGCAGCGGCCTGCAATTAGCGGTGCGCTCATAGCTGGAGGCCAAGAGGAAATGAGACGTGTTGTAGAAGGATTATGGCTGCAGGAAATATAACGTGCAATGTACTTAGGGTGTGGTAACTACACCGCGTACCGAGAGACTACCATCCACTTCACTCCCGTCTGTCCCTAATTGTGCTGTCCAAGTCACGGCTAATCAACTTCAGATTCCGACAAATGAATGGAAACGTGTTTCTAATGGAAAATAAGCGGTTGCGCACAATTGCAAAGACTTGACGGGGGTTAGTTTCAAAAACTGCAGGACGTGACACGCTGGGCCGGCTCAACGCATTTCCGGGCGCTATTTTAATTTCAGGCCTTTGTTGAGCACATCAACTTCCATCAGACATCTCTGCAGTGGCTACTTAAGAATCCGAGCGCCGAAATATACTAATGGTAATACAACTCATCTGTCAGACAAAACTGCTTTGCATGTACTTACACGCAACGCAGCAGCCGAAGCCTTTTAAGACACAATAAAAGCCCGCACGCGATGCAGCCACTTTATCAGCGGAACCTGCACAATCTAATGACAGCCAACACAAGTGCTTGTATCACAAAAATAAAAAGTCATTGTGTATGATGGTGCTCAAAAATTTGTAATGCGGTTATTATTTTTTTTTCAAATGGCAACCACAATAATACCAAAAAATAAAAAATAAAACGTTACCGCCTAAAAGACTAGCTTCCGCTAAAGGCTGTTTTTTGGGCTGTAATGGAGAAATAATCTGGACTACATCTTAATTGTATTCAAATTTGGACATTGTTTCCCCGGCTCTCATTCATTTGTTGCTTTTTCAAAACTACCTCGAGTAGTTAATTTATTCCGGATGTGGCTCTGGCACAATCAGATGCAGTCAAGCAGCGTGGCCCGAGTGTGGAATGACGGGAATATGGAAATGTATACGGGCCCCGTCGGAGACGGTAGCATCCTTTATGTCCACGCGTTACAAAACATCATATTTGCATAAAGATGATGAGGCAATTAAATGGCTTTGTTGTCGTTTCTTCCTTTTTTTTTTTGTAAACAGCCTTCCCTCCTCAAAGCAGCTCCTTGTCAAACATTTTCTGTGGTGATAGGGCAGGCATTATTAAAGCACGTATTAATCTGTGAGAAATATAGCCGGACGGTAAAACAGAACGGAACAGAGTGTGCAGAGAGTAAAACTTTACTGCAGATTTTACAGCTGTATTTCACACAGCCGTGGTCAGAGAGGAAGTGCCACCATATTGGCAGTCAACACCCGATGCGAAAAAACAGTGGGGAGAGTAGCCACGAATCGTACTCAAGTAAAAGTAGTGTTACTCAAAAACAAGGAAGAGCAACTGGCGGCCATGTATTTTTATTTTTTATCTTTTTAATGCAAACAGAGAAAAAAAATGAACTGATGAAAAACATTTAATATCTGGGTTCCATGAAAACTGGGGAAAATGGGGGGGGGGTGCTAAAAAAGAAAATATTACCCCCCCAAAAAAACATACTGTAAAAGAAAAAAAATCTGCGAATATGCATGGACGAAACAGCAAATATGCAAGAGTCACTTGGATTTTTCAGTTGTAATATCACTGATTAGCTCTAGATGGCAGACAGGTGCGCTTACTCCAAGGCTTATAATGCCCTATATGGCAAAACATGAAAGGGCCGGGTAATTTTTTGCATTTGGAACGGGATGCAGGACAAACGTAGTCGGACAATACAAAAAAGTGATATAAAATATAAAAATAAAAGCATCGAGTGCAATGATGAATATTTGAAATCATGCTGGTGTAAAGTGAAAAGCTATCATTTGCTTTCTTCGAAACAGCTTTGAAATCAGATTCCTCCGGATTCCTTGATGAGATTACTGCGGCTTTCTGGTCTTATCATCATCCCATTTCCAACCACGCCTCCAAATTTGAAAACCACCCCAAAGTCCACAGGAGCGTCCGAATCACCAGATGCACACTTTTGACACTCACACATTCCACTGGAAGCGAACGGCGCTCCCCTGCCGCCCCGCGGCGCCCCTGATGTCTTTGTTCGCCCTCCTGCCCCTCGTCTGTTCCACATTCAGGACAGTAGGCAGACCGCTTCCATGACTATTGGCTTTATTTACCGTAGCGA